>NC_083424.1:5171092-5475259 GCF_020745735.1 Hemiscyllium ocellatum | reverse complement strand
ATAGTCAGAATGACAGTCAAACAGTGTGGTGTTGGAAAAGCACAGCAGGTCAGGCAGCAGCTGAGGAGCAGGAGAGTCGATGTTTTGAGCATAAGCCCTTCATCACATTCCTGATGAAGAGCTTATGCTCGAAACGTCAACTCTGCTGCTTTTTGGCTGCTGTCTGACCTGCTGTACATTTGTAGCACCGCACTCATCGACCACATCCACAAACATCCCCTCCCTCCCCCCCCACCCACACTCAGTAACAGCAGTGTGTACCATCCCCTCCCTGCACCACCGACACTCTGTAACAGCAGTGTGTACCATCCCCTCCCTGCACCACCCACACTCTGTAACAGCAGTGTGTACCATCCCCTCCCTCCCTCACCAACACTCAGTAGCAGCAGTGTGTACCATCCCCTCCCTGCACCACTGACACTCAGTAGCAGCAGTGTGTACCATCCCCTCCCTGCACCTTCGACACTCAGTAGCAGCAGTGTGTACCATCCCCTCCCTGCACCACCCACACTCTGTAACAGCAGTGTGTACCATCCCCTCCCTCCCTCACCAACACTCAGTAGCAGCAGTGTGTACCATCCCCTCCCTGCACCACTGACACTCAGTAGCAGCAGTGTGTACCATCTACAAGATGCCCTGCAGAAATTCACCAAGGCTCCTTAGACAGCACCATTCCAGCTCACAACCTCGACAATTCAGGGACAAGGGCAGCAGATACATGGGAACACCACCCCCTGCAAGTTCCCCTCCGAGCCCCTCACCATCCTGACATGGAAATATATCGCCGTTCCTTCACTCTCACTGGGTCAGAATCCATGAACTCCCTTCCTCAGGGCATTGTGGGTCTACTCACAGCACAGGGACTGCAGCGGGTCAAGAAGGCAGCTCACCCCCACCTTCTCAAGGGGCAACTAGGGACGGTAATAAATGCTGGGCCCAGTCAGTGATGATCAATTCATGAATGTAAATTCATTGTGTAATGTTGGTTCCATTTTAATCTTTCTGTGAGAGGGTTTTGTTGTATTTCAGTTTATGGGGTTGAATAGAGACAGGACTCATATTTTCTGTTTGCTCCACCTTCCTCAGAACAGGAGGAGAGGAAGAGGCTCTTTAACATCTACTGGCATCCACAACGTGGGTCTGATACCACCCTTAATGTGACACCACCCCCCTCCATCTCCCCCCCCTCCATCCCCACCCCCCATACACCACCCCCCTCCATCCCCACCCCCCATACACCATCCCCCTCCATCCCCACCCCCTCATACACCACCCCCTCCATCCCCACCCCCTCATACACCACCCCCCTCCATCCCCACCCCCCATACACCACCCACCTCCATCCCCACCCCCTCATACACCCCCCTCCATCCCCACCCCCCATACACCACCCACCTCCATCCCCACCCCCTCATACACCCCCTCCATCCCCACCCCCTCATACACCCCCCTCCATCCCCATCCCTCATACACCACGCCCCAACCATCCCCACCCCGCATACACCACCCACCTCCATCCCCACCCCCTCATACACCCCCCTCCATCCCCACCCCCATACACCATTCCCCTCCATCCCCACCCCCTCATACACCACCCCTCTCCATCCCCACCCCCATACACCATTCCCCTCCATCCCCACCCCCTCATACACCACCCCCCTCCACCCCACCCCCCATACACCATCCCCCTCCGTCCCCACCCCCCCAAACACCACCCTCCTCCATCCCCACCCCCCCATACACCACCCCCTCCATCCCCACTCCCTCATACACCACCCCTCTCCATCCCCACCCCCATACACCATTCCCCTCCATCCCCACCCCCTCATACACCACCCCTCTCCATCCCCACCCCCATACACCATTCCCCTCCATCCCCACCCCCTCATACACCACCCCCCTCCACCCCACCCCCCATACACCATCCCCCTCCATCCCCACCCCCTCATACACCACCCCCTCCATCCCCACCCCCTCATACCCCACCCCCTCCACCCCCACACCCCCATCCACCATCGCCCTCCATCCCCACACCTCCATACACCACCCCCTCCAGCCCCCACCCCCTCATATACCACCCCCCTCCATCCCCCACCCCCTCATACACCACCCCCCTCCACCCCACACCCCCATACACCATCGCCCTCCATCCCCACACCCCCATACACCACCCCCCTCCATCCCCACACCCATACACCGCTCCCCCAGTGGCTGCCCCAGTGCTCAGTGTGGAGTGTGGTGCCTGAGTGATGGAGATGCCAGCATCACTCCTGAACATTGGGTAAGGGGCCAGAAGGTAGCAGAGCCCAGGGCTGGATGGATTGATGATGCAGCTCAGGACTGAGGGGCTGAATGGCCTCTTCCTATATTCTGCTGCAAACAGCCTGAGACTGTTCGACAAAAGTGAGGCTCACAGATGCTGGAAACCAGAGTCTAGATCAGAGTGGTGCTGGAAATGCACAGCGGGTCAGGCAGCATCCGAGGAGCAGGAAAATCGATGTTTCGGGCAAAAGCCCTTCATCAGGAATAAAGGCAGAGAGCCTGAAGGGTGGAGAGATAAATGAGAGGAGGGTGGGGAGAAAGTAGCATTGAGTACAACGGGTGAGTGGGGGAGGGGATGGAGGTGATAGGTCAGAGAGGTGGGTGGAGTGGATAGGTGGAAAAGGAAGATAGGCAGGTTGGACAGGTCATGGGGACAGTGCTGAGCTGGAAGGTTGGAGCTGGGGTGAGGTGGGGGAAGGGGAAATGAGGAAATTGGTCAAGTCCACATTGATGCCCTGGGGTTGAAGTGTTCCGAGGCGGAACATGAGACGTTCTTCCTCCAGGCGTCTAGTGGTGAGGGAGCGGTGGTGAAGGAGGCCCAGGACCTCCACGTCCTTGGCAGAATGAGAGGGGGAGTTGAAATGTTGGGCCACGGGGCAGTGTGGTTGATTGGTGCGGGTGTCCCGGAGATGTTCCCTAAAGCGCTCTGCTAGGAGGCACCCAGTCTCCCCAATGTAGAGGAGACCGCATCGGGAGCAACGGATACAATAAATATTAATGGATGTGCAGGTAAAACTTTGATGGATGTGAGGGAGGAGGTGTGGGCACAGGTTTTACAGTTCCTGCGGTGGCAGGGGAAGGTGTCAGGATGGGAGGGTGGGTTGTTGGGGGGCACGGACCTGACCAGGTAGTCACGGAGGGAATGGTCTTTGCGGAAAGTGGAAAGGGGTGGGGAGGGAAATATATCCCTGGTGGTGGGGTCTTTTTGGAGGTGGTGGAAATGTCGGTGGATGATTTGGTTTATGCGAATGTTGGTAGGGTGGAAGGTGAGCGCCAGGGGCATTCTGTCGTTGTTGGAGGGGTGGGGTGTGGATGATGTTGGAGGGGTGGGGTGTGGATGAGGGTGGAGGGATGGGGTGTGGATGAGGGTGGAGAGGTGGGGTGTGGATGAGGTGCGTTGGAGGGCATCTTTAACCACATGGGAAGGGAAATTGCAATATTGACAGCCTGAGACTGTTATCCAGCCATCATATCTGCTGGTGTCTAAGGGTTCCGCTAGAATTATGTGCGCTGTAATACAGTAAATCCCAAGCTGCTCCATACACAGTGGAGTAGGGGGAGGGGTTGGAAGCAGAGTTGGGGGGGGGAGGGGGGTGGGGTTTGGAGGATGTGTATTCTAAGCCATGCTGTTGAGACCTCCCTTCAGTTTGAACTGACAGCAAAGCTGAAACATGGAGATGAAAGCATTGACCTGCCAGTCTAGATTATCCCAGCCTTTCTTCTCATGACATCTCAGCAGCAGCCATGCTGCGGTGCCGGGAGGGGGGGATAGGGAAGGTCAGCTAGTCCTTGTTTTCCATTCCTTTGGTTCATTACCCAACATCCCAGCGGAGGCTCTGGGGAGATGTGCTACAAGATTTCACTTTCATTTTCAATCTGTAAGCCCTGTAGCTGTCAACCTTCTGTCGCGCTGAGTAACAAGATGTAATCTAGTTTGTCTTTGAGCACAGGATCCATGGCAATCGCTCCTCAATGCCTCTCATTCAGCCTGACAACCAAGAGGCAGACGATGAGATGACAGTGATATTACCCACAGCCCATCTAGCAACGTGTTCATCCTGTATGGTTATTACAAAGGGTAGGGAACAGATCAAATCCCATTCAAACAGTTTCGATAAAGTAAATAAGGAGAGAATATTACCACTGACAGGAAAGTTGGTAACCAGACAACATCAAGTCAGAGATTACATGACACCAGGTTATAGGCCAACAGATTTATTTGAAATCACAAACTTTCAGAGATTCACCTGATGAAGGGGCAGCGCTCCGAAAGCTTGTGATTTCAAATAAACCTGTTGGACGATAACCTGGTGTTGTGTGACATGTGACTTTGTCCAGCTCAGTCCAACACTGGCATCTCCACGTCATGGACAACGCAGAGTTAAGGTTATTGGGAAACAAACTGGGTGAAAAGAAACAGAGATTTCTTCCAGCCAGTAGCTTGTTGTGATGTGGAACACATTACCTCATAAGGTGCAGTAGCAGACTCTTTGCAATTCTCAAATGATAATCAGATAAATATTTGTATTTATAATTGTGAGGCCAGTGGGGAAAGAATGCTGGGGGGGGGGGGGGGGGGGGGGGGGCGGGCGGGGGGGGGGGGAGGTGGGGGGGGGAGAGCAGCTCTTTCTGAGAGGCAGTGTTGATGGGTGGAATGGCCCCTGTCTGTGTGTTGTGTTTTTTCAAAAGCTCACAACAAAAAATGAAGAATATTCAATCATGGGGTAGAAACCGGTCTCGGTAAAGGCTGAAGATTTTCCCAGATGTTCATATTGATTATAAGTCCCCAGTGAGCTGCACTTTGACCTACCACAAGAGAGCGGCGCGAGCTGGGCGGAAGTGAGGTTGGAGCGCAGAGCTGGTCGGGAAGGTAAGTGATTGGTATTTGAGTGGGTGTGTTCTAGACCCCAGGCCCTACTTCGTAGGGCCTCCCTCCCATCCTCCTCCTCTAACCTAACTTTGAAGTCCACAGGTAAGCGACTCAGTGTTATTGACTCAGTGTTCTTGTTTTGGAGACAAAGTGTACAGTCATGGCAGCGCAAGCAGTGGAATGTTCCTCCTGCAGGGTGTTTGAGGTAGGGGTGACCACCGATACTCTTGCCGACTTCGTCTGCAGGAAATGCAGTCAGATCCTGCTCCTCACCGAACGAGTTAGGGAACTGGAACTGGAGTTGGATGAACTGAGGATTATTCGAGAGGCTGAGAGGGTGATTGATAGAAGCTACAGGGACATAGTTACGCTGGAGAACAGAGGTAGCTGGGTAACAGTTAGAGGTGGGAAGGGGAAGAAGCAGGCAGTGCAGGGTTCCCCTGTGGTCGTTCCCCTAAACAATAAGTATACAGCTTTGGAAACTGTTGGGGGGGACAGCCTAGCAGGTGTAAGCTGCAGTGATGGGGTCTGTGGCGTGAGGTCTGGCTCTGAAACTCAGAAGGGAAAGGGGGAGAGGAGGAGAGCACTAGTTATAGGAGACTCTCTAGTTAGAGGGACGGACAGGCGGTTCTGTGGACATGGGCGAGACTCTCGGATGGTTTGCTGCCTCCCGGGTGCCAGGGTCCGAGACGTCTCGGACCGTGTCTTCAGAATCCTTAAGGGGGAGGGTGTGCAGCCAGAAGTCGTGGTGCACATTGGCACCAACGACATAGGTAGGAAGAGGGGTGGGGAGGTCATTCAAGAGCTCAGGGAGTTAGGCTGGAAGCTAAAAGCTAGGACAGACAGAGTCGTCATCTCTGGGTTGTTGCCGGTGCCACGTGACAGTGAGGCAAGGAATAGGGAGAGAGTGCAGTTGAACACGTGGCTGCAAGGATGGTGTAGGAGGGAGGGCTTTAGGTATTTGGACAATTGGACTGCATTCTGGGGAAGGAGGGACCTGTACAAACAGGACGGGTTGCACCTGAACCAGAAGAGCACCAATATCCTGGGGGGTAGGTTTGCTAGCACTCTTCGGGGGGGGTTAAACTAATTTGGCAGGGGGATGGGATCCGGACTTGTAGTCCAGCAAGTAAGCTAGCTGTTTGTCAGGATGTCCAAGAATGTAGGGAGGCTGTGGAGAAGGTAGCACTGACAGGGAATACTTGCGGACACAGAGATGGGCTCAAGTGTGTATACTTCAACGCAAGGAGTATCAGAAATAAGGTGGGTGAACTGAAGGCGTGGATCGGTACCTGGGACTACGATGTTGTGGCCATCACGGAAACGTGGATAGATGAGGGACAGGAATGGTTGTTGGAGGTTCCTGGTTACAGATGTTTCAGTAAGATTAGGGAGGGTGGTAAAAAAGGAGGGGGGGTGGCGTTGCTAATTAGAAATGGTATAACGGCTGCAGAAAGGAAGTTTGAGGGGGATCTGCCTTTGGAGGTAGTATGGGCTGAAGTCAGAAATAGGAAAGGAGCAGTCACCTTGTTGGGTGTTTACTATAGGCCCCCCAATAGCAGCAGAGATGTGGAGGAACAGATTGGGAAACAGATTTTGGAAAGGTGCAGAAGCCACAGGGTCGTAGTCATGGGAGACTTCAACTTCCCAAATATTGATTGGAAGCTCTTTAGATCAAGTAGATTGGATGGGGCGGTGTTTGTGCAGTGTGTCCAGGAAGCGTTTCTAACTCAGGATGTAGATTGTCCGACCAGAGGGGAGGCCATATTGGATTTGGTACTCGGTAATGAACCGGGACAAGTGATGGGCTTGTTAGTGGGTGAAGATTTTGGTGATGGTGACCACAATTCTGTGACTTTCAGCTTGGTTATGGAAAGAGATAGGTGCGCACAACAGGGTAGGTTTTACAATTGGGGGAAGGGAAATTACGATGCTGTAAGACAGGATTTGAGGAGCATAAGTTGGGAGAATAGGCTGTCAGGGAAGGATGTGGTGGAAATGTGGAACTTTTTCAAGGAGCAGATACGACGTGTCCTTGATATGATGTACCTATCAGGCAGGAAAGAAATGGTCGTGTGAGGGAGCCTTGGTTGACGAGAGAGGTTGAATGTCTAGTAAAGAGGAAGAAGGAGGCTTACATAAGGTTGAGGAAACAGGGTTCAGACAGAGCAGTGGAGGGATACAGGATAGCCAGAAGGGATCTGAAGAAAGGGATTAGGAGAGCTAAGAGAGGGCATGAAAAATCCTTGGCGGATAGGATCAAGGATAACCCCAAGGCATTTTATGCGTATGTGAGAAACATGAGAAAGACGAGAACGAGGGTAGGTCCGATCAAGGACAGTAGTGGGAGATTGTGTATTGAGTCGGAAGAGATAGGAGAGGTCTTGAATGAGTACTTTTCTTCAGTATTTACGAACGAGAGGGACCGTATTGTTGAAGAGGAGAGTGTGAAACGGACTGGTAAGCTAGAAGAGATACTTGTGAGGAAGGAAGATGTGTTGGACATTTTGAACAACTTGAGGATAGACAAGTCCCCCGGGCCTGACGGGATATATCCTAGGATTATGTGGGAAGCAATAGAGGAAATTGCAGTACCGTTGGCAATGATCTTTTCGTCTTCACTGTCAATGGGGGTGGTACCAGGGGACTGGAGAGTAGCGAATGTTGTGCCCCTGTTCAAAAAAGGGAATAGGGATAACCCCGGGAATTACAGGCCAGTTAGTCTTACTTCTGTGGTAGGCAAAGTAATGGAAAGGGTACTGAGGGATAGGATTTATGAGTATCTGGAAAGACACTGCTTGATTAGGGACAGCCAGCACGGATTTGTGAAGGGTAGGTCTTGCCTTACAAGTCTTATTGAATTCTTTGAGGAGGTGACCAAGCATGTGGATGAGGGTAGAGCAGTGGATGTAGTGTACATGGATTTTAGTAAGGCAGTTGATAAGGTTCCCCATGGTAGGCTTATGCGGAAAGTCAGGAGGCATGGGATAGAGGGAAATTTGGCCAATTGGATAGAAAACTGGCTAACCGGTCGAAGTCAGAGAGTGGTGGTAAATGGTAAATATTCAGCCTGGAGCCCAGTTACAAGTGGAGTTCCGCAGGGATCAGTTCTGGGTCCTCTGCTGTTTGTAATTTTTATTAATGACTTGGATGAGGGAGTCGAAGGGTGGGTCAGTAAACTTGCAGATGATACGAAGATTGGTGGAGTTGTGGACAGTGAGGAGGGCTGTTGTCGGCTGCAAAGGGACTTAGATATGATGCAGAGCTGGGCTGAGGAGTGGCAGATGGAGTTCAACCCTGCCAAGTGTGAGGTTGTCCATTTTGGAAGAACAAATAAGAATGCGGAATACAGGGTTAACGGTAGGGTTCTTAGTCAGGTGGAGGAATAGAGGGATCTTGGGGTCTATGTACATAGATCTTTGAAAGTTGCCACTCAGGTGGATAGAGCTTGTAAGAAGGCCTATGGTGTATTAGCGTTCATTAGCAGAGGGATTGAATTCAAGAGTCGTGAAGTGATGTTGCAGCTGTACAGGACTTTGGTTAGGCCACATTTGGAGTACTGTGTGCAGTTCTGGTCACCTCACTTTAGGAAAGATGTGGAAGCTTTGGAGAGGGTGCAGAGGAGATTTACCAGGATGTTGCCTGGAATGGAGAATAGGTCGTACGAGGATAGGTTGAGAGTTCTCGGCCTTTTCTCGTTGGAACAGCGAAGAATGAGGGCTGACTTGATAGAGGTTTATAAGATGATCAGAGGAATAGATAGAGTAGACAGTCAGAAACGTTTTCCCCGGGTACAACAGAGTGTTACAAGGGGACATAAATTTAAGGTGAAGGGTGCTGTATTGTTCTATGTTCTATTCCACTTTGATTGCTTATTTACCCTATCTCCTGGTTGTTAAGCATCACTTGCAAGAAAATGGAACACAGGAGACAGATTAAAATCCAGCAATGTACAAAAGAATCCCAACTTGTTTACTTTTTGCCCCTTGCGTCATATTTATATTGACACATCTGTCTCCTGTAAGATTATACTTTGAGTAAAAGCAGCTGCCTTGGTTCCTGCATTCTGAAAGCATCTTTAAAGCAACAAAGCTGAGAAGTGGCAGATGGAGTTTAATTCAGATAAATGCGAGGTGCTGCATTTTGGAAAGGCAAATCAGAGCAGGACTGATACACTTAATGGTAAGGTCCGAGGGAGTGTTGCTGAACAAAGAGACTTTGGAGTGCAGGTTCATAGCTCCTTGAAAGTGGAGTCGCAGGTAGATAGGATAGTGAAGAAGGCGTTTGGTATGCTTTCCTTTATTGGTCAGAGTATTGAGTACAGGAGTTGGGAGACCATGTTGCGGCTGTGCAGGACATTGGTTAGGCCACTGTTGGAATATTGTGTGCAACTCTGGTTGTTGAATGTGAAGTGTGTAATGAGACACAGGTCCAGTGCTTTGAGTATGCCGTCTTTATTGATAGGTTCAACGTCCTGTTGTCTGTTCTGTATGCCCAGCAGGTTGGCTATTGTTTCTCTGGCTAGGGTTTTGTCGATAGAGGTGAACAGTGCCGTTACATCGAATGAGACCATGGTTTCTTCCTTGTCTATGTGTATATTTCTGATGATGTCCAAGAATTCCTGTGTTGATTGTATAGAGTGTCTGGATCCGCTGATCAGGTGTTTCAGTTTCTGCTGTAGCTCTTTAGCCAGTTTGTGTGATGGTGTCCCTGGTAGTGATACTATGGGTCTGAGTGGGGTGTCTGATTTGTGCACTTTAGGTAGTCCATAGAATCTGGGGGTGTTGTTGCTTTCAGGTTTTATTCTTTGTACGTCAAACCTGGTTATCTGTCCGTTTTTTTTGTAGATTCCTCAGTGTGTTGTTTATCCTATTGGTGAGCTGTGGGGTGGGGTCAAGCTCCTTCTTTTGGTGGGTGTTGGTATCTGCAAGTAGTTGTTGTGCTTTTTGGATGTAGTCTGCTTTGTCCAGGATGACCGTCATTCTGCCTTCGTCTGCTGGTAGTATGATTATGTTCTTATCGTTTCTTAGTGATTTTAATGCTTCCCTCTCCTTGGTGTTGGGGTTAAGTGTTTGTCTTTTCCTTGTTATCAGAGGTATGATACTTTGTCTCAATGTTTGTTGTGTCTCTTCTGTCAGTCCATTGTTCCTGAGTGTGCATTCTAGTGCTGCTAGGAAGTCTGCTGTCTTGGCGTCCCTGTGGTTGTAGTTGAGTCCCTTGGCCAGTATTGTTCTTTCCGTGTCTGTGAGCTGTCTGTGGGAGAGGTTTCTAACCCAGGTGTGTGTTGTGGTGTCCTCTTTATTGTGTGTTAGTTTGGCCATTTTTCCTTTTAGTGCCTTTTTTTTGCAGTGTGTGGTCCTGTTCTGTCCTATGGTGATGGCCTGTTCTATGGTCCGGGTCCATTCCTGATTGGTGGTATTCCTCTCCATGAACTGTCCTGAGGGATCTGGATACAGAGCCAAGCTAGCTGAGGTTAGGAAGGGTGAGAGAATGGGCCACCAGACAAAGAGATTGGAGTTTAAATTTATTCTTGGAATGAGGGTATCATAGGCCAGGCCAGCATGGATTTACCCACAGGACAGGTAAGAGTCAACCCCATTGCTGTGGGTCTGGAGTCACATGTAGGCCAGAATGTCAGCTCCCTCCCCTAAAGGGCATGACTGAACCAGATGGTGATCTTTCACCCAAAACAGTGCATTCATGGTCATCATTACACTTCTAATTCCAGATTTCTTTTTGTTGAATTCACATTCCACCATCTGCTGTGTTGTGATTTGAACCCAGGTCCCCAGAACATTTCCTGGGGCTCTGGATGAAGAATTCAGTGATAGAGTTATTAGGCCATCACTTCCAATTGTGTGGACTTGGATAGAATGTACAGCTCTCAGACCCCCACTCATACCCTCAGGTCAGTGATGGTGTTAATGGAGACCTTGTATTGGTCTCTATTAACCATGCTTCATTTCATCTCACCCAATCAATATCGCCTTCTGCTCCCACCTTTCTCATGTGTCTATGCAGTCTCTCCCTTACTGATACTATCCCTCTGACCCCAGCACTCTGTGTGTGTGGTCTCACATTCTCTCCACTCTCTGAGTGATGATGTTGTTCCTGGGTTTATAACTGGCTATCTCGTACTGCTAGGCCTGTTCTCAGTCTGTTAGTGGGAACAACTTACCCATAAACAACCAGACAGAGGGGTTGAGGAGCAGGAGTTGGCCTTTTTGAGATCACTCTTGTGTGTCAGCTTTTGAAAGACTGGTCCCTTAAAGGGTCAAATAGAACAGCTGCAGAGGTGATGGGGAATACGGGGTGTCCTTTGAACCTTGAGCTTTGGGTTCTTATAAAAAAGGAGCAAGGATGGGTTTTTCATGCACCTGATCTTTGGGTACCTGGTGTGGAGGAGTAAGGGTGGAGCAGAGGACTTCCTCATGGGTCTACTCCTGGGCCTGGCCACGCTGGCTCTACACATGCCCTGGCAGTGGGATCGCTCCGCTGACTGCCTGCCCCTTTGCCGCCACTACGTTCCTGCCCAGGTGTCCATGGACAGGGAGCATATGATGCCCACCAACCACCAATAGCCTTGTAGCTTTTAGAGAGAGGTGGGCACTGCAGGATCCAGAATGCCTGATCTCCCCTCACAACTCCATTTTGATCTAACCCCCTCCCCTTTCCTCTATCCTTCACACTTAGTGCTGCTGCGTTAGCCTTAATGGGTTCTGCACAGGAATTGAACAGTTGGAAATATGGGTGATTTACTGATGGGAGTTAAATAAGAAAATACAAAAGCAATTGGTTCTGACTGGAATCCTATGGTTCAGCATGTAAGTTTGCGATAGGTTTAGGGTTAGAGTTAGGCTTAGGGTAACCTGATGAAGGGCTTTTGCCCAAAACGTCAATTTTCCTGCTCCTCGGATGCTGCCTGACCTGCTGTGCTTTTCCAGCACCATGCTAATCCTGACTGGGGTAACCCTAACCGTAACCCTATCTTGCAGCTCAGTGGGCAAGCTTACATTCATAACCTCAACTGAGCTACAAATCTTCTCAAAAGTCCCTGTGGTTCAGTGGTAGTGTCCCAGCCCTGGGTCAGGAGGCCCGAATTCAAGCCCTGCTACGTGCTACCAAGCTGTGTAATAGAATCTCTGAACTGGTTGGTTTGAAAGTAAACAGAGTTGGGTTCCTAAACGTGGGATTACTAACCCCCTCTGAATTCAGTTTGATTTAACCCCTCCCTCTTTGTTTGGTTGGTGAGACGGCTGATTCGGGGTGGTTCACCAAACGATAAACCTGGGTGCTTAGAGGTGGGCACCAGGGAATCGAGCAGGAAGGTGGAGTTCAGGCCGCAGTCAAATTAGCCATGATCAAATTGAACAGTAGAGCAGATTAGAGAGGTAGATTGGCCTGCTCCAATTTATTATGTCCCAGGGGATTACGGAGATTTCCCAGTTGATGTCCTCTGGAAATGTGTGTGGACAACCTTTTGAAAAACAGTTCTTTTTCTGTTTTCCTGTAATTCAGCCATCACTCAGAGTTGTCCCCCTTCACTTCTCTTCCATCTTCTCCCAATACCTTCTGTATGCTTTTTCATCTTCTCCCTGTTTCATCGTGCGCCCCCCAATCTTTGTCTTCCATCTTTCTGACTGAGTGTTGATGTCTTTTTCCCTTTCCCTCTCGTGCCCGTTACTGGATCAAACCTGATCTACCCCTGAAGGGTAGCTGTGGCCGGAGAAAGTCCCAACAATCGATGAGAATGTGTGAATTTAATCAAGGCTAAGGCCATCAGCCCTCAGGTGGAGGCACTGTTTTGATGTTTTCCTGAACAGAGCAGCAAAATCTTGTGCAAAACGCATTGGCAGTTTGATTTGATTTTGAGTTGATTTATTGTAGTCATGTGTACTGAAGTACAGTGAAAAGTTTTGTTTTGTGAGCAGTGCAGGCAGATTACAGCAAGCAAGGACATACAGATCACAGGGTGCTGAGACAGAGTGAGGTAGACCGGGTTACACTGCATAGGGGGTGCACAGAGCAAGACCAACATTATTGAGGCTACAGAGTCCATTCATCAGGTCTAATGATAGCAGGGAAGGAGCTGTCCCTGAACCTCCTGGTGCATGTGTTTAAGCTTCTGTATCTTCTGCCTGCTGGAAGAGGTTGTGGGATGGCATCACTGGGGTGGGAGTGATCTTTGACGCTATTGGCAGCCTTTCTGCAGCAACGAGCCGTGTAAATGGAGTCCATGGATGGGAGGTTGGCTTCCAGGATGGTCTGGGCCATGCACACCACCTTCTGTAGTTTCCTACAGTCCTGGGCAGAACAGTTGCCGTACCAGGCCGTTATACACCCGGATAGAATGTTTCCTCTGGTGTATCTGTAGGAGTTGGTGAGGGTCCTTATGGACATGCTGAATTTCCTGAGGAAGCAAAGGTGTTGTTGTGTCTTGACTGTCGTATCTACACAGGAGGACCAGGATAGGTTGTCTGTTATCGTCACTCCTCAGAACCTGACGCTGTCCACCCTCTCCACCTCCCCCTGCCTTTGATGTAGAAGGGGGTGTGTTCTCGTCCTTTCTTCCTGAAGTCAATGATCAGTTCTCTAGTTTTGCCAATGTTGAGAGAGGGGTTGTTATCGTTGTACCATGACACCCAACTCTCTATCTATCCACGCCCATGTCGGGTCATTGAGAGTAAACCTCACATTCCTGCTTCTTAATTCTAACACATGCTCTCCTAAAAGAACCTCTTTGAGGAGGGTGTTGTTGAGGGGTGATCTTTGTAGTGTCTACAGCAAGCGTTTGTGCATTGTCTGGGAATAAATCTTGATTGGTTCCCCAGGTCAGGCTTGATATCACTTCCAATCAATAATCCAGCAAGGCAGTTAACTCTCTATATTTTTGTAAAGACCTCCTCTGCCAATAAACCCAAAAAATATGTTCTTAGGAACAAAAGTACATCAATTTACAATTCTTTCTATATCATTACAGATTCCTGAAGTGCAGGTTAAAGAGCACCAACCTCACAATCGCTTAAAAACGAAGTAATTAAATGGAATGACTTGTTCAATCTGTTTCTATAAAGTGGAGGTTTACCATAATGATACGCTGCAGTTAACTTCATATGTCCCCATGTCAATATTGATACAAGCATCGATTGGAGTCTATATTTATGGATGTGAGGCACAATCACTCATCTTAAAACTTGGCTGAAAATTGTCATTGCCAACCCCTCCTGAGAGTCCCCAAGGATTGAAGATTCATCTAGACTGTTGTAGCCCAGCAGGGGCAGCACGCTGGCTCAGTGGTTAACACTGCTGCCTCACAGCCCCAGGGATCTGGGTTTGATCCCACCATTGGACTGTCTGTGTGGAGTTTGTAAATTCTCTCTGTGTGGGTGTGCTCTGGGTCTAAAGGTGCACTGCTCCTCCATCAGGTGGTTGTGGAGTATAAGATCATAAGACACAGAATTTACAGCAGTATGAAACTGAAATGATATATTGATCTGGCTTCCATCACCTGCAGTCCTTACTGTCTCAAAATATTGCTGAAGGTGTCCAGATACCTTTCAAATGTTATGATTTGGAGATGCCGGTGTTGGACTGGGGTGTACAAAGTTAAAAATCACACAACACCAGGTTATAATCCAACAGGTTTAATTGGACGCACTAGCTTTTGGAGTTTCAAGAGATAATCACCTGATGAAGGAGCAGCGCTCTGAAAGCTAGTGCTTCCAAATAAACCTGTTGGATTATAACCTGGTGTTGTGTGATTTTTACCTTTTAAATGTTGCAATTGTACCAGCCTCCACCACTTCCTCTGGCAGCTCATTCCATACACACACCACCCTCTGTGTGACAATATTGCCCCTTACATTGCCCTCTTTTATATTTTCCCCACTCACATTAAACCTATGCCCTCTAGTTCTGGACTCCTCATCGCAGGGAAAAGACTTTGCCTATTTACCCTATCCATGCCCCTCATAATTTTGTAAACCTCTATAAGGTCACCCCTCAGCCTCTGACGCTCCAGGGATAACAGCCCCAGCCTGTTCAGCCTCTCCCTGTAGCTCAAATCCTTCAACCCTGGCAACATCCTCGTAAATCTTTCCTACACCTCTTCAAGTTTAACAACATCTTTTGTAAAGAAGGACATCTGGAAGGGTATATGAATAGGGAGGGATATTGGCCAAATGCTGACAAATGGGCCTACATCAGATTGGGCTATTTGGTCAGCATGGATTAGTTGGACCAAAGGGTCTGTTTCCATCCTGGGTGACTCTATATGTATTTTCTTCAAAATGTCCCTTCTTTTGTTCCATTTAGAAATTTGATGTTGGGGGCCAATTTACTGAAAATGACACGGAAGGGGTTTGTTTATTCTGTACGATCCAGATCCTCAATGCTGAAAGTACTTTGTCAAGTCTGTGACCTGTACACCATACAAACCATGGAGTGTGGTGTAATCACCCTCAGAATGGCTACAGAGCACACTCCTGGAAGTGATATTGAAATTTAAAACATTGTTTTAACTCATTTATGGGATGTGGGCATCACCAATTGGGGTGGCATTTAATGCCCAGAGAGCAGTTTTAAAGACAATCACACTCCTGTCTGTGTGATAACATAGTGGATTACAGGGTTCCCTATCCTAATGGTTGTCAGTGAGCTACCTGGATGTCTATGCCAATGATAATTGTTAAAGATAGCTTTCTTATTCCAGTTTTTATTGAATTGACCATCACCCATGGCAGGAGTTGAACCCAACACCTAGATCCCGAGTCTGTGTCTCTGCGTTGCTAGTTTTATTGACAATATTACTGAATCAGTTTGCACTGATTGCAGTTCTATTCACTTGGAGTTTAGAATTTAGGATTGATCTCACTGGTTTTTAACAAAAGGGTTGTACAGCAAAGGAACAGGCCCTTCGGCCCTCAAAGCCTATACCAACCATCATGCCCTAACTAAACTAAATTAAAAAACAAACCTTCTCCCTTACTCATATCTGCCTATTCCCTCCCTGTTTGTATAACCATCCAGGTGCCTCTTCAATGTTGCCCCACTGTGCCTACCTCCACCATTCCTCCCAGCAGTGTGTTCCAGGCTCCTGCCGCTCTCTGTCTGAAAGACTTAGACAATAGACAATAGGTGCAGGAGTAGGCCATTCAGCCCTTCGAGCCTGCACCACCATTCAATATGATCATGGCTGATCATCCTTAATCAGTATCCTGTTCCTGCCTTATCTCCATCACCCTTGATTCCACTATCTTTGAGAGCTCTATCCAACTCTTTCTTTAATGAATCCAGAGACTGGGCCTCCACTGCCCTCTGGGGCAGAGCATTCCACACAGCCACCACTCTCTGGGTGAAGACGTTTCTCCTCATCTCTGTCCTAAATGGTCTACCCCGTATTTTTAAGCTGTGTCCTCTGGTTCGACACTCACCCATCAGTGGAAACATGTTTCCTGCCTCCAGAGTGTCCAATCCTTTAATAATCTTATATGTCTCAATCAGATCCCCTCTCAGTCTTCTAAACTCAAGGGTATACAAGAACAGTCGCTCCAGTCTTTCAGTGTAAGGTAATCCCGCCATTCCAGGAATTGACCTCGTGAACCTACGCTGCACTCCCTCAATAGCCAGAATGTCTTTCCCCATATTTGGAGACCAGAACTGCACACAGTACTCCAGGTGTGGTTTCACCAGGGCCCTGTACAGCTGCAGAAGCACCTCTTTGCTTCTATATTCAATTCCTCTAGTTATGAAGACCAGCATGCTATTAGCTTTCTTCACTACCTGCTGTACCTGCATGCTTACCTTCATTGACTGATGACTTCCCTCCATGTGCTTTCATAATGTAAGTAGTCTTCGATCCAACCCGTCCATGCTGCCCAGATATCCCAACCCAATCTAGTCCCACCTGCCAGCACCCGGCCCATATCCCTCCAAACTCTTCCTAATCATATACCCATCCAAATGCCTCTTAAATGTTGTAATTGTACCAGCCTCCACCACATCCTCTGGCAGCTCATTCCATACACGTACCACCCTCTGTGTGAAAATGTTGCCCCTCAGGTCCCTTTTATACCTTTCCCCTCTCACCCTAAACCCTCTAGTTCTGGTCTCCCACACCCCACAGAAAAGACCTTGGCTATTTACCCTATTCATGCTCCTCAGGATTTTATTAATGTTTATGAGGTCACCCTCAGCCTATCCTCTGCAAGCCTATCCTGCCCCGGCCTATCCTGCCCCAGCCTATCCTCCCCTGGCCTATCCTGCCCCGGCTTATCCTGTCTATCCTGTCCCGGCCTATCCAACCCCAGCCTACCCAGCTCCGGCCTCCCCAGCCCTGGCCTACCCAGTTCTGGCCTACCCTGCCCCGGTAAAACTATTTTCTCATGAGGAGAGTCCAGAGCCAGGATGTAGAATTTAATAATGAGCCAGGCCATTTCAGAGTGATCTGAGGAAGCACAAAGTGTTTTGGAAATCAGGGGATGTTTGACAGAAAGATGCTGAAGGGCAGGTAGTAATTGAAAATGCCAAACCCAAGATTGATAGGTTTTTGTGTGCTGGGTGTATTGTGTTACATGTGAATAGATGAACAGACAAGATCTTTTCCCCAGGGAAAGGGGAGTCTAACATTAGAGGGGATAGATTTATGGTGAGAGGGGAAAGATTGAAAAGGGACCTGAGGGGCAATATTTTCATACAGAGGTGGTGCATGGACAGAACAAGCTGCCAGAGGAAGAGGTGGATGCAGGTATGGCTACAGCATTTAAAAGATGTTTGGACAGCTGCAGGGATGAGAAAGATTTAGACGATATGGGCCAAAAGTGGGCAAATGGGACTAATTCAGTTTGGAAACATGGTCGGCATGGACCGGAAGGTCTGTCTCTGTGCTGTGTAACTCTATGATTCCACAGAACCAAGGAGGATAAGTGGAGAAACAGATCATTTGCCCATTGAGTGGTGGGACAGGTGCTCGGGGCTGAGCGGCCTTCTGCAGTGCTGTCACTCTCTTCCGTCCAAATGACTGCAACTTGACTATAGTTTCCCTGATGGAGCTGAACAACATCACGTGAAAACGGCAGTCCTTAGAAAATATATATTCAGACCCTGGAACAGTTCGAAACAGATTCCAAATCCGTTTCAGAATGTTCATCAGCCTCCCAGGTATTACAGATTCTTTGCATTTGTGGAACTTGAAGTTTTTTTGCTTATTAATATTTCTATGAAATTAAGAAGAGGGGAAAAGGGCTAATATAGCAATAATATTATTTCAGAGAACATTACAGAATCATTACTGGCCCTGGCATGGCTATTTTCTTCAGCTGCTAATGAGGTCTTTTGGGTCACTAATGACGATAATGTTTGAACAGAAGGATATTAGGAAGCCTATTATTAACCTTCCTGATCTTTCTACAATTCTCCAAACTCCTCCTCTCATTGCTCATGTTCCCTTGTCAATTTGTTTGTAATTGCCTTGTAGGTTGCTTGCTCTTCAAGAGATTTACAATTTTGGATTAATTTGACTTGTCTTTATTAAAAATAGGGCATATGTAGAGGCAAGCCTCAGAATCCCCAAGAGGAGATTGAGGCAGCTTTAAGGTAAGTACATAATCTTTGCGCAGACCAATAAAGTAATACTTTGATCCTTGTAGGTCAAGAACGAGCAAGCTTTACTCCTGGGTCTGAAGATTTTGGTTTCTTGTCTGACTTGCGAGACTTCCTTGTGCTAACAGCCCCAGTGCAGTGTCGTGGGAATGCTGTATTGTCATAGGGTAAAAAGTGAGGTCTGCAGATGCTGGAGATCAGAGCTGAAAATGTGTTGCTGGTTAAAGCACAGCAGGTTAGGCAGCATCCAAGGAACAGGAAATTCGACGTTTCGGGCCAGAGCCCTTCATCAGGTCATAGGTACAACCTTAAAGATGTGCAATCTGCCTTGATGCTTTATTCTGTTGCAAGGTCTAGTCAACAGCCAGTTCAGTGAGCATTAATAAGTCTTATTAAACATAACTAACTACAAGAGATGGTAAGAGAGGACACCCTTTTGAACATTGTCTAGATTCGAGTGATGCTGGAAAAGCACAGCAGGTCAGGCAGCATCCGAGGAGCAGGGAAATCGACGTTTCATTAGGAATGGTTCCTGATGCAGGGCTTTTGCCCGAAATGTCGATTTTCCTGCTCCTCAGATGCTGCCTAATCTGCTGTGCTTTTCCAGCACCACTCCAATCTAGACTCTGATCTCCAGCACCTGCAGTCCTCACTTTCACCTATCCTTTCAAACACTGCAGACTGACGTTCCAGTTCTAAGGGAGGATCAAAGAGAATGGAGTACAGGAAAGTCTTGCCAATGTTATACAACATCAGTCGGCATGGACCAATGGGGCCAAAGGGGCTGGCTCTGTGCTGTAGGACTCTATGACTCTAACAGACTAGTTAGTCCACACTTGGAATACTGTGAACAGTTTTGATCCCCTTACCTAAAGAATAATAACCCATCACTGGAGGCAGTCCGAAGAAGATACATTTAGTTTAGAAAAAATTAGAGGACTCCTTGCAGAAGCATCGAAGGTTCTCATGGGCATGACAGGGGAAATGTGGAGAGGTTGTTTATCCTTGTGGGAGAGAGTCTAGGACCAGAAAGCAGCATTTCAGAATAACGTGTCACACATTCAGGATCGAGTTGAAAATGACTTTCTTCTCTCAGAGAGTTGTGAATCTGTGGGATTCTCTACTAAAGGGGACTGTTGAGGCTGGGTCAATGATGAATAGGTGGATGTTTTTAATCAGGAAGGGAATCAAGGGTTATGGGGAAAAGACAAGAAACTGGAGTCCAGGATTATCAGATCAACTATGATCTCATTGAATGGCAAACAGACTCGATGGGCTGAGTGGCCTACTTCTCATCTGAAGGTCTTATTGCACATGGTCCAACAACACTATCACATAAATGTTAGCCCTTGACCCTACAGGCCTGAATGATGCTGGAATTGTTGTCGTGTTACCTCGACACACATAGCCTCATGCCCGCTCCGTGAAAACAAGAATTTCAATCATAGCCACTCGATACGTTTGAGCCAGTTCTAGGTAGAAGTTGTTACCAAGACTGTGCAGCGGTCCACATTTCCTCCGGGTAAGGTTTCCCACAGAATCATCAAGCAGTGAGGATCTGGGTCTCCTACATATCCTGCTTCACCCACGTGGGACCTGGGAAACTTAATGCTTAGATTTTACATCAAAGATAAAAATTAATGACTTAATAAATGTCAATAAGGTTCAGCACTTCTGATTGAATTGAAAAGCTGACAGACCCCACGTTGCTGCACAGCGACACTGCTAATTAAAGACACAATATTAAACACAAGATGTAACATCACCAAGGTGAAAATGGTCTTTGCCAATAGCAACATTGATAGAGGATGGGCAGTGAGTTTTATAAGACAGGCAATTTTCAGTCTATTGTCTCCAATTTGATTTTACTGATTCGGGTTCCCCTGTAAAGACCTGAACTTAAACCCACCTCTGTGTTGCTTTTGGATTTAATTCCCAGAGAATTCTACTCCCACATAAACATATTTTCCTTTTATATCTTGCTAGAACATAGAACATAGGACAGTACAGCACAGAACAGGCCCTTCAGCCCAACGATGTTGTGCCGACCACTGATCCTCATGTATGCACCCTCACATTTCTGTGACCATACGCGTGTCCAGGAGTCTCTTAAATGTCCCCAATGACCTCGCTTCCACAACTGCTACTGACAACACATTCCATGCTCTCACAACTCCCTGTGCAAAGAACCTGCCTCTGACATCCCCTCTATACTTTCCTCCAACCAGCTTAAAACTATGACCCCTCATGTTAGTCATTTCTGCCCTGGGAAATAGTCTCTGGTTATCGACTCTATCTATGCCTCTCATTATCTTGTACACCTCAATTAGGTCGCCTCTCCTCCTCCTTTTCTCCAATGAGAAAAGTCCGAGCTCAGTCAACCTCTCTTCATAAGATAAGCCCTCCAGTCCAGGCAGCATCCTGGTAACCTCCTCTGGAACCTCTCCAAAGCATCCACATCTTGCTGTGAATTTTCACTCACTCACTCCTCATTTCCCAGAGATTTTCAGTGTGCAGAGTTTAATTTGTTTTCTGTGATGAGTTGGAGAGTCAGCCAGTCTCTCAGATTGAAGCACTCGCTCACTGCCACGGTATTTAGCAGGTGTCCCCTCGCAGAGCAGCTCTGGGAGTGACGGCACACTGGGGTTGCAAGTTCTTCCTCTGCACGTCTCGGATTTAGTGCAGTTCCCTGTGGATGACTCTGTCAGTGGGCCTTTCTAATAGCTCTTTACTTATCCTCAGTAATGAGGGCATGTGCAGTAACCCCTTACAAATCCAACTGTGGGCTCAGAACTCTCATTTGAAGAGTGTAATGTGATAATGCCTCTCTCACACATAATTAGCACAAACTGATCTGAGAAGGATCCAGCAAAGGTCTGCCGAGCAGAGAATCCCACTCCTTCCCCTTGTTTATAACTAGATGCATTCTTGCGCCTCTCTTTCGGTCATTTTCTTAACCCAGTTGGTATGAATGAATTGCTTTGCTCCAGTAAGGACTCCCATTGTTTGCGATTTATCAGGTACGGGGTGGCCATTAGGTACTATATCTGTAGTTTAATACAGGGCAGAACCTCACTGGGTCCTGAATGATGTGGGCACAGTGCGATGTGTGACAAAATCTCACAAGGCCCCATCTCAATGTTGAGAGTAACTCGCCACATCTTTTATGTAGCTGCGGTTTGATGGGTTTCTCCCTCGGCAGTGCTAAGTTACAAATTAAGGAGGATTACCGCTTGTTAAATGCATCATTAACAATATAACTCATCTCATTATTACTTAATTTCCTATTTTACCAAACTCCCTCAACAATTTGGCATTTTAAAAAAGTCCCTATGATTTTGGGCGGCATGGTGGCACAGTGGTTAGCACTGCTGCCTCACAGCGCCTGAGACCCGGGTTCAATTCCTGACTCAGGCGACTGACTGTGTGGAGTTTGCACGTTCTCCCCGTGTCTGCGTGGGTTTCCTCTGGGTGCTCCGGTTTCTTCCCACAGTCCAAAGATGTGCGGGTCAGGTGAATTGGCCATGCTAAATTGCCCGTAGTGTTAGGTAAGGGGTAAATGTAGGGGTATATGGGTGGGTTGCGCTTCGGCGGGTCGGTGTGGACTTGTTGGGCCAAAGGGCCTGTTTCCACAGATTAGTAATCTAATCTAATTTTATTTGCTGCATTTGTGAGTGTGGAGCAGAATACCAAAGAGACTGTTTTAAAATGAACTGACTGCAAGTGAGCCAGAAACTCCTTGTGTGTGGTGTTTACACTGCTGCTTTGACCGGGCGAGGGGGGGTGGGGGGGTTGGTGGGGAAAGGTAACTGACGTTGGACAGAACAACACAGGGTGGGGAGAAGATGTGTGCACAGAGCATGATTTCATGATTTAACCCATGACCAGGACCAATAGAAGTGCTGATATTGTAAATCAGAAACCCTTCTAACAAAGAGTCACTCAAACTGAAACGTTAACTCTGATTTCTCTCCACAGATGCTGCCAGACCTGCTGAGCTTTTCCAACAATTTCTGCATTTGCTTCTGGTATATCAGGGCCGTATTTATTTTGATTAATTTCAGTTTTGAGATAGGGAGCAGTGAGGCTTGAGAATTAATGCACTTGGGCAAGATGGTCACAACACTCTGCCTTAAAGGCACTTTCTTAGTTGGAAGAGGCTGATGTGCTGAGCTTGTGGAAGTTGTGAATTCCTCCTGCCTCAGGGCAACAGCATTTCAGTTTATTGTCAGTGAGAAAACCCACATTTCAAATACGATGGTCTGCCTTAGGGATAAATACTTAGTGCACAGGAAGTCATGTTTATTCACAGCAGGGAATAATATTCGACCACCTGCCGTATCTCTCAGTGGGAGTTGCTTCAGAACTCACTGATTTAACTCACAGATGTGAAAGGAATATTTCTGGCACAAACAGTGTGTTAGCTTTTATTGGGAGAGGGATTGAGTTTCGGAGCCACGAGGTCATGCTGCAGCTGGACAAAACACTGGTGTGGCCGCACTTAGGGTATTATATATAGTTCTGATCACCGCGTTATTGGAAGGATGTGAAAGCTTTGGGGAGGGTTCAGAGATGATTGACTAGGATGTTGCCTGGTATGGAGGGAAGGTCTTATGAGGACAGGCTGAGGGACTTGAGGCTGTTTTTGTTGGTGAGAAGAAGGTTGAGAGGTGACTTAATTGATACATTTAAGTTAACCAGAGGGTTAGATAGGGTGGACAGGGAGAGCCTTTTTCCTCGGATGGTGATGACTAGCACGAGGGGGAATAGCTTTAAATTGAGGGGTGATCGATATAGGACAGATGTCAGGGGTAGTGTCTTTACTCAGAGAGCAGTAGGGACGTGGAACACACTGCCTGCAATATTAGTAGACTTACCAACTTTAAGGGCACTTAAATAGTCATTGGATAAACATATGGATGAAAATGGAATAGTATAGGATAGATGGGGTTCAGATTGGTTCCACAGGTCAGCACAACATCAAGGGCCGAAGGGCCTATACTGTCTGAATGGCTCTATGTTCTATGTAGCACAGTGGTTCCCCTGGAGGTGGAAGTGGAGATCTCAGTTGCCAGTGCAGACACCCTGGGGATGGACAGGATTCTGACTGAGTGCTTCACTAGTTTCCACACTATTGAACATTCAGGCAACAGGGCTGCGGCCAAGTGAGCCTTCCCTGACTGCAGCCTCCGATGAAGCTCAAAGATCAACATGAGGCTGAGAGATTGGTGCAAATGTTCCCCAGATTGTACGGGGCATCATGCTCCCTTTTCGCAGCTGTTGTCCTCTCTGTGAATTCCCCACTCCCCTCAGGACACACTGACCATTCCCACTCCCCTTGGGACACACTGACCATCTCCACTCCCCTCGGGACACACTGACCATCCCCACTCCCCTTGGAACACACTGACCATTCCCACTCCCTTTGGAACACACTGACCATCCCTGCTCCCCTCGGGACACACTGACCATCCCTGCTCCCCTCGGGACACACTGACCGTCCCCACTCCCCTTGGAACACACTGACCATTCCCACTCCCCTTGGGACACACTGACCATCTCCACTCCCCTCGGGACACACTGACCATCCCCACTCCCCTTGGAACACACTGACCATTCCCACTCCCTTTGGAACACACTGACCATCCCTGCTCCCCTCGGGACACACTGACCATCCCTGCTCCCCTCGGGACACACTGACCGTCCCCGCTCCCCTCGGGACACACTGACCGTCCCTGCTTCCCTTGGGACACACTGACCATCCCTGCTCCCCTCGGGACACACTGACCATCCCTGCTCCCCTCGGGACACACTGACCGTCCCCGCTCCCCTTGGGACACACTGACCATCCCTGCTCCCCTTGGGACACACTGACCATCCCCACTCCACTCGGGATATACTGACCGTCCCCACTCCCCTCGGGACACACTGACCATCCCCTTTCCCCTCGGGACACACTGACCTACTCTGCTCCCCTTGGGACACACTGACCATCCCTGCTCCCCTTGGGACACACTGACCATCCCCACTCCACTCGGGATATACTGACCGTCCCCACTCCCCTCGGGACACACTGACCATCCCCTTTCCCCTCGGGACACACTGACCTACTCTGCTCCCCTCGGGACACACTAACTGTCCCCTTTATCCTCGGGACACACTGACCATCCCCTTTACCCTCGGGACACACTGATCATCCCTGCTCCCCTTGGGACACACTGACCATCCCCGCACCCCTCGGGACACACTGACCGTCCCTGCTCCCCTCGGGATACACTGACCATCCCCACTCCACACAGGACACGCTGACCATTCCCACTCCCCTCGGGACACACTGACTGTCCCCAATCCCCTCGGGACACACTGACCGTTCCCACTCCCCTCGGGACACACTGACCGTCCATGCTCCCCTCGGGACACACTGACTGTCCCCTTTACCCTCGGGACACACTGACCGTCCCCGCTCCCCTCGGGACACACTGACCATCACCATACCCCTCAGGACACACTGAACAAACCCTTTCGCCTCCGTTCACACTCACCATCCCCGCTCCCCTCAGGACAAACTGACCGTCCCCACTCCCCTCGGGACACACTGACCGTCCCCACTCCCCTCGGGACACACTGACCGTCCCCACTTCCCTCGGGATACACTGACCGTCCCCACTCCCCTTGGGACACACTGACCATTCCCACTCCCCTCGGGACACACTGACCGTCCCCACTCCCCTCGGGACACACTGACCGTCCCCACTTCCCTCGGGATACACTGACCGTCCCCACTCCCCTTGGGACACACTTACTGTCCCTGCACCCTTTGGGACACACTGACCGTCCCCGCTCCCCTCGGGACACACTGACAGTCCCCTTTCCCCTCGGGACACACTGACCGTCCCTGCTCCCCTCGGGATGCACTGACCATCCCCGCTCCCCTCGGGACACTGACCATCCCCACTCCCCTCGGGATACACTGACCGTCCCCACTCCCCTTGGGACACACTGACCGTCCCTGCTCCCCTCGGGACACACTGACCATCCGCACTCCCCTCGGGACATACTGACTGTCCCCTTTACCCTTGGGACACACTGACCGTCCCTGCTCCCCTTGGGACATACTGACCATCCCCACTCCACTCGGGACACACTGACCGTTCCCACTCCCCTCGGGACACACTGACCATCCATGCTCCCCTCGGGACACACTGACTGTCCCCTTTACCCTCGGGACACACTGACCGTCCCCGCTCCCCTCGGGACACACTGACCATCACCATACCCCTCAGGACACACTGAACAAACCCTTTCGCCTCCGTTCACACTCACCATCCCCGCTCCCCTCAGGACAAACTGACCGTCCCCACTCCCCTTGGGACACACTGACCATTCCCACTCCCCTCGGGACACACTGACCGTCCTCACTCCCCTCGGGACACACTGACCGTCCCCACTTCCCTCGGGATACACTGACCGTCCCCACTCCCCTTGGGACACACTGACCATTCCCACTCCCCTCGGGACACACTGACCGTCCCCACTCCCCTCGGGACACACTGACCGTCCCCACTTCCCTCGGGATACACTGACCGTCCCCACTCCCCTTGGGACACACTTACTGTCCCTGCACCCTTTGGGACACACTGACCGCTCCCGCTTCCCTCGGGACACACTGACAGTCCCCTTTCCCCTCGGGACACACTGACCATCCGCACTCCCCTCGGGACATACTGACTGTCCCCTTTACCCTTGGGACACACTGACCGCTCCCGCTCCCCTCGGGACACACTGACAGTCCCCTTTCCCCTCGGGACACACTGACCATCCGCACTCCCCTCGGGACATACTGACTGTCCCCTTTACCCTTGGGACACACTGACCGTCCCTGCTCCCCTTGGGACATACTGACCACCCCCACTCCACTCGGGATATACTGACCGTCCCCACTCCCCTCGGGACACACTGACCATCCCCTTTCCCCTCGGGACACACTGACCTACTCTGCTCCCCTCGGGACACACTAACTGTCCCCTTTATCCTCGGGACACACTGACCATCCCCTTTACCCTCAGGACACACTGATCGTCCCTGCTCCCCTCGGGAGACACTGACCGTCCCCACTCCACTCGGAACACCCTGACCGTCCCTGCTCCCCTCGGGACACACTGACCGTCCCTGCTCCCCTTGGGTCACACTGACCGTCCCCACTCCCCTCGGGACACACTGACCGTCCCCGCTACACACGGGACACACTGACCGTCCCTGCTCCCCTCGGGACACACTGACCGTCCCCACTCCCCTCGGGACACACTGACCGTCCCCGCTACACACGGGACACACTGACCGTCCCTGCTCCCCTCGGGACACACTGACCGTCCCCACTCCACTCGGGACACACTGACCGTCCCTGCTCCCCTCGGGACACACTGACCGTCCCCGCTACACACGGGACACACTGACCGTCCCTGCTCCCCTCGGGACACACTGACCGTCCCCACTCCCCTCGGGACACACTGACCGTCCCCGCTACACACGGGACACACTGACCGTCCCTGCTCCCCTCGGGACACACTGACCGTCCCCACTCCACTCGGGACACACTGACCGTCCCCACTCCCATTGGGACTCACTGACCATTCCCACTCAACCCGGGACACACTGACCGTTCCCACTCCCCTCGGGACACACTGACCGTCCCTGCTCCCCTCGGGACACACTGACTATCCCATTTTCTCTCGGGACACACTGACCGTCCCTGCTCCCCTCGGGACACACTGACTGTCTCCTTTACCCTCGGGACACACTGACCGTCCCCACTTCCCTCGGGACACACTGACCGTCCCAGCTCCCCTCGGGACACACTGACCGTCCTCGCTCCCCTCAGGACACACTGACCGTCCCACTACCCTCGAGACACACTGACCGTCCACACTCCTCTTGGGACACACTGACCGTCCCCGCTCGCCTCGGGACACATTGACCGTCCCCGCTCCCCTCAGGACACACTGACCATCCCCGCTCCCCTCGGGACACACTGACTGTCCCTGCTTCCCTTGGGACACACTGACCATTCCTGCTCCTCTCGGGATACACTGACCATCCCTGCTCCCCTCGGGACACACTGACCGTCCCCACTCCCCTTGGGACACACTGACCATTCCCACTCCCCTCGGGACACACTTACCGTCCCCACTCCCCTTGGGACACACTGACCGTTCCCACTCCCCTTGGGACACACTGACCGTCCCCACTCCACTCGGGACACACTGACCATTCCCACTCCCCTTGGGACACACTGTCCGTCCCCACTCCCCTTGGGACACACTGACCATTCCCACTCCCCTTGGGACACACTGACCGTCCCCACTCCACTCGGGACACACTGACCATCCCCACTCCCCTCGGGACACACTGTCCGTCCCCACTCCCCTTGGGACACACTGACCATTCCCACTCCCCTCAGGACACACTGACCGTCCCTGCTCCCCTCGGGTCACATTGACCATCCCCACTCCCCTCGAGACACACTGACCGTCCCCACTCCCCTCGGGACACACTGACCGTCTCTGCTCCCCTCGGGACACACTGACCATCCCTGCTCCCCTCGGGACACACTGACCGTCCCCACTCCCCTCGGGACACATTGACCATCCCCGCTCCCCTCGAGACACACTGACCGTCCCTGCTCCCCTCGGGACACACTGACTGTCTCCTTTACCCTCGGGACACATTGACCGTCCCCACTCCCCTCGGGACACACTGACCGTCCCTGCTCCCCTCGGGACACACTGACTGTCTCCTTTACCCTCGGGACACACTGACCGTCCCCACTTCCCTCGGGACACACTGACCGTCCCAGCTCCCCTCGGGACACACTGACCGTCCTCGCTCCCCTCAGGACACACTGACCGTCCCACTACCCTCGAGACACACTGACCGTCCACACTCCTCTTGGGACACACTGACCGTCCCCGCTCGCCTCGGGACACATTGACTGTCCCCGCTCCCCTCAGGACACACTGACCATCCCCGCTCCCCTCGGGACACACTGACTGTCCCTGCTTCCCTTGGGACACACTGACCATTCCTGCTCCTCTCGGGATATACTGACCATCCCTGCTCCCCTCGGGACACACTGACCGTCCCCACTCCCCTTGGGACACACTGACCATTCCCACTCCCCTCGGGACACACTTACCGTCCCCACTCCCCTTGGGACACACTGACCGTTCCCACTCCCCTTGGGACACACTGACCGTCCCCACTCCACTCGGGACACACTGACCATCCCC
This sequence comes from Hemiscyllium ocellatum, assembly GCF_020745735.1. NCBI lineage: Eukaryota > Metazoa > Chordata > Chondrichthyes > Orectolobiformes > Hemiscylliidae > Hemiscyllium > Hemiscyllium ocellatum. The sequence continues at coordinate 5,446,462 of NC_083424.1, read as the reverse complement.
ACTCCCCTTGGGACACACTGTCCGTCCCCACTCCCCTTGGGACACACTGACCATTCCCACTCCCCTTGGGACACACTGACCGTCCCCACTCCACTCGGGACACACTGACCATCCCCACTCCCCTCGGGACACACTGTCCGTCCCCACTCCCCTTGGGACACACTGACCATTCCCACTCCCCTCAGGACACACTGACCGTCCCTGCTCCCCTCGGGTCACATTGACCATCCCCGCTCCCCTCGAGACACACTGACCGTCCCCACTCCCCTCGGGACACACTGACCGTCTCTGCTCCCCTCGGGACACACTGACCATCCCTGCTCCCCTCGGGACACACTGACCGTCCCCACTCCCCTCGGGACACATTGACCATCCCCGCTCCCCTCGAGACACACTGACCGTCCCCACTCCCCTCGGGACACACTGACCGTCTCTGCTCCCCTCGGGACACACTGATCATCCCTGCTCCCCTCGGGACACACTGACCATCCCCGCTCCCCTCGAGACACACTGACCGTCCCCACTCCCCTCGGGACACACTGACCGTCCCTGCTCCCCTCGGGACACACTGACTGTCACCTATCCCCTCGGGACACACTGACCGTCCCCGCTCCCCTCGGGACACATTGACCATCCCCGCTCCCCTCGAGACACACTGACCGTCCCCACTCCCCTCGGGACACACTGACCGTCCCTGCTCCCCTCGGGACACACTGACCGTCCCCACTCACCTCGGGACACACTGACCGTCCCCACTCCACTCAGGACACACTGACCATCCCCTTTCCCCTCGGGACACACTGACCATCCCTGCTCCCCGAAAGACACACTGACCGTCCCCACTCCACTCGGGATATATTGACCGTCCCCACTCCCCTCGGGACATACTGTCCGTCCCTGCTCCCCTCGGGACACACTAACTGTCACCTTTACTCCCGGGACACACTGACCGTCCCCTTTAGCCTCAGGACACACTGACCGTCCCTGCTCCCCTCGGGACACACTGACCGTTCCCGCTCCCCTCGGGACACACTGATTGTTTCCTGGAGGGACAACATCTCATCTTCCACCAGGGACCCTACAGCTCGGAGGACTCAACATTGAGTTCTCCAGTTTCAAATAATCCCCCTTCCCATCCTCCAACTCCCTTCCCAGCATCCCTTCCTCCCGTTCAGCCACCTATCAGATTCATTCCACCCATCAACCCACCAGGTTGCACCCTGTACCAGTCTTCATCTATCCCAACTTCACCACCCTCCCCCAAATCCCACTTATCTGTAGCTCCCCGCCCACACCCACCCCTACACCTGAATGAAGGGTTACACCCAAAATGTTGACTTCTCCACCTCCTGATGCTGCCTGCCTTGCTGTGTCCCTCTCCCTCCTGATGCTGCCTGCCTTGCTGTGTCCCTCTCCTTCCTGATGCTGCCTGCCTTGCTGTGTCCCTCTCCTTCCTGATGCTGCCTGCCTTGCTGTGTCCCTCTCCTTCCTGATGCTGCCTGCCTTGCTGTGTCCCTCTCCCTCCTGATGCTGCCTGCCTTGCTGTGTCCCTCTCCTTCCTGATGCTGCCTGCCTTGCTGTGTCCCTCTCCTTCCTGATGCTGCCTGCCTTGCTGTGTCCCTCTCCCTCCTGATGCTGCCTGCCTTGCTGTGTTCCTCTCCCTCCTGATGCTGCCTGCCTTGCTGTGTCCCTCTCCCTCCTGATACTGCCTGCCTTGCTGTGTCCCTCTCCCTCCTGACACTGCCTGCCTTGCTGTGTTCCTCTCCCTCCTGATGCTGCCTGCCTTGCTGTGTCCCTCTCCCTCCTGATGCTGCCTGCCTTGCTGTGTTCCTCTCCCTCCTGATGCTGCCTGCCTTGCTGTGTCCCTCTCCCTCCTGATGCTGCCTGCCTTGCTGTGTCCCTCTCCCTCCTGATGCTGCCTGCCTTGCTGTGTTCCTCTCCCTCCTGATGCTGCCTGCCTTGCTGTGTTCCTCCAACCTCCTGATACTGCCTGCCTTGCTGTGTTCCTCTCCCTCCTGATGCTGCCTGCCTTGCTGTGGCCCTCTCCCTCCTGATACTGCCTGCCTTGCTGTGTCCCTCTCCCTCCTGATACTGCCTGCCTTGCTGTGTCCCTCTCCCTCCTGATACTGCCTGCCTTGCTGTGTTCCTCCAACCTCCTGATACTGCCTGCCTTGCTGTGTTCCTCTCCCTCCTGATGCTGCCTGCCTTGCTGTGTCCCTCTCCCTCCTGATACTGCCTGCCTTGCTGTGTTCCTCCAACCTCCTGATACTGCCTGCCTTGCTGTGTTCCTCTCCCTCCTGATGCTGCCTGCCTTGCTGTGTCCCTCTCCCTCCTGATACTGCCTGCCTTGCTGTGTTCCTCCAACCTCCTGATACTGCCTGCCTTGCTGTGTTCCTCTCCCTCCTGATGCTGCCTGCCTTGCTGTGTCCCTCTCCCTCCTGATACTGCCTGCCTTGCTGTGTTCCTCCAACCTCCTGATACTGCCTGCCTTGCTGTGTTCCTCTCCCTCCTGATGCTGCCTGCTTTGCTGTGTCCCTCTCCCTCCTGATACTGCCTGCCTTGCTGTGTTCCTCCAACCTCCTGATGCTGCCTGCTTTGCTGTGTTCCCCTCCCTCCTGATACTGCCTGCTTTGCTGTGTCCCTCTCCCTCCTGATACTGCCTGCTTTGCTGTGTCCCTCTCCCTCCTGATACTGCCTGCCTTGCTGTGTCCCTCTCCCTCCTGATGCTGCCTGCCTTGCTGTGTTCCCCTCCCTCCTGATGCTGCCTGCCTTGCTGTGTCCCTCTCCCTCCTGATGCTGCCTGCCTTGCTGTGTTCCTCTCCCTCCTGATACTGCCTGCTTTGCTGTGTCCCTCTCCCTCCTGATACTGCCTGCTTTGCTGTGTCCCTCTCCCTCCTGATACTGCCTGCCTTGCCAACAAGAGGTGAGGCTATACAGGATTTGGTTCTGGGTAATGAACCAAGCCAGGTGTTAGACTTGGAGGTAGGTGAGCACTTCGGGGACAGTGACCACAACTCGGTGACTTTTACTCTAGTGATGGAGAGGGATAAGTGTGCACTGCAGGGCAAGAGCTATAGCTGGGGGCAGGGAAATTATGATGCGGTGAGGCATGACTTAGGATGTGTGGATTGGAAAAATAGGCTTCAAGGGAAGGACACAAATGATATGTGGAGCTTGTTCAAGGAGCAGCTATTGGGTGTCCTTGATAAGTATGTACCAGTCAGGCAGGGAGGAAAGGGTCTTGTGAGGGAGCCGTGGTTTAATAAGGAATTGGAATCCCTTGTGAAAGGGAAGAGGGCGGCCTATGTAAAGATGAGGCGTGAAGGTTCAGTTGGGGCGATTGAGAGTTATAAGGTAGCCAGGAAGGATCTAAAGAGAGAGCTAAGAGAAGCGAGAAGGGGACATGAAAAGTCCTTAGTTGGTAGGATTAGGGAAAACCCAAAGGCTTTCTATAGATATGTCAGGAATAAAAGGATGACTAGGGTAGGTATCGGTCCAGTCAAGGATAGTAGTGGGAAGTTGTGCGTGGAGGCGGAGGAGATTGGAGAGACACTAAATCAATACTTTTCGTCAGTATTCACTCAGGAATAGGACACTGTTGCTGATGTGAATATTGAGTCACAAGTGATTAGAATGGATGGCCTTGAGGTATGTAGGGAAGAGGTCTGGGGAATACTGGAAAGGATGAAAATAGATAAGTCCCCTGGGGGCCTGATGGCATTTATCTTAGGATCCTCTGGGAAGCTAGGGAGGAGATAGCGGAGCCATTGGCCTTGATTTTTATGTCGTCGTTGTCTACGGGAATAGTGCCAGAAGACTGGAGGATAGCGAATGTGGTCCCCTTGTTCAAGCAGGGGAGTAGGGATAGCCCTAGTAACTATAGGCCAGTGAGTCTCACTTCTGTTGTGGGCAAAGTCTTAGAGAGAATTGTAAGGGATAGGATTTATGAACATCTGGATAGGAATAATGTGATCAAGGATAGTCAGCATGGTTTTGTGAAGGGCAGGTCGTGCCTCACAAACCTTATTGAGTTCTTCGAGAAGGTGACCAAGGAAGTGGACGAGGGTAAAGCAGTAGATGTGGTGTATATGGCGTTCGATAAGGTACCCCATGGCAGGCTAATGCAAAAACTATGGAGGTATGGCATTGAGGGTGCATTAGAGGTTTGGATTAGGATTTGGCTGGCTGGAAGGAGACTGGGGGTAGTAGTTGATGGTATAGGTTCATCTTGGAGTGCAGTTACTAGCGGTGTTCCACAAGGATCTGTTTTGGGACCATTGCTGTTTGTCATTTTTATAAATGACCTGGAGGAGGGGCTTGAAAGCTGGGTGAGCAAGTTTGCGGATGACACGAAAGTCGGTGGAGTTGTGGACAGCGAAGAAGGATGTGGCAGGTTACAGCGGGATATAAATAAGTTGCAGAGCTGGGCAGAAAGGTGGCAAATGGAGTTCAATGTAGGTAAGTGTGAAGTCATTCACTTTGGTAAGAGTAACAAGACGATGGATTACTGGGCTAATGGTAGGGTACTTGGTAGTGTGGATGAGCAGAGGGATCTTGGTGTCCATGTACACAGATCTCTGAAAGTTGCCACCCAGGTAAATAGTGCTGTGAAGAAGGCATATGGTGTACTGGGCTTTATTGGTAGAGGAATTGAGTTCCGGAGTCCTGAGGTCATGTTGCAGTTGTATAAGACTCTGGTGCGGCCGCATCTGGAGTATTGTGTGCAGTTTTGGTTGCCATACTATAGGAAGGATGTGGAGGCATTGGAACGGGTGCAGAGGAGGTTTACCAGGACGTTGCCTGGTATGGTAGGAAGATCGTATGAGGAAAGGCTGAGGCACTTGGGGCTGTTCTCATTGGAGAAAAGAAGGTTTAGGGGAGATTTGATAGAGGTGTACAAGATGATTAGGGGTTTAGATAGGGTTGACAGTGAGAACCTTTTTCAGCTAATGGAGTCAGCTGTTACTAGGGGACACAGCTTTAAATTAAGGGGTGGTAGGTATAGGACAGATGTTCGGGGTAGATTCTTTACTCAGCGGGTTGTGAGTTCATGGAATGCCCTGCCAGTAACAGTGGTGGACTCTCCCTATTTATGGTCATTTAAGCGGGCATTGGACAAGCATATGGAGGTTATTGGGCTAGTGTAGGTTAGGTAGGCTTCGGTCGGTGCAACATCGAGGGCCGAAGGGCCTGTACTGCGCTGTATTTTTCTATGTTCTATTGCTGTGTTCCCTCTCCCTCCTGATGCTGCCTGCCTTGCTGTGTTCCTCTCCCTCCTGATGCTGCCTGCCTTGCTGTGTCCCTCTCCCTCCTGATGCTGCCTGCCTTGCTGTGTCCCTCTCCCTCCAGATGCTGCCTGCCTTGCTGTGTTCCCCTCCCTCCTGATGCTGCCTGCCTTGCTGTGTCCCTCTCCCTCCTGATGCTGCCTGCCTTGCTGTGTCCCTCTCCCTCCTGATGCTGCCTGCCTTGCTGTGTCCCTCTCCCTCCTGATGCTGCCTGCCTTGCTGTGTCCCTCTCCCTCCTGATGCTGCCTGCCTTGCTGTGATTCCCCAGCCCCCTGCCTGCCTTGCTGTGTCCCTCTCCCTCCTGATGCTGCCTGCCTTGCTGTGTCCCTCTCCCTCCTGATACTGCCTGCCTTGCTGTGTCCCTCTCCCTCCTGATGCTGCCTGCCTTGCTGTGATTCCCCAGCCCCCTGCCTGCCTTGCTGTGTCCCTCTCCCTCCTGATGCTGCCTGCCTTGCTGTGTCCCTCTCCCTCCTGATACTGCCTGCCTTGCTGTGCCCCTCTCCCTCCTGATGCTGCCTGCCTTGCTGTGTCCCTCTCCCTCCTGATGCTGCCTGCCTTGCTGTGTCCCTCTCCCTCCTGATACTGCCTGCCTTGCTGTGTTCCCTCTCCCTCCTGATGCTGCCTGCCTTGCTGTGATCCCCCAGCCCCCTGCCTGCCATTCCATCATGGCTGATCAACTCCATTCTCCTTCCTTCTCCCTGTGATCTATTTGCTGACACTGACAAACTATCCTGATCGATTCAGTTAAAGAACGGGATTAGCTAAATCACTTCAACATGTTTTTTACAAACTAAATAAAACTGGCACCATCCCTCCATGTTGAAGGTACGCAGCTGTATTCAATAGCAGATCAATCTGGGGAAGATTAATCTATTTCTTTTTACACTCCAACGTTCTTTGCTGCAGGCTTTATTTTAATGTGTTGGGATGTAATTTTCAATCCCTGCTCACTCAGTCCATCACCGCCTCCTGCCTCCTCCCAGTCCGTAACTGTCTTTGTTTAAACCTCCTGTATCTGCCAAAGCATGGCCTTCTGCTGAGATTAATCCTTTATTGCCTCACAATGGAGTTTAATTAGGCATTGCAGGAAACACAAAGGTTGGTGATTAAATGCTGGGATAATACGCCAAAACCCTTCTCAACATTGTTCTTGACTTTTTTATTACTGAGCACATGACAGAGGAGTAGTCCCTTATCCATATCTGCGTTTTATTTTTAAAGGAGCATGCTGTACGTGAGGGATTTAGATTTCAGAGGAAAACAGGCCCGAACTCTCAGCAAAATGTCTGCTCTTGTCAAGAGCTGTCAGGGAACTGACCGATTTGATGGGCTAACGGATTCGTAATGGCCGGTCACACAGATTACCTGACACCAGGTCGGGGAGGTGTTTGATTTGAAAAGAGAGTCTTGCATTTACATAGCGGGAGAGTGTGGTGCTGGAAAAGCACAGCAGGTCCAGCAGCATCCGAGGAGCAGGAGAGTCAATGTTTCGGGCATAAACCCTTTATCAGGAATCATGTCAATTCTCCTGCTCCTCGGATGCTGCCTGACCTGCTGTGTTTTTCCAGCACCACACTCTCGACTCTGACCTCCAGCGTCTGCAGTCTGCACTTTCTCCTTGCATTTATGTGGCGCCTTTCAGGACGACGGGGGTCAACCCAAAACAGCCCGCAGCCAACCGAGTTCCTTTCTCAAGTGTCAAGTGCAAGTGAGGAGTCAGGCAGCATTCGGATAAAAGAGAGTCTTGCATTTATGTAGCACCTTTCACAAACTAGGAACTTCAAAGTGCTTTACAGCCATTTACACTTTCCTGCCTGGGATATGGGTGTGGCTGGCCAGGCCAGCATTTAATGCCCATCCCTAATTACACAGAGGATGGTTAAGAATCAACCACATCGCTGTGGGTCTGGAGTAAGGTAGGATATAGGAGCAGAATTAGGCCATTCGGCCCATTGAGTCTGCTCTGCCATTCAATCATGGCTGACCTGCTCCTCGCTCCTGCCTTCCTACCTTCTCTCCATATCCCTTCAACACATCACCGATAAACATCTGTCCAACTCCTCCTTACATTTAGTCACTGACTCACCATCCATGACAGTTTGGGATAACGCATCCCACAGATTCACAAGCTTAGGCCAGGCTGGGTTAGGATGGCAGATTTCCTTCCCCAAAGGACATTAGTGAACGAGATGGGTTTTTATTACAACCGACAGTGACCACATGGCTGCCATTAGGTTAGCTTTCAAACCCAACTTCCACTGAATTGGAAATTACAACATCTGCTCCAGTGAGATTTGATCTCATGTCCCCCGGACCATGGGGTCCTCGGTTAATGGTTAATGAAACCAAGAGCACTGCGGCAGCTGGAGGCCTGAAATTAAATAAAAGCTGAAAACACAACAGGTCTGGCAACCCCTGTGGAGGGAGAAGCAGTGTGAATGTCTGATATGGGTCTTCAGGTCTGAAGCATGCTGCACAGATGCTGTCAGACCTGCTGAATTTCTCCAGCATTTTCTGTTGGGATTAAGACTCTAATGTTATTCCCAATATATCACTGCCTCCCCCACTACTGTACTTACCTGGTGTGTAGTCTGAGTGTGACAGGCACAGGCTAGAGAGCGTGTGAGATTTGAACCCTTGAGACTCAAAGAGGAGCACATTACCAACTGATACCTCAGCAATGACTGCATAGAGCTGATCACTCTGGAATACTAATGCCGTTCCAGTCTCCCCAGCATTTTCAATGTTTATTTCAGATTGCCACTAGCTGCACAATTTTGACTTGACAGAATTTTTTGAATTTTTTTCTATGCAATGCAGAACATGGCCTGTGTTTTTGTAAGAGTTTGGAGTCTAATTGCACAGATTAGAGAGAGGGCACTCCTTCACAGTTCTTTATACTCATTCACAGGGTGAGGACATCACTGGCTAGACCAGCATTTATTGTCCATCCCTAATTGCCCGGGGGGCGGGGTAGTTAAGACTCAACCACATTTCTGTGGGTCTGGAGTCACATGTGGGCCAGGCCAGGTAAGGATGGCAGCTTCCTTCCCTGAAGGATGTAAGTGAATCAGATGGGTTTTTCCTGACAATGAATTCATGGTCATCATTTGTCTCTTAATCCGAGATTTTTATTGAATTCAAATTGTTCCATAACAGGATTCAAACTCAGCTCTCCCAGGACATCGAGTAAAAAATGAGGTCTGCAGATGCTGGAGATCACAGCTGAAAATGTGTTGCTGGTCAAAGCACAGCAGGCCAGCCAGCATCTCAGGAATAGGGAATTCGACGTTTCGAGCATAAGCCCTTTTCCTGATGAAGGGCTTATGCTCGAAATGTCGAATTCCCTATTCCTGAGATGCTGCCTGGCCTGCTGTGCTTTGACCAGCAACACATTTTCAGCTGTGATCCCCCAGGACATCAGCTGGTTTCTGGGTTAACAATCTTGTGAAAATACCACGAGGCCATCACCTCTGCTGCCAGTTTTTAAACCTGCAGTTTGCCCTTTATCTACTGCCCTGACTCTGAGAGGTTTCTGTAAACTTGATTATTTTACACCATTGTATCTAAATAATCCTGTTGTGTATAAAAGCACCTCTGTCTCATCCGGACTATTCCATTGTATCCTCACAGTCTCTTACCCGTGACCGTTGAAAGGACTGCTACATGATGAAATATAACCCCTGGTCATAATGGTTCTCATTCTGCTCCAGAAAGCATGGCTCTCAGTTTGGTCACAGCAAGCTCCCATCGACAGCAATATGGTCATCAGTTTCTGTGATTGGGGTTTGATACACCTCACAACACTCACCTTCATCATAGTTACCTTTCTTCCCTAGTTACTATTAGTTCTGATAAAAACTCAAAACATGAACTGTTTTCTTCCTACAGATGCTGCCAGACCTACTGAGTTTCTCCAGCAATGTTTTCTTTTGCCCTGAGAATCTTTCAAAACCACCTCTTTGTCCGAGTTCATTCTTCAAAATATTGATGTCAGATCTTCCCCAGCCACCTGAGAGCTGGTACAAACTTGACTTAATCGAGAAACAGTAGCTTCAACAATATAGAATTCCTTCAATCGTGCATTGGAGTGTTTGATAAAACATAGAACTGCAGCTGCTGAAGGTCTGCACCAAAGAAAAAACAGAAACAGTCGACTGTATTGAAAACAAAAAAATGCTGGCGCTCACAGCAAGTCAGGCAGCATCCACGGAGAGAGAATATTTCAGCTCTGATGAAGAGCCATCTTAACTCAAAACATTAGCTTGCTCTCTCTTCATGGATGCTGTCTAACCCGCTGTGATCTCCAACATTTGTTGTTTTCAGTTCAGACTCCAGCATCTGGAATAATTTGCTCCTACATTCCGCTGTTTTCGCTGTTCACCATGGGATCTCCTCTACACTGGAGAGACCGGGTCACCACTTTACACAGCATCTACATTCTCTCCACAAAAGAGACCCTGAGCTTCCCAGTTGCCTGTCACCTCAACGCGCCACCCTGTTCCCCAGCCAACATCTCCAGCTCCACTGCTCCACTGAAGCTTGGTGCAAATTCCAGAGAATTCTAGGACTCAGCATCAAGTTCCGTAATGGTACAGACTGATCCCACCCCCCCACCTTTGTTCCCCACTCCCACACCCAGACCTGCTTTGATGTAGTTTGATTTTGACTCAGACTGCTCGTTCTCTGCTACTCTCTGCTCTCATTCTCACTTATCCAGCTCCTCCTCTGTTCTCACCTGCCACCCATTAACCCCTTGTTGACCTACCTCTTTCACATCTCTCTCTCTAGTCTCCATCTCCACCTTCCCACATTTCCCTTCCCCCTCTTTAACTTAACCCCATCTTTATCATAATTGCCTTTCTTCCCTAGTTACTATCAGTTCTGATAAAAACTCAAAACATGAACTGTTTTCTTCCTACAGATGTGCCAGACCTACTGAGTTTCTCCAGCAACTTTTTCTATTGCCCTGAGAATCTTTCAAAACCACCTCTTTGTCCAAGTTCATTTTCACTAGCTCCAATATGTTGCCTTTATGTCAACTCTGTCCGATCAATGCAACTGTGAAGCATCTTGGGAGGGCTTTGCTACATCAAAGGCACTACATAAATGCAGCTTGTTGATGTTGGACTGCATTCTCCAGTGGTTACAGAACTGCAGTCTGGTTGATTCAGATGCAGGCATTACACAGAAAACTCAAAGGTAGCGATGAAATAGAGAAGTCTGAAAGCTGAGCAGGGAATGATGGAGATGAGATCAATCATTATAGAAAGCACTAAGCTCACTGACTGGTAATAAACAGTGTCATAGAGTCATAGAGATGTACAGCACAGAAGCAGACCCTTCGGCCCAACCCGTCCATGCCGACCAGATATCCCAACCCAATCTAGTCCCACCTGCCAGCACCCAGCCCATATCCCTCCAAACCCTTCCTATTCATATACCCATCCAAATGCCTCTTAAATATTGCAGTTGTGCCAGCCCCCACCACTTCCTCTGGCAGCTCATTCCATACACATACCACCCTCTGTGTGAAAACGTTGCCCCTTGGGTCCCTTTTAAATCCTTCCCCTCTCACCCTAAACCTACCCCCTCTGGTTCTGGACTCCTCCACCCCAGAAAAAAGACCTTGTCTATTCACCGAGTCAATGTAAAACCCTTGGCCAATTTGCTGGTATCTGGTTAGTGCTAACCAGTAATGTTTAAAGCTACAACCCTCGGGTACAAAGCCGTGAATTTTCAAAACAGAACAGCGTGCTTTGCAAGAACAACGACGGTACTAATCTGCTGTGTCGGGGGACGCAGACTCAAGGAAGTCTGTTGTGTAAATAAATACCGCCAGGAAATCTGAGGTTTAATTGAAATGTTGGAATCACAAGTGTGATTTACACAGGTTGGAGTCTGGACTTTGGAGAATGTGAGTGTAACTTTGGCTGCAGTAATCTGGCAGAGAGCTGCAGTTAAACTGGATGGAGAAATAATGGCTGATCTGGGACTGATTACTGAGTATATTCAAAATCCAAGGCCGGGAGCAAAGGAGGAAATGATGCTAGGAATTGGTTTGGAAACTGAAAGCAAAGGCAAATAAATACAGACAAACTGCGATGCACCACCACAACAGCGGGAAGACCTGCATTTATATAGCGCTCTTCACAGCCTCAGGGCATCTCAAACCAATTCACAGCCAATGCAACATAGAGAGACTGTATTCATAGGCCATTCAGCCCCTCAAGCCCATTGGGCCATTCAATGAGGTCATGGTGAAATTCCAAAAGCCTGCGTTTGGCCCATACCCCACCACACCCTCGCTTAGTTCAAATTTGTCTATCTCAGACTTAAATGTAAAAAGTGACTTAGCATCAATTGCTGCATTGAACGAGAGTTGCAGACCTCTCCCACCCTTTGTGTGTTGAAGTGTTTCCTAATATCTCTCCTGAACGTTCTGGCCCTCGTTCTGATACCATGGCTCCTGGGTCTAGAATCCCCAACCAGTAGGAACAGTTGATCTTTATCTACTCTGTATTTCCCTTTAATATCCAGAAGACCTTGATTAGTTTACCCTTTAACCTTTTAAATTCTAGAGAATAAAGGCCTAATTTGTATAATTTCTCCTCTTAGCGTAACCGCTGAAGTCCCAGATATTATTTTTGTAATCCTGTGCTGTACTCCCTCCAGGGTCAGCATTTCCTTCCTATGGGTCAGTGTCAACTGAAGTCTCGCCAGGTTTTTAAAAGACTTCATTCACAGGATGGGGACACCTCTGGCTAGGCCAGCATTTAGTGCCCATCCCTAACTGCCCAGAGGGCATTGAGGAGTCAGCTGTGGGTCTGGAGTCACATGTAGGCCAGACCAGACAAGGATGGCAGGATTCCTTCCCTATACGACATGGGTGAACGGAGTGGGGCTTTGTTTTTGCAATAATGGCGTCTTAGTGAAGTTAAGGACCTTGAATTCCAGGGTGTTTTTAATTGAATTCAAAATGGACCAACTGTCATAGCAGGATTTGAACCCAGGACCCCAGTTGAGTTTTTGGACGAATAATCTAGCGATAGTACCACGAGGCCATTGCCTCCCCAAACTTTGACATAACTTCTGTCTCCTGAGACTGCAGCCCACTGAAAGCAGGCATCCCATGAGCCTTTGTGACTCTGGTCGGCATCTGTTTGTGGCATTGTCTTCACTGGAGTTTAGAATCTAATATTAGACGAGATTCCCTACAGTGTGGAAACAGGCCCTTCGGCCCAACCAGTCCACACCGATCCTCTGAAGAGTAGCCCACCCAGACCCATTCCCCTCTAACTAATGCACCTTACACTATGGACAATTTAGCATGGCCAATTCACCATAACCTGCACATCTTTGGACTGTGTGAGGAAACTGGAGCACCCGGAGGCAACCCACGCAGATACGGGGAGAATGTGCAAACTCCACACAGACAGTCGCCCGAGCCGGGAATCGAACCTGGGACCCTGGAGCTGTATAAACCTACAAAATTTGAACAGGACTAGACAGCGTAAATGCAGGAAGACTGTGTCTAATGATGGAAAAGTCCAGAAAAAGGCTGACAATTTAAGAATAGGAGGTCATCGAGTGGGGAGCCAGTGGGATGTTTATCACAGGAAGCAGCTCAGGCCGAAACACTGAATGTTCTCAAGAAGGAGTTAGATACAGGTCTCAGGGCTAAAGGGGGAGAGAGAGAAAGCAGGAACAGGGGACTGAGTCAGATGATCAGCCATGATCCTAATGAATGGGGGAGCAGGATGAACGACAGATTGGCAGCAAGGCAGGCAGTATCAGGAGGGAGAGGATCAGAGAGGATGAGAGAGAGGGGGAGAGAGGGCGAGGGAGAGAGAGAGGGGTAGTGACTGAGGGAGAGAGAGTGGAGGGAGAGAGAGAGGAGGATGGGGGGAGAGAGAGAGGTGGGAGAGAGAAGGGGGAGAGAGAGTGGGAGGGAGAGGAGTAGGAGGAGGAGGGGGGAGAGAGTGGGGGGGAGAGATGGGGGAGGGAGCGGAGAGAGAGAGGGAGAGATAGGAGGAGGGGGGGCAGAGAGACAGGGGGGAGAGAGAGGGGGTGAGAGAGAGGGCGAGAGAGTGGGGGAGAGAGGGGAAGGAGAGAGAGAGAGAGAAGTGGGGGGAGGGGAGAGAGGGTGTGGAGAGAGGGGGAAATAGAGGGGGAGTTAGGGAGAGGGAGAGAGAGGGGAGTGAGAGAGAGGAGGGAAAGGGGGAGAGGGGGGAAGGGGAGGAGAGGGGGGAGAGGGGGAGGAGTGGGGTGTGTGAAAGAGAAGAAGAGAGAGGGAAGGGAGAGAGGGAGAGGGAGAGGGTGAGAGAGAGGGGAGGGAGGGGGTGGAGTGAGGGGGGGAGAGAGAGTGAGAGAGAGCGGGAGAGAGAGGGGTAGAGAGAGAGAAAGGGAGAGAGAGGGAGAGAGAGAGTGAGAGAGGGAGAGAGAGAGAGAGAGAGAGAAAGAGAGAGTGAGAGAGGGAGAGAGAGAGAGAGGGAGAGAGAAAGAGAGAGAGAGCGAGAGAGAGAGAGAGAGACAGAGAGAGGGAGAGAGAGCGCGAGAAAGAGAGAGAGGGAGAGCGAGAGAGCGAAAGAGAAAGAGAGGGGGAGAGAGACAGAGCGAGAGATAGATAGAGAGAGAGAGAGATGATGATTATTCAGTATTTATTCACTGAACACAGACTGCCATCTTGTGGTTTGGTTCTAAAAGTAGTAAATCTGATGGCAGAGCTGTTTTTATACTGAAGCTGGAAGATCACGGCAGGCCAGAAGGTCATTGTTTCGGCCTTGAAAATCGGATCGTGTTTTTGGGATCCTTAAGAGGGAGAGGGAGCAGCCCCAAGTTGTGGTCCACACAAGCACCAATGACATAGGTAGGAAGAGACGTGGGGATTTAAGGCAGAAATTCAGGGAGCTAGGATGGAAGCTTAGAGCTAGGACGAACAGAATTGTTATCTCTGGTTTGTTGCCCGTGCCACGTGCTAGTGAGGTGAGGAATAGGGTGAGAGAGGAGTTGAACACGTGGCTACAGGGATGGTGCAGGAGGGAGGGGTTTTGGATTCTTGGATAATTGGGGCTCTTTCGGGGATAGGTGGGACCTCTACAAGCAGGATGGTCTTCATCTGAACCAGAGGGGTACCAGTATCCTGGGGGGGAATTTGCTAAGGCTATTGGGGTGGGTGTAAACTAATCCAGCAGGGGGATGGGAACCAAAACTGTAGGTCGAGTATAGAAAAGGTTGAGAGTAGGGAGGTCCAAAATCAAGTTTCAGGGACGCAAGATGGCACCGGTAAGCAAGACGTTGGTTTGAAATGTGTCTACTTCAACGCCAGGAGCATCCAGAACAAGGTGGGTGAACTTGCAGCATGGATTGGTACCTGGGACTTCGATGTTGTGGCCATTGGGCAGCACAGTGGTACAGTGGCTGGCACTGTGGCCTCATAGCGCCAGAGACCCGGGTTCAATTCCTGCCTCAGGCAGACTGTCTGTATGGAGTTTGTACATTCTCCCCGTGTCTGCATGGGTTTCCTCCGGGCATTTCTAATGTGCCCATCCCTATAGATGGGTCAGTTTTTGTCCAGTGTATGCAGGAGGGCTTCCTGACACAGTATGTAGACAGGCGAACAAGGGGTGAAGCCACATTAGATTTGGTACTGGGTAATGAGCCCGGCCAGGTGCAAGACTTGGAAGTAGGTGAGCACTTTGGTGATAGCGATCACAATTCTGTTATGTTTACTTTAGTGATAGAAAGGGATAGGTGTATACCACTGGGCAAGAGTTACAGCTGGGGGAAAAGCAATTACGATGCAATTAGGCAAGATTTAGGAAGCATAGGATGGGGAAGGAAACTGCAGTGGATGGGCACATTAGAAATGTGGAGCTTATTCAAGGAAAAGCTCCTGAGTGTCCTTGATAAGTATGTATCTGTCAGGCAGGGAGGAAGCTGTAGAGTGCAGGAGCCATGGTTTATGAAGGAAGTGGAATCTCTGGTCAAGAGGAAGAAGGCGGCTTATGTTAGGATGAGATGTGAAGGCTCAGTTAGGGTGCTTGAGGGTTACAAGGTGGCCAGGAAAGACCTAAAGAGAGAGCTCAGAAGAGCCAGGAGGTGACATGAGAAGTTGTTGGCAGATAGGATCAGGGTAAACCCTAAGGCTTTCTATAGGTATTTAAGGAATAAAAGATTGACGAGAGTAAGATTAGGGCCAATCAAGGATAATAGTGGGAAGTTGTGTGTGGAGTCAGAGGAGATAGGGGAAGCACTAAATGAATATTTTTCGACAGTATTCACTCTAGAAAACGACAATGTTGTCGAGGAGAACACTGAGATACAGGCTACTAGACTGGGTGGGATTGAGGTTCACAAGGAAGAGGCATTAGAAATCCTGCAGAGTGTGAAAATAGATAAGTCCCCTGGGCAGGGTGGGATTTATCCTAGGATCCTCTGGGAAGCCAGGGAGAAGATTGCTTAGCCTTTGGCATTGATCATTAAATCTCATTGTATACAGGAATAGTGCCAGAAGACTGGAGGATAGCAAATTTTGCTCCCCTGTTCAAGAAGGGGAGTAGAGACAATCCTGGTAATTATAGACCAGTGAGCCTTACTTCAGCTGTTGGTAAAGTGCTGGAAAAGGTTATAAGAGATAGGATTTATAATCATCTAGAAAAGAATAATTTGATTAGAGATAGTCAGCACAGTTTTGTGAAGGGTAGGTCGTGCCTCACAAACCTTTATTGGGTTCTTTGAGAAGGTGACCAAACAGGTAGATGACAGTAAACCGTTGATGTGGTGTATATGGATTTCAGCAAGGCGTCTGATAAGGTTCCCCACAGTGGGCTATTGTAAAAAATGTGGAGGAATGGGATTCCGAGAGATATAGCAGTTTGGATCAGTAATTGGCTTGCTGAAAGAAGACAGAGGGTGGTGGTTGGGAAATGCTCATCCTGGAGTCCAGTTACTGTGTGGAGTTTGCACATTCTCCCAGTGTCTGCGTGGGTTTCCTCCGGATGCTCCGGTTTCCTCCCACAATCCAAAAAATGTGCAGATTAGGTGAATTGGCCAGGCTAAATTGCCCGTAGTGTTAGGTGTAGGGGAATGGGTCTGGGTGGGTCGCGCTTTGGCAGCTGGGTGTGGACTTGTTGGACCAAAGGGCCTGTTTCCACACTAAGTAATCTTTAAAAAAAAAGTAATCTACTATTGGTGTGCCGCAAGGGTTGGTGTTGGGTCCACTGCTGTTCGTCATTTTTATAAACGACCTGGATGAGAGCATGGAAGGGTGGGTTAGTAAGTTTGCAGATGACACTCAGGTCGGTGGAGTTGTGGATAATGACGAAGGATGTTGTAGGTTACAGAGGGACATAAATAAGCTGCAGAGCTGGGCTGAGAGTTGGCAAATGGTGTTTAATGCAGACAAGTGGGAGGTGATACACTTTGGTCAGAGTAACCAGAATGCAACGTACTGGGCTAATGGTAAGATTCTTGGTAGTACAGATGAGCAGAGAGATCTCAGTGTCCATGTACACAGATCCTTGAAAGTTGCCACCCAGGTTGACAGGGTTGTTAAGGCGGCATACAGTGTTTTAGCTTTTATTAATAGAGGGATCGAGTTCTGGAACCATGAGGTTATGCTGCAGCTGTACAAAACTCTGGTGCGGCCGCACTTGGAGTATTGTGTACAGTTCTGGTCACCGCATTATAGGAAGGATGTGGAAGCTTTGGAAAAGGTGCAGAGGAGATTTACTAGGATGTTGCCTGGTATGGAGGGAAGGTCTTACGAGGAAAGGCTGAGGGACTTGAGGCTGTTTTCGTTAGAGAGAAGAAGGTTGAGAGGTGACTTAATAGAGACATATAAGATAATCAGAGGGTTAGATAGGGTGGACAGGGAGAGCCTTTTTCCAAGTATGGTGACAGCAGGCACAAGGGGACATAGCTTTAAATTGAGGGGTGATAGATATAGGACAGATGTCAGAGGTAGTTTCTTTACTCGGAGAGTAGTAAGGGTATGGAATGCTTTGCCTGCAACGGTAGTAGATTTGCCAACTTTAAGCACATTTAAGTCGTCATTGGACAAGCAAATGGACGTACATGGAATAGTGTAGGTTAGATGGGCTTCAGATTGGTATGACAGGTCGGCGCAACATCGAGGGCCGAAGGGCCTGTACTGAGCTGTAATGTGCTATGTTCTATGAAACTGTTACCTGGGTTAGTATTTTCAGTTTAAAACTGTGTCTACATTTACACAAACAGCAAATCATTGTGGTGCAGATGGTGATCATTCAGCCCACCGTGCCTGCACCCGTTCTATCCCCTCGTGCCAATCTCCTGCCTTTTCCCCATCTCCCTGCACACCATTTCTATCCAAGCAACACCCAGTGTCCCTCGTGAATGCCTCCCACCACATTCCCGGGCAGTGAATTCCACACCCGAACCCCTCGCTGGGTGGAAACCTTTTCTCACATCACCCTCACTTTGTTTGGATGTTACTTTAAATCTACGCCCCTCTTGCTCGTTCTTTTTATTTATTCACCGTGTGGCACTGGCTAGGACATCGTTTATTGCCCATCTCAGAGGAAAGTTAAGAGTCAACCCCATTGCTGTGGGTCTGGAGTCACACGTAGGCCAGACCAGGTAAGGATGGCAGTTTCCTTCCCTAACGGGCCTGAGTGAACCAGATGGGTGTTTCTGACAATTGAGAATGGGTTCATGCCCATTAGTAGACTCAATTCCAGGTTTATATTGAATGCAATCTCCACCACCTGCTATAGCAGGATTCAGATTCATGTCCCCAGTACATTACCTGGGTCTCTGGAATAACACCTGCACCTCCACACACATCATTTACTGCACCCGATGTGGCCTCCTCTATATTGGGGAGACAGGCCGCCTACTTGCGGAACGTTTCAGAGAACACCTCAGGGACACCCGCACCAACCAACCCAACCACCCCGTGGCTGAACACTCTAACTCTCCCTCCCACTCCACCGAGGACATGCAGGTCCTTGGCCGCCTCCATCGCCCAGACCATAGCAACATGACACCTGGAGGAAGAGCGCCTCATCTTCCGCTTAGGAACCCTCCAACCACAAGGGATGAATGCAGATTTCTCCAGTTTCCTCATTTCCCCTCCCCCCACCTTATCTCAGTCTCAACCCTCAGACTCATCACCGCCTTCCTAACCTGCAATCTTCTTTCCAAACCCTCCACCCCCACCCCCTCTCCAGCCTATCACCCTCGCCTTAACCTCCTTCCACCTATTGCATTCCCAACGCCCCTCCCCCAAGTCCCTCCTTCATATCTTTTATCTTAGCCTGCTAGGCACACCTTCCTCATTCCTGAAGAAGGGCTTATGCCCGAAATGCCGATTCTCCTGCTCCTTGGATGCTGCCTGACCTGCTGCGCTTTTCCAGCAACACCGTTTTCAGCTCTGGAATAACAGTCCAGTGACAGTTCCACTCAATCAAAACTCCTCTCAGCCACCTTCTCTCTCCGAGGAGAAGTGTCCCAGTGTCTTCAAACTCTCCTCATCACTGATGGTTCTCATCCCAGAACCATTCATGGAGACTACCTTCTGCACTCTCTCCTGTCTGCTCACATCCTTCCTACCCGAGCTATACACAATACTCAAGCAGAGGTCAAACACAGATTTTAGATTGTTTAAATATGTTAACTCTTGAGTAGGAATGTTTCCTTCCTGCTCCTTGATTCATATAAAGCAGCGACATTGTTCTTCCATGGAATGCACAGACCAGACCAGCATTGGTTACCCATCCTTAGTTGTCCCTTGAACTGAACCGTTTGCTCAGGTGTTCACCCACATTGCAGTGGGTCTGGAGTCACGTGTAGGCCAGCCCAGGTAAGAAGGGCAGATTTCTCTCCTGAGGACATTAGTGAACCAGTTGGGTTTTCATGACTTGCAGATCAATGTCACAGTTACCATCACCGGTCTCAATGACAGCTTTATGAACTGAATGTTTGTTGCAACGCAATGTTCGTTGATGGTTCGTTGTTGCTCACGACACCCGAGAGAACTCACTTGCTCTGCTTGGGACATCCCTATCCCCCTGAAAGGGCAGGTGAGGTTTCAGTTTAACGTCTCATTGAGAGCTGGCTCCCATTCCAGTGCAGCAGCCCTTCAGTATGGAACCTGTGAGGCTGCGGGGGAAGAAGTCTAATGCAGACACAGTTGGGCTAAATCTGACAGAAAGTGCAGCTACTGGGTATTCCTACAAGATTTTAACCAAACTCTCATCTCTCTCCTTGGTTTCTCATGCAAGAGCATCAGGCAGTCCCCGTTGCTGTCTCTCTTCCTGTGGGCTGTGGCCTCATTACCTGATGCAATTGAGGAGTTACTCGAGTTAAGAGCTGCAAGGAATCAATTGAAGGTCACTTGAGGTCAGACAAAATGGGAAATGTCAGTTATCAGATGCTTGTCTGGCATCAATAAAACTGAGTACCAACTGAACAGCTCCCAGTGTTAGCAACAACAAACAGCAGAGGATGCTGGGGGTTTGAGGGAGCCTGATCAGCATGGGGCCAGAAACTTTCATCTTCCACATATCGCAAACAGTTGACCCCTCATTCACTCAGTCAACAAAACCACACAGTCACACATAGTTTCTCTCTCTCTCTCTCTCTCTCTCTCTCTCTCACACACGTGCACACACGCACACATACACACACAGACAGAGTCTCTCTCTCACACACGTGCGCACACACACATACATGCACACACACACAGTCTCTCATACACGCGTGCATACACGCACACATATGCACACAGGCAGAGCCTCTCTCACACACACGCGCACACACACTCGCACACACAGAATCTCTGTCTCTCTCACACACATGTGCGCACACACACATACACATACATGCACACACACGCACACACACACACACAGAGTCTCTCTCTCACACACGTGCACACACAGAGTCTCTCTCTCTCACACACGCGTGCACACACAGTCATACACACATAGAGTCAGATGAACATGGACTCTCTCTCACACACGCGTGCACACACACATAGAGAGTCACAAACACACATACATACACACACATAGTCACACACACAGTCAGACACACGCAGAGTCTCTCTCTCTCTCTCACACACACACACACACACACACACACACTCACCTGTGCAGTCATCCACCTACATGTAGAGTCTCCTGTGCATACAGTCACCCACCCACTCAATCCCGCTCCCTCTCAATGTCCCACTGATATAACTGGGACAGTGTGTGCTCCTTAAAGACATGCCTGAGCCTGGCAGCTGCTGTTGTAGGAAGGGTGTTGCTCTTCTCTGCCAGATTTCCCATGGACCCCTGCTCCAAGATTTTGATGTTCCCGCTGGGATCAGATTCCTGGTTGTAAGTAAGAACAAAGGTAAATAACTGAGTATGGGATCCTTCAGTCAGCAGTGAGACGTGTAGCAGTGAAAACCTGAACCATTCTCTCTCTCTGCATGATCTGGTCCGAACCTCATCACACATTGTATTAAAAATATGTAATGAGATTAATGACTGTCTCGAATTGTTAGGGATGTTGTGACAAATTCTGACTCTCAACAGCAAACACATTCCTCACTCTGCCAGAGATGGAAAACTCCAGGGGCTTTCTGCAATAGGAAATGTTTGACAATAAATAGATATTATAAATATAACTTTTAAGAGTGCATGTAGTGACAACACTGTAGGCTACAACACAGGCATCTACCCAACAATGTGGAAAACTCCTAGGTATGTCCTGTACATAAAAAGCAGGACAAATCCACCCAGGCCAATTCCTGCCCCATCAGTGTACTCCCCATCATCAGTAACGTGATGGAAGGGGTCAGTGACAGGGCTACCAAGCAGCACCCTCTCAGCAATAACCTGCTCAGTGACACCCAGTTTGGGTCCCCCCCAGGGTCACTCAGCTCCTGACCTCATTACAGCCACGATGTTTAGCATGATTTGCATCTCCTCAGATACTGAAGCAGTCCATGTTCGCATGCAACAGGATTTGGACAATATTCAGATTTGGGCTGATAAGTGGCAAGTAACATTCCTTCCACACATACGCCAGGCAATGATCATCACCAATAAGAGACAATCTAACCAAGTCCCCATGAAATTCAATGGTGTGACCGTCACTGACACCCACCACTATCAACTTCCTGTGGGTTATCATTGACCAGAATCGCAACCAACTCTGCAGTATATAAATACAATGGTGGCAAGAGCAGGTCAGACTCTAGGAATACTGCGGGGAGTAACTCCCCTCCTGACTCCCCAAGCCTGTCCACCATCTACAAGGCACAAGTCAGGGATTACTCCCCACTCACCTGGATGGGGGCAGCTCCAACAACACTCAAGAAAGTTGACACTGTCCAGGACAAAGCAGCCGCTTGATTGGCCCCACATCCACAAACCTCCCCTCCCTCCATCACTGACATCTACATCTACATGATTAAGGCAGAAGTCACATGACACCAGGTTATAGTCCAACAGGTTTATTTAAAATCACAAGCTTCTGGAGCGCTGCCCCTCTGTCAGGTGAAATGGGGGGGAAGTGCATAGAGACTGAGACCTTGATCTCTGCTCCTGTATATCCTGTCACCTGATGAAGGAGTGGTGCTCTGAAAGCTAGTACTTCCAAATAAACCTGTTAGTCTATAACCTGGTGTTGTGTGACTTCAAACATTGTCCACCCCAGTCCAACACCAGCACCTTAAATCTAGAAGGACAAAGGCAGCGGGTACATGGGAACACAGTTCCCCTCCGAGCCACTCCCCATCCTGACTTGGAAATATATCGCTGTTCTTTCAGTGTCACTGGGTCAAAATCCTGGAATTCCCTCCCTCAGGGCATTGTGGGTCTACCCACAGCACATGGGCTGCAGCGGGTCAAGAAGGCAGCTCCCCCCCACTTTATGAAGTGGTAATAAATGCAGGACCAGTTTGCAATGCTTACGTTAATGGATGATTGAAACAATGAATGAAAGAAACTGAATGACAATTTCTGTTATGTTCTGTTAAATTTGAACTGACATATTTTACATGTTTAATGAATGCAATAGAGGTTTTAATAAAACTTCTTTACAGGTATCATAATGCCTGTGTGACATTAGGGTTCTGGAGGAATAATGAGGAGAATTTTCCTCTCATTATCCTGTTAGCTTTCTATCTATTATTACAACTCACTGAAAATTACTTGGTGGGGAGAGTGGAAGGAGGAGGGGGGAGAGGGTGATGAAGAGGGGAGGAGAAGGTGCGGAAGATGAAGGGAAGGGGAAAAGAAACAAAAGTTCAAAAAGGTTTCACAGAATAGCTACAATGTGGAGGTATCTATAACCATCTTCCTGTGTACCATTCGGCCCATTGAGTCCATATCAACCCTCTGAAGAGTATTGAACCTCGACCAATCCCCCTTACCTGAGCATTATGGGTAATTGAGCATGGCCAATTCACCCTAACCTGCACATCTTTTAGAATGTAGGAGGAAACTGGAGCATCCAGAGGAAACCCATGCAGACACACGGGGAGAATGTGCCAACAGCCAGCCAGTTGCCTGAGGCTGGAATCGAACCCAGGAGCCTGGCTCTGTGAGGCAGCAGTGCTAACCACTGAGCCACTGGGCTGCCCCTTATGTTTAGGAGGAAGTGAGGACTGCAGATGCTGGAGATCAGAGCTGAAAACGTGTTGCCGGAAAAGCACAGCGGGTCAGGCAGCATCCAAAGAGCTGGAGAATGCCCAAAACGTCGATTCTCCTGCTCTTTGGATGCTGCCTGACCTGCTGCGCTTTTCCGGCAACACATTTTCTGCCCCCTATGTGTACCCTTGTCACCAAAATCTACTCATTAAAATATGAAGACGTTGACTATAGTCAGGAACAATGAGAATGTGGAATGTGTTAACACAGAGAGTGGTGGAGGTGAATAATATCGAGACATATCTGTGCAGAGAAAGCAGAGTGCGCATTTTGAGTCCATTGTGAGAACAAAGTAATCATGTGATATGCTGATGGGTTACGAGCGTGGGTCAGGGGAAGTTTGTAAAGAGAATAACAAGCCAGTATGGAGCTGTTGGGTCAAATGGCCTGTTCCTGGGCTGTACATTCTATCTGATCACCAGATCACCTTTCATAAACATGTTTCATAATGAGAGCAGGAAGCAGAGGGCCTTATTTGCAGTCAATACCTTAGTCCCTATGTAACCCCGTCACATTTGTAATAACCATTGATGTAAGCAGCATCCCCCAGTCATGAAATGCAGAACTAATCTCCCAGGAAGCTGTTTCAGAGTCTTATATATAAATATTGATCAGGATTCCATGGAGAAAACACCTTTATCAGTAATATAATGGATTGTATTTAATGAGAATTCAATTGTTCCATTTCAAAGCAGATTACGTGGTCACTCAGTAGTCTGTGTTCATCATAGAGTCATAGAGTCATAGAGACGTACAGCATGGAAACAGACCCTTCGGTCCAACCCGTCCATGCTGACCAGATATCCCAATCCAATCTAGTCCCACCAGCCAGCACCCAGCCCATATCCCTCCAAACCCTTCCTATTCATATACCCATCCAAATGTCTCTCAGACATCACTGTTATGGGAAAGCTGTTATAATCCTTAAAGAATTTACATTCTCCTAAATAATATATTGTCCCCATTCCATCTCACAGATGTGATGTTCACTCAGGGCCCTTCATCGCTTCCCTACTCTCCAAATCGACAAGGCCCAAGTCAGGAGGGTGATGGAACATTCCCCACTTGCCTGGATGGGGGCAGCTCCAACATCACTAAAGAAGCTCAACAAGAAGCTCAGCAGTGGTTAGCACTGCTGCCTCACAGCGCCAGAGACCCGGGTTCAATTCCCACCTCAGGTGACTGACTGTGTGGAGTTTGCACGTTCTCCCCGTGTCTGCGTGGGTTTTCTCCGGGTGCTCCGGTTTCCTCCTACAGTCCAAAGATGTGCGGGTCAGGTGAATTGGCCATGCTAAATTGCCCGTAGTGTTAGGTGAAGGGGTGGATGTAGGGGAATGGGTGGGTTGCGCTTCGGCGGGTCGGTGTGGACTTGTTGGGCCGAAGGGCCTGTTTCCACACTGTAAGTAATCTAAGTAAATCTAAGTAAATAATCTAAGTAAATCTAAATATCTGGGACAAAGCAGCAATGGGGAGAGGTATAGGAGGGGGAGAGGGGAGACAAAGGGATAGAGAGAGGGGAAAGTGAGGAAGAGACCAGAGAGAAGGGGGAGAGAAAGAAGAGGGGGGGGGAGGGGATAAAGAAGGAGAGAGAAGAGGGGAGGGAGAGAGAGAGGAAAGAGAGGGGAGGGAGAGGGAGTGACGTTCACGTGTATAAACTGTAGCCATATATTCTATCGCCAATAGCTGAAACTGAGAGTGTTGCTGGGTTGATAATCAAGAAAACTGCTGATCCTCATAAAGGACATTACCTTCAACATTTCACAGGTTAAGTTCTTACACAATCAGGTATATCAAAGAAGTTTGCATGCTGGAAATCTGAAACAAGAAAACAAATTGCTGGAGAGACTCAGTGTGTCTGGAAGCAACTGTGAAGGAGAGAAACATGCCGGTTATTATCAGGTTATTCCGTGATTGAAATGTAACTCCACTGAGCCCAATACATATTTGACTCACTTGATAATCTGGTCGCTTTCACAGTGATAACTCTTTCCCCAACAACTTACTTCCTCATAGTGTAGGAGGAGACTCCACACTAAAGGAGTGACGCAGGTCAGGGAGTATCCACCAGGAAACTTAATGAGAATTCAAAGACTCTGGACTTTGCAGAAGGGTGTGATTGCTCTGTATTCTGTACTTGCCAACCACAAGAGCCGGAACATGGGGCAGACATTGTAAAGCATTGTGAATAAAACCTGCAACCGACAGTGTTGCAAATCCTGTGGCTCCCTGCATAAGACTGAAAATATACAACAAACAGAGGGTAAAAGTGAGGGCTGCAGATGCTGGAAACCAGAGTCTACATTAGAGTGGTGCTGGAAAAGCACAGCAGGTCTGGCAGCATCCGAGGGGCAGAAAAATCGACATTTCGGGCAAAAGCCCTTCATCAGGAATGGATGATGAAGGCCTTTTGCCTGAAACGTCGATTTTCCTGCTCCTCAGATGCTGCCTGACCTGCTGTGCTTTTCCAGCACCACTCTGATCTACAACAAACAGAAGCAAGAGTTCTGGGTGAACACAGGCTCTGAGTTTATTGATGGCAGAGTGTGTTTAAGGACTGATTCACCAACTCCTACTCCTGTTGCAATGATGTTAAATTACACATGGAGACTTATGCAGCTCCTTTCTAATGCTCACAATCAGTCTACGCTCATCAACTTCCCTACAATGACTGGTCATGTCCAGATAAAGGAAACATTCCCTAATATCCGAGCTCAGCCAATATCAAAGAATAACAGCACAGGAGGAGGCCATTCAGTCCACTCCTCGAGTCTACCATATAATTCCCGACCCACAGTAATATGTTTGACTCTTAGCTGCCCTCTGAAATTACTCAGCGAATTATTTAGTTGCAGGGCAATTAATGGTGAGCAATAAATTCTAACTGAGCTAGTGTTCAAAGTTTGTGAGAAGATTGTCACAACAATGAGCTAGTGTGCTGACATCCAATGGCCAAGAAAAAACATTCTCTCACAAGCGTTCACTGATTCCTTCTCTGTCACACACAATCACTCACTCTCTCTCCCACATACCCTTAACATCTCCTACAGCCACACTCTCCTACACTCACCTACTCCCTCTCTCACACACACACACTGTCTCTCTCACGCAGTGTCTCTGATAAGAGTCTCTGTCTCTTATCTGCACACACACACACAAATACCTTCTTTCACACAGTCACACATGTCATCTCTCAGGCACATGTCTGTCTGTCTCACACAAATCCTATCACACACACAGTCCCATGCTCACACACATATACACTCTCCCTCACAGATGCAGACACTCACCCTTACACACACACATATGTAAACACACACACACATGACCATGCCACATTTAAACATGAATGCACCAGGATAGCAAAGTGCGCTCTTATAAATAGGGTGCAAACACACGTACTGAAAAACAGACCATGTGCACACTTGCAAAAAGCACACCCTCACTCTCTCACTCAGTCACAGGGGAGGTGACTGAGGGGAGGTGATAGCCCAGTGGTCGTTTTGCTATTAATCCAGAGAGAACCCAGGGACCTGGGTTTAAAACCTTCTACGGAAGACAGTGGAATATGAATTCAATAAAAATCTGGAAGCAAGTGTCTAATGATGACCATGAAATAATTGTTGTACATACCCATCGGGTTCACTCATGTCCTTCATGGAAGGAAATCTGCCATCCTCACCTGGTCTGGCCCACATAGGACTCAGACCCACTGCAGTGTGTGCGGTTGACTCTTAATTGCCCTCTGGGCAATAAAAGCTGGCCCAGCCAGTGATGCCCTCATCCTGTGAGTGAATTCAAAAAGGGCTCAGACATTCAGACTCATAGCTAAATGTACATTCTCTCAATCCCTGCATCCCTACACTCACCATCAGAAGCACAAAATCCAAACCTACTGAAATCAGGTAAATCACAATAAATAGAAATGAGAATAGAAACAAAAAATACAGGCACTAGTGTGTGTGAAACACTCTGACAGTTTTGTGTTGTAACCCTTTATCAGTGAAATGACAACCTTCAAATCATTTTACCGAAATCCATTAAAGCGTACAGAGCTAATTATGAATTGCATAATTACATAAATTACCAATTCCACACAACGTAGTGTAAATTTGAAAGATTCCTTAATTAAACCTTTGGGAGTCGTAGTTCTTATGAACAATGCACAAAAATTATTTTTATAATTTTATATTAGCCTGGACTGAAACTCTAAAATAACGAAACGCTGGGATTGAGGGCTTGGAACAGCAAACAATGAGAGAAAACCACCCACAGGTTGAATTATTTTGTGAAACCTTTTCAGACAGAGACTCCCAGTGCTACGTTACAGGAACAGCTATTTCAGTGAAAGGCTGGGGATTAATTCCCAGTGCCCTGTCCAATATCAATCCTTCAAACAACTTCCCAAAAATGCCGAAAATCCAGTCGTGATCACATTGCTCTAACTTATGGTTATCCAGCAATGAGCTGATTATCTGGTTCTTATCAAATTGATTGATGATCAATCAACTAGAAGGCTGCTGGCTCAGTGGTTAGCACTGCTGCCTCACAGTGTCAGGGACCCGGGTTTGATTCCAGCCTCAGGTGACTGTCTGTGTGGAATTTGCACACTCTCCCTGTGCCTGTGTGGATGTTCTCCCACAGTCCAAAGAAGTGCAGGTTAGGCTGGATGCAGACTCAATATTGCAGTCAGCCAGCAGATGCAAGGAGCTTTGAGTGGTTTCGATATGTGAGGGTGTGCCTGGAGTCAAGGCAGTTAAACAGATATGAGAGGGCAATGACAGCTTTGAATGTATAACAGTGCAGCACTCCTTCAGCACTGACCCTCCGACAGTGCGGCACTCCCTCAGCACTGACTGTCTGACAGTGCAGCAGTCCCTCAGCACTGACTCTCCAACAGTGCGGCACTCCCTCAGCACTGACCCTCCGACAGTGCAGCAGTCCCTCAGCACTGACCCTCCGACAGTGCAGCAGTCCCTCAGCACTGACTCTCCAACAGTGTGGCACTCCCTCAGCACTGACTCTCCGACAATGCGGCACTCCCTCAGTACTCACCCTACGAAAGTGTGGCACTCCCTCAGCACTGACTCTCCGACAATGCGGCACTCCCTCAGCACTGGCCCTCCGAAAGTGCGGCACTCCCTCAGCACTGACCCTCCAACAGTGCGGCACTCCCACAGCACTGACCCATCGACAGCACAGCACTCCCTCAGTACTGACCCCCCAACAATGAGGCATCCCCTCAGCATTGACTCTCCAACTGTGCGGAACTCCCTCAGCACTGACTCTCTGACAATGCAGCACTCCCTCAGTACTGACCTTATGACAGTGTGGCACTCCCTCAGTACTGACTCTCCGACTGTGCAGAACTCCCTCAGCACTGACTCCCTGACAATGCGTCACTCCCTCAGTACTGACCCTACGACAGTGCAGCACTCCCTCAGCACTGACCGTCCAACAGTGCGGCACTGCCTCAGCACTGACTCTCCGACAGTGCCCACTCCCTCAGCACTGACCCTCCGACAGTGCGGCACTCCCTCAGCACTGACCCTTCGACAGAGCGGCACTCCCTCAGCACTGACTCTCTGACAGTGCGGCGCTCCCTCAGCACTGAACCTCCGACAGTGCGGCACTCCCTCAGCACTGACCCTTCGACAGTGCGGCACTCCCTCAGCACTGACCCTTCGACAGTGCGGCACTCCCTCAGTACTGACTCTCCGACAGTGCAGCACTCCCTCAGCACTGACTCTACGAAAGTGTGGCGCTCCCTCAGCATTGACCCTTCGACAGTGCGGCACTCCCTCAGCACTGACCCTTCGACAGTGCGGCACTCCCTCAGTACTGACTCTCCGACAGTGCAGCACTCCCTCAGCATTGACCCTCCGACTGTGCAGAACTCCCTCAGCACTGACTCCCTGACAATGCGGCACTCCCTCAGTACTGACCCTACGACAGTGCAGCACTCCCTCAGCACTGACCGTCCAACAGTGCGGCACTGCCTCAGCACTGACTCTCCGACAGTGCCCACTCCCTCAGCACTGACCCTCCGACAGTGCGGCACTCCCTCAGCACTGACCCTTCGACAGGGCGGCACTCCCTCAGCACTGACTCTCTGACAGTGCGGCACTCCCTCAGTACTGACTCTCCGACAGTGCAGCACTCCCTCAGCACTGACCCTTCAAAAGTGCGGCACTCCCTCAGCACTGACCCTCCGACACTGCAGCACTCCCTCAGCATTGTCCCTTCGACAGTGTGGCTTTCCCTCAGCACTGACCCTCCGACAGTGCGGCACTCCCTCAGCACTGACCCTCCGACAGTGCGGCACTCCCTCAGCAGTGACCCTCCGACAGTGCGGCACTTCCTCAGCACTGACCCTACGACAGTGCGGCTCTCCCTCAGCACTGACCCTCCAACAGTGCAGCGCTCCCTCAGCATTGTCTCTTCGACAGTGTGGCTTTCCCTCAGCACTGACCCTCCGACAGTGCGGCACTCCCTCAGCACTGATCCTCCAACAGTGCAGCACTCCCTCAGTACTGACCCTCTGACAGTGCGGCACTCTCTCAGCACTGACCCTCCAACAGTGCGGCACTCCCTCAGCACTGACCCTCCGACAGTGCGGCACTCCCTCAGCACTGACTCACCCACAGTGCGGAACTCCCTCAGCACTGACCGTTCGACAGTGCCGCTTTTCCTCAGCACTGACCCTGCGACAGTGCGGCACTCCCTCAGCACTGATCCTCCGATAGTGCGGCATTCCCTCAGCGCTGACCCTCCAACAGTACGGCACTCCCTCAGTACTGACCCTCTGACAATGGTGCTCTCCCTCAGCACTGACTCTCCGACAGTGCAGCACTCCCTCAGCACTGACCCTCTGACAGTGCTGCTCTCCCTCAGCACTGCAGTGGATCTAAATATCCCTTTCTTGTCATAATCCAATACCCGGTTGTCTCTCCAAAGTCAACGTTCCTCATCCCTTTCAACACGAAAATGCTCCTGTTGTAAATTCATTGCAGCATTTGTTAAACAGATCTGAAATGGAAACTCTCATCCAGCGTTAGAACCATTTTGGAACAAATCGCAGGTCACAGATTACTATGAAAAGTAATTGTTTGAGTGACAGTTTTGCAATGCATGAGGTCAATGGCAAATAAAGTACAGCACCATATTATTGCATATTGAAATCAATCACCCAATTTTAATTTCCCTTAGGGAACAGCGTAAAAGATTTCAGAGGACTGATAGGTTTGCTGCCTCATTAACTTTCTGTCTGGATTATCTTTCAATGTAATACCATCTCCCACATTCTGAGCATCAGGGGACAGGACGTGTGGATCTGCATTACACATCATATCTCGGAGTGACTGTGACACTCCCGCCCTCCTTGCCTCATACCTACTTCACACTCATGGCTCAGCTTTGATATTTTAAAGAAGGTCTACAGTTACCCCGGTCACAGGATGTAGACTAACAGCCTGCACATTCCCCTGGGATCTGTGAGACTCAATGTTAGTCTTTCAAAGTGGGAAGACAATGTGCTTTCTGTTGAGCTGAGTCTGTGGATGGTCTTTGAGCTGCTGGGGAGCTGAATGGCTGCACTGTCACACTGGCAATCCTGGTCACGACAGAGATGGTGGGTTTGTGTGACCCTCTCCACCCTGGGGTAGAACGGCTGCTCGCAAGCTCAGGATTTGTTGCCTCTCCCTAACTACTCTTGGGAATTCTGTCCACACACACCCCAGTTCCCATTCCCCACACCTAGTGCCACACTGCCTGAATTGACACAGTATTTGTCCTGAAATAACTATCCTCCTCTTACTGCACGGTGCTGGGGAAGGTTCCTGAGAGACATGCTTCCCATTGAGCTCCAGGGCAATCAGGCTGGAAGAACTGTAACCTTGAAGGCCTCTCGGAAGACAAACTGTGACATTTCCACCAACACATGGGGATGGCGTGCCCTGAAGTGCACAAACTGGACAAAGAGCATCTGTGCTAACCACTTCAGGCATCACCAAACCCAGTAGATGGAGGCCGCCTTCAGGCATCACCAAACCCAGTAGATGGAGGCCGCCTTCAGGCATCACCAAACGCAGCAGATGGAGGCCACCTTCAGGCATCACCAAACCCAGTAGATGGAGGCCGCCTTCAGGCATCACCAAACGCAGCAGATGGAGGCCACCTTCAGGCATCACCAAACCCAGTAGATGGAGGCCGCCTTCAGGCAGTGGGGAGATTGTACAAAATGGAGGAAGTGAGCACTGCAGATGTTGGAGATCAGAATCGAGAGTGTGGTGCTGGAAAAGCACAGCAGGTCAGGCAGCATCCGAGAAGCAGGAATTCCTGATGAAATTCCTGTCATGCCCGAAATGTCGATTCTCCTGCTCCTCGGATGCTGCCTGACCTGCTGAGCTTTTCCAGCAACACACTCTCAAGATAGTGCAAAATCCAGAGTGAAAGGGACAATTGCAACATTTAAGAGGCATTTGGATAGGTATATGAATAGTTAGGGTTTGGAAGGATAGGGCCAGGTGCTGACAGGTGGGACTAGATTAGGTTAGGATATTTGGTCAGCACAGACAAGTTGGACCGAAGGGTCTGTTTCCGTGCTGTACATCTCTATGACTCTGTTACTCCATGATGTGGAGATGCTGGTGTTGAACTGGGGTGGGCAAAGTTAAAAATCACACAACACCAGGTTATTAGATTAGACTTACAGTGTGGAAATAGGCCCTTCGGCCCAACAAGTCCACACCGACCCGCCGAAGCGAAACCCATCCATACCCCTACATTTACCCCTTACCTAACACTACGGGCGATTTAGCATGGCCAATTCACCTGACCCGCACATCTTTGGACTGTGGGAGGAAACCGGAGCACCCGGAGGAAACCCACGCAGACACGGGGAGAACGTGCAAACTCCACACAGTCAGTCGCCTGAGTCGGGAATTGAACCCGGGTCTCAGGCGCTGTGAGGCAGTAGTGCTAACCACTGTGCCACCGTGCCGCCCATAAAGTCCGACAGGTTTATTTGGAAGCACTAGCTTTCGGAGCACTGCTGCTTTATCAGGTAGCTAGTGGGGCAGGATCATAGGACACAGAATTTATAGCAAAAGATTACAGTGTCATGCAATTAAAATGATATACTGACCAAACCGAGATTACTGTTGAGTCTTCCATCTTTTAGAATGGGTTGCAGGTTTCAGTTCATTAATATGTAAATCCCAGAACTTCTTTCAAGTCACATTCTTGGGATAACTTAAGGCTTTATAAAAGAAGGTGACATTTCAGCTCAGACAATGCATTAAGCGTTGGAGGTTAGAGTCTGTCTGTATCTTAATCTTGAGTCAGACTGGTTCTATTTCCAAAGTGGAATGTATAAAATGTTCCATGGATTGACTGCCTGTATTCACGGCCTGCAGGCTGTGTGCTTATTGGGCAAAAATAGAATGTATCTGCAATTACAAATTCACCCCATAGACGTGTGTGTGTGTGTGTGTGTGTGTGTGTGTACACTTGGGGGAGAGAGAGTGTGTGAAAGAGAGAGACAGAGAGAGAGAGAGATGTGAGCGTGAGTGTGTGCATGTGAGGGACAGAGAGTGAGATAGAGAGAGAGAGAGGGTGTGTGTATATGTGGGAGAGAGAGAGTGAGAGTGAGATAGAGAGAGAGAATGTGTCTGTGTAGTGCAGTGGGTCACCTGTAGTGGGACATGAACCCAAGGTCTCGGTTCAGGCTGTCCCCATGGGGACCGAACTTGACTATCAGCCTCTGCTCATCCATTCTGCGTTGTTGCCTGTCCTGAAGTCTGCCTTGGAGGACAGTCACCTGAAGATCCGAGGCCGAATATCCCAGACCAATTGGGAGGGTACACCCTGCCTGGTGATTGCTGTGCAGTGTCCATTCATCCGTTATCGTAGCGTCTGCTCGGTCTCCCCAATGTACGATGCCTTGGGACATCCTTGCCTGCAGCATATGAGACAGGCAACGTTGGCCGAGTCACATGATTACCTGCTACATACACGGAGGCTGGTGTCCCCATGTGTAATGGCAGAGTTTGTGTCGACACTCTGACATGTCTTCCAGTGGCTGCCATGACAGGGTTGTGTGGTGTTGTGGTCGATGTTGTCCTGAAGGCTGGGCAGTTTGCTGTGAACAATGGTCTGTTTAAGGTTTGGTGGTTGTTTAAAGGTGAGAGGTGGAGGTGTAGGGAAGGTCTTGGCGAGGTGCTCATCCTCATCGATAATGTGCTGCAGGCTGCGAAGAAC
Source organism: Hemiscyllium ocellatum (assembly GCF_020745735.1). NCBI lineage: Eukaryota > Metazoa > Chordata > Chondrichthyes > Orectolobiformes > Hemiscylliidae > Hemiscyllium > Hemiscyllium ocellatum. The sequence continues at coordinate 5,413,230 of NC_083424.1, read as the reverse complement.
ATAGCGTACTTTCTCCCTTCCTGGGAAGTACGAGACAGTGGAGGGTACCCTATCCATCACATCCCATGTCTGTCACCTGAGGAGATCTTTATGGTTTCTCACTGTGGCGTGTTGGAACTGACGGTCGATGAGTTGAGCATTGTATCCTGTTCTTATGAAGGCGTCCTTCAGCACCTTCAGGTGTTCGTCACGTTCCTCCTCATCTGAACAGATCCTGTGTACGCGTAGGGCTTGTCTGTAGGGGATGGCTGTTTTAATATATTGAGGTGGAAATTGGAGAAGTGTAGCATCATGAGGTTATCCGTGGGTTTGCGTTAGAGTGTGGCACTATGGTGCCCATCCTTGATGGAGAAGCGTGTGTCCGAGAATGAGACAGATACTGAAGAGTAGTCCATGGTAAGTCTGATGGTGGGATAAAACTTAGTGATATCAGTGACTTCTCACTGTGGGTCCAATGGAAGAAAATGTTATCAATATATCTGGTTTATAGTGCCGGTTGGAGGTCCTCCGCAGCCAAGAGGTCTTGTTCAAACTTATGCATGAAAACTCTAACAAACTCCTCACAGGCAGTTACCCGAGGGTGGAATCGAACGCAGGTCCCTGGCTCTGTGAGGCAGCAGCACTAACCATTGAGTCTTCTTAACCTGGGGAGAGAGTCTTCTGGCATGTTGTGGCCTTTCTCCCCATTGGAGAGCTGTTCAGCTGATCCGGTTGAAGAGGGAGTTGTGAAATGACTGGCACAACTTTGAGGGCTGAAGGGCCTGTACTGTCCTGTTCCATGTTCTATGTGTTGACCACAGTCTGTCGCACAATACTTCTCTTTCCCTGTTTTGTAGAGATGGCAGGTAGTGTCACTGTGTTTTCAGCTGTTTGAGTTATTCAGTTCGATACTGAGGTGGGGGGGGAATGCTGATAACACCTGGCGTCAGAAGTGAGCGAGACATGAGGTGGATCTGTAATTCACACAAGTGGTGACACTGCCATCATTGGACAGATTACTATAACAAACTGCAGACGTTTCTGTTCTGGAGAATGGATAATTTCCCTGGGGAGGAGTGGCAGCTTGGAGGAGTTCATGAGTGGGAAAGGGATGGGGGCAGTGAGGGCCCAGTGAAGAAAACAGAGGGACAAGAGCTAAATTCCAAATTACTTTTATTACATCTCATATGTCTATCAACCCAATTAAATAAAGACAACGTTTGCATTTATTTAGTGCCTTGTACAACTGAGCCAAAATGCTACGACACGTTTTGGAAATGTACTTCAAAGGCTGTAAAAGGTCTTGGGTCTATTCAAGGCTGTGAATGGTGCTATATAAATGCAATAAATCTGCTTTTGTATTTTTCATTCACAGGGAATTGGGCGCCACTGGTTCACCCCACCCTCTGATTTTTCACCACAGGGTTTGGATATGTTCCAATGTCCATCAAATACAATTTATTAAAATATTATTTAAAACACCAATTAAAGTAACGAGAGATTTTCCCTGTTGGGTCATACTTGAGGACCAGGTCAGTGGGTGTATAGCATCTCGTGAGGGCATGGGTAATGTCAGGAAATGGTGTGATGTTGAGAGTTTAGTTAAAAAATAGTCCATCCCATTAAACTTCAACTTGGCACCCACCCTCATCACAGGGGGAGTCTCACCAGGAGCATCAACAATGTTTCACACATTCAGACAAAACACTTCAGTCTTGCTTTCACCCTCTTTATAGTCCACATTTCATTAATATGTTCACAGAATGTGGTCAATGTTGATTAGGCCATCATTTGTTCTCCATCTCTACTTGCCTGAAGGACAGTTAGGAGTCAACCACATTGGAGTCACATGTAGGCCAGACCAGGTAAGGATGGCAGATTCCCTTCCCTAAAGTACACTAGTGAACAAGATGAGGGCTTAATGACAACCAGCAATTGTTGTATAGTTATTCTGGACTCAAAACATTTATTCTATATATCTCTCCACAGATGCCAGGAGACAGTGAGGTCTGCAGATGCTGGAGATTAGAGTCGAGAGTGTGTTGCTGGAAAAGCACAGCAGGTCAGGCAGCATCCAAAGAGCAGGAGAGTCAACAATTCAGGCATAAGCCCTTCATCAGGAATCTCCACAGACCTGCTGAGTTTCTCCAGCAATTCCTGATTTTGTCTCAGATTTCCAGCATCTGCAGCTCTTTGCTTTATTCTAGTTAGATGGTTATTGTTAATCTCACCTTTTAAAAATACTCTGGATTATTATTGAATTCAAATTCCATTGCCTGCCCTAGTGAGTTCTGAACCCACATTCCCAGAAAGTTAGCCTGGGGTGTCCGCATTACCAACGTAGTGGGAGAACTGCTGAACCACTGCCTTCCAAACCCACCTGGAAGAGGAATGAAGAGGTGCTTGACATAGCGAGGACGGGGTCTTACAGTGAGGATTGTACAAGGCAGGTGGTGATGGAGAGCATTGAAGGTCTCCTGCCTGGAGAAGGCTACACCTCCAAAAAGAGACTGAATCTATGGAATTCTGGCCAGAGGGCTTTTGGAGGTTGGGTCATTGAGTATATTCAAGACTGACCTTTAATCAGGATGGGAATCAAGGGAAAAGGAAGGAAAGTGGAGCTGAAGATGATCAGATCAGCCAATGATCTCATTGAATGGAGGAGCAGATTCAATGGGCTGAATGGCCTGGAGCAGAGGTGATGGCCAAGTGGACTGGTAATCCAGAGATCCAGGTAATGCTTCACTGGAGGCTCACTGATGATGTTACTTAGTATGAGGTGATGAAACATCTTCCAGCTCAGTGAGCAAACTTACATCCAGACCCAGGTAATGTTCTGGGGATCTGGGTTTGAATCTCACCATGGCAGATGGTTCAATTTGAATTCAATAAAAATTTGGAATTAGGAGTCTATAGATGACTCTATAGATGAGTCTATAGATACATTGTTGGAAAAAGCCATCCGGGTCATTAATATCCTGTAGGGAAGGAAGCTGCCATCCTTACTTGGTCTGGCCTACATATGACTCCAGACCCACAGCAATGTGTTTGAGTCTTAACTGCCCTCTGGGTAATTAGGGATGGGCAATAAACGCTGGGCCTGGCTAGTGACACCCTCATCCTGTGAATGAATAAAACATTCCTGCTCCTATGTCTGACAGCAGCAGCATAAACATTCCCCTCATCGACAGGCTTCTGGAAGAATCAGAGAGGAGTGGGTCACATGGTGCATCCTGTTAAAACCCGAGCTGCTGCCAATTCCTCTCCCATCGCTGTTAAACAATATCAGCTTCAGACCAGTGTCTCCCAAGCAGTTTGCAAGGAGCTGGTTTATAGGATCCTCCCACATCTTTCAAAAATGAACAGAAACCAAATTGTCCAGGAGTATCGATGATGTCAGTGCAGAGAGGTTATGACACACCACCAGAGCAGCTTGGACTAGAACTTGGGTCTCCTGGCTCAGAGATAGGGACAATTTCACAACAGCCCTTTCAGGAATGTGGCATTATGCGCTATGTGAAACCAGCAAGAAACTTCCTCATATTTCCTGAGTGACGTTCTTTCAGGAAATCTATATCCATCACAAAAACCACACAACAACTTCATCAGCTCAGTACAAGTCATTAAAACTCAAAGGAATTGCAGGTGCTGTCAATCAGAGGGAAAAACAGGAATTGCTGGAAAAGCTCAGCAGGTCTGGCAGATTCTGTGGAGAGAAAGCAGAATGAACATTTTGGATCCGGTGACCCTTCCTCAGAACTGAAAGCTTGTGATTTCAAATGAACCTGTTCACATCATCATCACCTCATTAGCAGGAACTGCAGGAAGGACATGACAGAAATTTGCTGGCTTTCCCTAAAGTTCCTGCATTCCTTTGGGGGCAGGGTTGGGGTCAATGATACTCAGTACCCACTTTAGCACAACTCCGTCAAAAGGTCGGAACATCACAATCCCCGTTAGAAACCAGAGAGCTGGGTGTCCATTGCGGAGTTTTCCTGGGTTGGGAGAAACATCAGCCAAGCCCCCAGTGCAAGTGGTGACCCTTTGGCTGCTCCTTCAGATTTAATTGCAACAGCTCCTTTTGTGTATTTAGCATCAAATGCGATGGGAGGAGGAGGTGTCTTCGAGTTGGCGCCTGGTTTCAGCGGTGTCGAGGTCAGTGCGTCAAACTATCCCTGCACCCCCTTTATCCGCTGGTGTTTAAATTATGTTAAAATCAAGTGCATTTCTCAGGATTCTTGCTGAAACTGTTAAAAGTGTGTTTGTCTTGCAACACCACACCCTTGGGCCTCCACCATCGCCACTCCCTCACCACCAGACGCCTGGAGGAAGAATGCCTCACCTTCCACCTCAGAACACCTCAACCCAGGGCATCAATGTGGACTTCACCAGTTTCCTCATTTCCCCTTCCCCCATCTCACCCCAGTTCCAACCTTCCAGCTCAGCACAGTCCCCATGACCTGTCCTACCTGTCCATCTTCCTTCCCACCTGTATGCCTCACCCTCCCCTCTGACATATCACCTTTACCCCCCTCCATCCAACTATTGCACTCTCAGCTACCTTTCCCCAGCCCCCACCCCCCTTTCCCATTTATCTCTCCACCCACGAGGCTCCAGCCTCATTCCTGATGAAGGACTTTTGCCTGAAATGTCGATTTTCCTGCTCCTCGGATGCTGCCTGACCTGCTGTGCTTTTCCAGCACCACTCTGATCTAGATCCTTATTTCCAGCATCACTTTTGCCTATCATTTAAACACCACTGAGTCTTTAATTTGTGAAATTGCATCTTGTGGGATCATGCTGTGTAGATATTGGCTGCTCCATTTCCTATGTTCCAACCTGCACCTCCAGGAAAGGATGGCTCAGTGGTTAGCAATGCTGCCTCACAGCACCAGGGACCCAGGTTTGATTCCAGCCTTGGGTGTGTGGAGTTTGCACATTCTCCCTGTGCCTGTGTGGGTTCCCTCTGGGTGCTCCGGTTTCCTCCCATAGTCCAAAGATGTGCAGGTCAGGTGAATTGGTCATGCTAAATTGGTCATAGTGTTCAGGGATGTGTTGGTTAGGTGCATTAGTTAGTGGGAAATGTGTCTGGGTGGTTACTCTTTGGAGGGTTGGTATGGACTTGTTGGGCTGAATGGCCTGTTTCCATGCTGTAGAGATTCTATGATTAATTCTATATTCTGAGGTCAAGACATAAATGCAAGATGTTCCATTTTTTTCTCCTATTTTTCTGGTTAATCATACTTTCCTGGTCTGTTGGTACTTGCTGTCTCTGGTTTAATGAGATCTGGGAGTGGAAATAAATTTAGTTTGTTTGCTGCAGTCACCACTGATTAAAATGAATTCTGATATACTTGTCCAAGAGTTTTAAAAAAATACAAATTGCACACTTGGTGATGGATTGAAATGGCCCCTTAAAAGGAATGACACGCTCTAAAACAGAAAGCTAGACCTGCACTTCTCCGGCATCTTATTCACAGCCTCATCCTCTTGCGAGGTGTTTGATAGCGAATGAAATATTTTTGAAGTTTAGTGACTGTTGTAATGTGGGATACACACCAGCTAGATTAACTGCAAACTCTGATAAAATACAGTGGGATAAATGGCCAGTTTGTTTTTTTTAAACCAAACACAGAAGTTCCTGGAGAATCTCAGCATGTCTGACAGCGAGAGTTAACACTTCGAGTCCAGTGTGCCTCCTTTCCTGAACTTAGTTTTATTCTGAAGAAGTCATACCGGACTCAAAAACATTATCTCTGTTTCCCTCGTCATGGACATTGCCAGATTTGCTGAGTTTTTCAAACAATTTTTGTGTTTGTTTCAGATTCCCATCAGCTGCAGTATTTTACCTTAAATGTTTACAATGCTTCAGATGAGCATTGAGTGCAGGCTGGGATACAGGGGACAAACTTTATCGACAGTTCTTCCAAAGGAACTGTGACATCTCTTGTACCCATTTGAGAGGAGAGATAGGGCCTTCGTTTAACATCTCAACTGAGCAGTGGCACATCTGACAGTGCGGCACTCCCTTAGCACTGACCCTCTGACAGTGTGGCACTCCCTCAGCACTGACCCTCCGACAGTGCGGCACTCCCTCAGCACTGACCCTCCGACAGTGCGGCACTCCCTCAGCACTGACCCTCCGACAGTGCTGCCCTCCCGCAGTGCTGACCCTTCGACAGTGCGGCACTCCCTCAGAACTGACCCTCCGACAATGCGGCACTCCCTCAGCACTGACCCTCCGACAGTGCAGCACTCCCTCAGCGATGACCCTCCGACAGTGCGGCCCTCCCTCAGCGATGACCCTCCGACAGTGCGGCACTCCCTCAGTGCTGACCCTCCGACAGTGCAGCACTCCCTCAGTACTGGCCCTCTGACAGTACGGCGCTTCCTTAGTATTGACCCTTCAACATTGCAGCACTCCCTCAGCACTGACCCTCCAACAGTGCAGCACTCCCTCAGCACTAACCCTCCGACAGTGCGACCCTCCCTCAGTGCTGACTCTCCGACAGTGCGTCACTCCCTCAGCACTGACCCTCTGACAGGGAAGCACTCCCTCAGTACTGACCCTCTGACAGTACGGCGCTCCCTTAGTATTGACCCTCCAACATTGCGACACTCCCTCAGCACTGACCCTCCAACAGTGCGTCACTCCCTCAGCACCGACCCTCTGACAGGGCAGCACTCTCTCTATACTGGCCCTCCGACAGTGCGGCGCTTTCTCAGTATTCACTCTCTAACAGTGCGGTGCTCCCTCATTATTGACCCTCCAACAATGCAGCACTCCCTCTGCACTGACCCTCAAACAGTGCAACACTCCCTCAGTACTGACCCTCTGACAGTGCAACACTCCCTCAGCTCTGACCCTCCAACAGTGCAGCACTCCCTCTGCACTGACCCTCCAACAATGCAGCACTCCCTCTGCACTGACCCTCAAGCAGTGCGACACTCCCTCAGTACTGACCCTCTGAAAGTGCGGCACTCCCTCAGCTCTGACCCTCCAACCGTGCAGCACTCCCTTAATACTGACCTTCCAACAGTGCAGCACTCTCTCAGTACTGTCCGTCCGAAGGTGCGGTGCTCCCTCAGCACTGACCCTCCGACTGTGCGGCACTCCATCAGTACTGACCCTCTGACAGTGCGGCACTCCCTCAGTACTGACCCTCTGACAGTGCGGCACTCCCTCAGTACTGACCCTCTGACAGTGTGGCAGTCCCTCAGTACTGACCCTCTGACAGTGCGGCACTCCCTCAGTACTGACCCTCTGACAGTGCGGCACTCCCTCAGTACTGACCCTCTGACAGTGCGGCACTCCCTCAGTACTGACCCTCTGACAGTGCGGCACTCCCTCAGTACTGACCCTCTGACAGTATGGCAGTCCCTCAGCACTGACCCTTTGACAGTGCGGCACTTTCTCAGTACTGACCCTCTGACAGTGCGGCACTCCCTCAGCACTGACCCTCTGACAGTGTGGCACACCCTCAGTACTGACCCTCCGACTGTGCAGCACTCCCTCGGTACTGGCCCTCTGACAGTATGGCACTCCCTCAGTACTGACCCTCTGATAGTGTGGCAGTCCCTTAGTACTGACCCTCCGACAATGCGGCACTCCCTCAGTACTGACCCTCTGACAGTGCGGCACTCCCTCAGCACTGACCCTCTGACAGTGTGGCACACCCTCAGTACTGACCCTCCGACTGTGCAGCACTCCCTCGGTACTGGCCCTCTGACAGTATGGCACTCCCTCAGTACTGACCCTCTGATAGTGTGGCAGTCCCTTAGTACTGACCCTCCGACAATGCGGCACTCCCTCAGTACTGACCCTCTGACAGTGCGGCACTCCCTCAGCACTGACCCTCTGACAGTGTGGCACACCCTCAGTACTGACCCTCCGACTGTGCAGCACTCCCTCGGTACTGGCCCTCTGACAGTATGGCACTCCCTCAGTACTGACCCTCTCACAGTGCAGGACTCCCTCAGTACTAACCCTCTGACAGTGTGACACTCCCTCAGTACTGACCCTCTCATAGTATGGCAGTCCCTCAGTACTGACCCTCTGACAGTGTAGCACACCCTCAGTACTGACCCTCCGACCGTGCAGCACTCCCTCAGAACTGACCCTCTGACAGTGCGGCACTCCCTCAGTACTGACCCTCTGATAGTGTGGCAGTCCCTCAGCACTGACCCTCCGACAGTGCAGCACTCCCTCAGCACTGACCCTCTGACAGTGTGGCACTCCCTCAGCACTGACCCTCTGATAGTGTGGCAGTCCCTCAGTACTAACCCTCTGACAGTGCAGCACTCCCTTTATACTGACCCTCTGATAATGTGGCAGTTCCCTCAGTACTGGCCCAAACTGTGTGCTCATGTCCCTGGCCCGAGCGTTGTCCTCCATGAGGCTGAACATCAGTGAAGAATGAAACATAGAACCCTGCAATGTGCAAGCAGGCTATTCAGCCCATCGAGCTCACACTGACCCTCTAAACAGCATCTCTCCCTGACTCACTCCATCCCATTACTCTGCCTTTCCCATTGCCAATCCACCTAACCTGCACATCTTTGGACTGTGGGAGGGAAAACAAGCAAACTTCACACACACAGTCACCCGAGGCTGGGATCGAACCTGGGTCCGTGGCGCTGTGAGGCAGCAGTGCTAACCACTGAGCCACCGTGTGGTGAATGCCAAAACGTCCAGAACAGTCCTGGATTCTTTTGTGATCCTCTGCCAGCTGTTGAAATTGGTCCAATAGATAATTTCCCCAAATCCACGCCAAAATAAAACACAAAGTTGAGTCCCTGAAGGAATTCAATAATGTTGCTGAATTTGTGGCTAATTAATCGCCTCCAGTCCTCCAGCTTAATTGATCTCGGAGAGCCGTGCACTTACATCATTGTCAGCCGTCCTTCTCCAGAGGAGATAGATATAAATTAATCAACATTGAGTGAGTTTTGTTAAGTGTTTATTTTACATTTTTAATTATGTATTCTTCTCCACAAGAGCCCTGAGGCTATACAAACAGACCTGCATCATTAAAATCTCTGGTGCTTGTCTGAAAATCCTCTCTGAAAAACAAAAACACTCAATATCTATTGCCATCTTTTTCTGATTGAAATGTGCGTTGGTGTTACCATCGGTTTATACACAATAAAGTCAAGGGTTCTATTGTAATGTCACAGATTAAATTTCTGTCAATTAGACTGAAGAAGTTAACCCTTTCCTAGTGGCCTCACTGGCTGTACAATGTATGAACAGGCCACTCTCTAACTGAGTCCCTAAGGGGGAGTATAGTGTGCAGGTTTGGGCCCCATATCTCAGGAAGGATGTACTGGTTCCAGAGCGTGTTCAGAGGAGGTTCACGAGAATGGTCCCAAAAATGAAAAGCTTAACACATAGAACAGAGAAACGTACAGCACAGAACAGGCCCTTCAGCCCACGATATTGTGCCAAGGATTATTCCTAGCCTAGATTTGCATGTCCAGCAGTCACTTAAATGTCCCCAATGACTCTGCTTCCACCACCACTGGCAACGCATTCCATACATTCACAACTCTCTGCATAAAGAACCTACCTCTGATGTCTCCTCTATACCTTCCTCCTAATATCTCAAAATAGACAATAGACAATAGGTGCAGGAGTAGGCCATTCTGCCCTTCGAGCCTGCACCACCATTCATTATGATCACGGCTGATCATCCTCAATCAGTATCCTGTTCATGCCTTACCTCTATAACCCTTGACTCCACTATCCTTAAGAGCTCTATCCATCTCTTTCTTGAAAGTATCCAGAGACTGGGCCTCCACTGCCCTCTGGGGCAGAGCATTCCACACAGCCACCACACTCTGGGTGAATACGTTTCACCTCATCTCTGTCCTAAATGGCCTACCCCTTATTTTTAAACTGTGTGCTCTGGTTCGGCACTCACCCATCAGCGGAAACATGTTTCCTGCCTCCAGAGTGTCCAATCCTTTAATAATCTGATATGTCTCAATCAGTTCCCCTCTCAGTCTTCTAAACTCAAGGGTATACAAGCCCAGTTGCTCCAGTCTTTCAGTGTAAGGTAATCCCACCATTCCAGGAATTGACCATGTGAACCTACGCTGCACTCCCTCAATAGCCAGAATGTCTTTCCTCAAATTTGGAGACCAGAACTGCACACAGTACTCCAGGTGTGGTCTCACCAGGGCCCTGTACAGCTGCAGAAGAACCTCTTTGCTTCTATACTCAATCTCTCTTGTTATGAAGGCCAGCATGCTATTAGACTTCTTCACTACCTGCTGTACCTGCATGCTTACCTTCATTGAGTGGTGTACAAGAACACCCAGATCTCTCTGCACTGCCCCTTTACCTAAATTGATTCCATTTAGGTAGTAATCTGCCTTCCTGTTCTTGCCACCAAAGTGGATAACCATACATTTATCCACATTAAACTGCATCTGCCATGCATCGGTCCACTCACCTCACCTGTCCAGGTCACCCTGTAATCTCCTAACATCCTCCTCATATTTCACCCTGCCACCCAGCTTTGTATCATCAGCAAATTTGCTAATATTACTTTTAATACCATCATCTATATCATTAATTTATATTGTAAAAAGCTGCGGTCCCAGCACTGATCCCTGCGGTACCCCACTGGTCACTGCCTGCCATTCCGAAAGGGAGCCATTTATCACTACTCTTTGTTTCCTGTCAGCCAACCAATTTTCAGTCTAAGTCAGTATTTTCCCCCAATACCATGTGCCCTAATTTTGCTCACTAACCTCCTATGTGGGACTTTATCAAAGGCTTTCTGAAAGTCCAGGTATATTACATCTACTGGATCTCCATTGTCCATCTTCAGAGTTACATCCTCAAGAAATTCCAGAAGATTAGTCAAGTATGATTTCCCCTTCATAAATCCATGCTGACTCTGACCTATCCTGTTACTACTATCCAGATGTGTTATAATTTAATCCTTTATAATTGACTCCAGCATCTTTCCCACCACTGAGGTCAGACTAACTGGTCTATAATTCTTTGCTTTCTCTCTTGCTCCTTTCTTAAAAAGTGGTACAACATTAGCCACCCTCCAATCCCCAGGAACTGATCCCAAATCTATTGAACTCTGGAAAATAATCACTAACGCATCCACGGTTTCCCGAGCCACCTCCTTCAGTACCCTGGGATGTAGACCATCAGACCCTGGGGACTTATCAACCTTCAGACCTAACAGTCTCACCAACACCAATTCCTGGCAAATATAAATTCCCTTCAGTTCAGGTCCTTCAGCCACTGTTACCTCAGGGAGATTGCTTGTGTCTTCCCCAGTGAACACAGATCTGAAGTACCAATTCAATTCTTCTGCTATTTCTTTGATCCCTGTAATATATTCTCCTGTTTCTGTCCTCAAGGGCCCAATTTTACTCTTAACCATTTTTTTTTTGCCTTTCACATACCTGAAAAAGCTTTTACTACCCTCCCTTATATTTTTGGCCAGTTTACCTTCGTACTTTTTTTCTCTGCGTATTTCCTTCTTAGTAATCCTCTGTTGTTCTTTGAAAGCTTCCCAGTCCTCCGTTTTCCCACTTATCCTTGCTATGTTATACTTTTTCTCTTTTGACTTTATATGTTTCTTAACTTCCCTCCTCAGCCACGGCCGCCCATGCCTCCTCCTGGGATCTTTCTTCCTTTTTGGAATGAACTGATCCTGCATCTTCTGCATTATACCCAGAAATATCCGCCATTGTTCCTCCACTGCCATCCCTGCTAAGGTATTGCACCATTGAACTTTGGCCAGATCCTCCCTCATAGCTCCACAGTTCCCTTTATTCAACTGAAATATTGTCACTTCCGATTATACCCTCTCCCTCTCAAATTGCAGGTTGAAGCTCATTGTATTGTGGTCACTACTTCCCAATGGCTCCTTCACTTCGAGGTCCCTGATCAATTCTGGTTCGTTGCACAACATCAAAACTATGACTTCTCGTACCAGTCAATCCTGCCCTGGGGAAAAGTCTCTGTCTATTGACTCTATCTATTCCTCTCGTTATTTTGTACACCTCGATCAGATCTCCTCTCTTCCTCCTTCTCTCCAGAGAGAAAAGTCTGAGCTTAGTCAACTTTTCTTCATCAGACAAGCCCTCCAGTCCAGGCAGCATCCTGATAAACCTTCTTTGCACCCTCTCCAAAGCCTCTGTATCTTTCCTATAGTAGGGCGACCAGAACTGGACACAATATCCCAAGTGTGGCCTCACCAGGGACTTGTAGAGCTGCAGCAAAACCCCACGGCTCTTAAACTCTATCCCCCTGATAATGAAAGCCAAAACACCATATGCTTTCTTAACAACCCTATCCACTTGGGTGGCAACTTTGAGGGATCTGTTTACTTGCACACCCAGATCCCTCTGTTCCTCCACACTGCCAAGAATCCTGTCTCTAATCCTATATTCAGCATTCAAGTTCGACCTTCCAAAATGCATCACTTCACATTTATCCAGGTTGAACTCCACCTGCCATTTCTCAGCCCAGCTCTGCATCTTGTCTATGTCGCACTGCAGCCTACAATAGGCCTCAATACTATCAATGTCACCTCCAACCTCTGTGTCCTTTGCAAAATTTACTAACCCACCCCTCAACCTCCTCATCCAAGTCATTTATTAAAAACTACAAAGAGCAGAGGCCCAAGAACAGAGCCCTGTGGGACTCCACTCACCACTGACCTCCAAGCAGAATACTTTCTATCTACAGTCACTCTCTGCCTTCTGTCAGCCAACCAATTCTGAATTCAGACAGCCAAATCTCCCTGTATCCCATACCTTCTGACTTTATGAATGGGCCTATCATGCAGAACCTTATCAAATGCCTTGCTTAAGTCCATATACACCACATCCACTGCTCGACCTTTGTCAACCTGTCTTAACACCTCCTCAAAGAACTCAATAAGATTTGTGAGGCATTACCTGCCCCTCATGAAGTCAAGCTGACTGCCTTCAATCACGCTATGTTTTTTCAAATAGTCATAAATCCTATCCCTCAGAATTCTTTCCAAAACCTTACTGACCACAGATGTAAGACTGACTGGTCTGTAATTGCTAGGGATTTCCCTATTTCCCTCCTTGAAAAGAGGAACAACATTCGCCTCCTTCCAATCCTCCACTACAACTGCCATGGAGAGTGAGGAAGCAAAGATCTTCACCAGCAGCTTAGCAACCTCCTTTCTCCCTTCCTGGAGCAGCCTGGGATAAATCTGGTCTGGCCCTGGGGACATAGCAATCTTAAAGCTTTCCAAAATTTCCAGCACATAACTTCTTCAATCTCGATCTGTTCAAGCCTGTATCCCAGCTCCTCAAAGTTCTCATTTACAACAAAGTCCCTTTCCTTAGTGAAAACCAAAACAAAAAACTCATTTAGGGCTTCCCCTATCTGCTCAGACTCCACACACAAGTTCCCTCCGCTATCCCTGACCAGCTCTACCTTCTCCCTGATCATTCTGTTATTCCTCACGTATGAGTAAAATGCCTTTGAGTTCTCCCTAAACCTTCTTGCCAAGCCTTTATCGTGCCCCTTCCTGGCTCTCCTCAGTCCATTTCTGAGCTCCTTTCTAGCAAGCCTGTAATCCTCTAAAGCTGTACTAGATCCTTGCTTCCTCCACCTTACATAAGCTGCCTTCTTCCTTCGGATGAGAAGCTCCTCTGATCTCGTCATCCAAGGGTCCTTAATCTTACCCCTTCTTACCTGTCTCAGAGGAACAAACTCATATATCACTCGCAACAACTGCACCTTAAATAGTCTCCACATGTCTGCTGTGCCCTTTCTGTGGAACAATTGCTCCCAATCTGTACTTCCCAGCTCCTGTCTGATAGAGTCATAATTTCCTTTTCCCCAATTAAATATCTTCCCTTGGTAGCTGCTCCTTTCCCTCTCTGTGGCTATGGTAAATGTGAGGCAGTTGTGGTCACTGTCACCAAAGTGTTCTCCCCACCGCGAGATCTGACACCTGTCCTGGCTCATTGCTGAGCACCAAAACCAAAATGGCCTCTCCCCTCGTCAGCCTGTCCACATACTGAGTAAGGAAACCCTCCTGAACACACCTGACAAAAACGGCTCCATTCAAACCATCTGCACGTCGGAGGTTCCAGTCGATATTGGGAAAGTTGAAGTCACCTACAACAATAATCCTGCTACATCTGCATTTTTCCAAAATTTGCCATTCTTCAATCTCCCTCCTGCTATTAGGGGGTCTGGAGAAAACCCCCAATGAGCTGGCTGTTCCCTTGCTGTTCCTAAGTTGCACCCATACTGACTCAGTAGACAAACCTTCCTCAACAACCTTCATTTCTGTAGCTGTGACCACTCTCTGATTAACAATGCTACACCTACTCCTCTTTTTCCACCCTCCCTGTTCTTTTTAAACGTTCTAAACCCTGGAACATCTAGCAACCATTCCTGCCCCTGTGAAACCCACGTCTCCATTATGGCCACAATATCAAAGTCCTAAGTACTGATCCATGCTAGTTCATGCTCTTATTTCTGACACTCCTTGCGTTAAAGCAGACACACTTTAACCGATCCCTTTGTTTCATCATGTGAAAAACCTTCCCGACAGATTCACTACATCCTGCCACTGATCCCCAAACCCCACCCAAACTAGTTTAAGCCCTCCCGAATCGCATGAGCTAATTTCTCAACCAGGACATTTGTACCCCTCCAGTTCAGGTGCAACCTGTCCTTCATGTACAGGTCCCACCTTCCCCAGAAGGCATCCCAATGGTCTGAGTATCTAAAGCCCTCCCTCCTGCACCAGCTGCGCAGCCACATGTTAAGCTGCACTCACTGCCTGTTCCTCACCTGACTATCTCACGGCACCGGTAGCAAACCTGAGATCACTACTCTACTCGTCCTGCTCTTCAGCTTCCAACCTAACTCTCTGTAGATCCTCAATCCCTTTCCTGGCTATGCCATTAGTGCCAATGTGTACCACGATTTCTGGCTGCACACCCTCCCCCTTCAGAATCTTGTAAACCCAATCGCCGACATCCTAGACCCTGGCACTGGGGAGGCAACATACCTTCCAGGAGTTGTGTTCCTGACCACAAAATCTCCTGTCAATCCGTCTAACTATCGAGTCCCCTACCACTAGAGCTTTTCTATTCTCCCCTCTTCTCTTCTGAGCCTCAATGCCAGAGAACTGACAACTATGGCTTTCCCCTGGTTGGAACGCTCCATGAGGAATGTTTGTCATGTCTGGGTCGATACTTGGAGTCTAGAAGGATGAGGGGGGGATCTAATTGAACCAAACAGAATACTGAATGGCCTGGACAGAGCGAATATTGGGAAGATGTTTCCATTTGTAGAAGAGACTAGGACTCGAGGGCACAGTCTTAGAGTAAAGGGAAGGCCTTTTAGAATGGAGGTAAGGAGAAAGGGTTTAGAAGATGTTGTCTGAGGATCTTTGGTGAATTTCCTCAGTGCATATTGTAGATGGTACACACTGCTGCTACTGAGCGTCGGTGGTGGATGTGGGGCCAATAAAGCGGGGGCTGCTTTGTCCTGGATGGTGTTGAGCTTGTTGGAGCTGCCCCCATCCAGGCAAGTGGGGAGTATTCCATCACACTCCTGACTTAGTGCCTTGTCAGTGGAGGACAGGCTTTGGGGGGGCAAGCGTCTCTGATCTCATTCAGTGATGTCACCACAGTGACATCGAAAACCATAGGAAATAGGAGCAGGAGTAGGCCATTCGTCCCTTTGAGCCTGCTCCCCCATTTAATATGGTCATGGCTGATCATCAGCCCCCTGTTCTTGCTTTATTCCCATACCCTGTGATTCTTTTGTCCTTGAGAACTCTATCTAACTCCTACCTGAAAACATCCAACGTTTTGACCTCAACTGCTTTCAGTTGCAGAGAATCCCACAGGCTCCTCACTCTCTGGGTAAAGACATCCCTCCCCATATCTCAGTCCTATCTGGCCCACCATAGACCTGGTTCTATACTCACAGCAGATGAGAGATCAGAAAGCTGAGGAGGGGAATGAAGGGGCCGTTACGAGTGTGGGGCAAAGACCAAGAGACTGGGCTGGAGAAAGATGAAGTCGCCCTTTTGCCGGAGAACAATGGGTTATTTGGGAATGGATTGGAAGGCAGTGGCTTGGAGTGGGCACAGAGAGGGGAGAGTCAGGGAGCAATGGAAGAAAATCAAGCTTTATTTTGTTTCTTTCAGAGGTCACTGTACACCCTAGGGGTGAGAGGTGCGTTGGGGGGGACGTTGGGGGAGAGGGCTGTGTAATGTCTCCTCACGTGATAACAATGGTGGGTTTGGATCGTTCGTGCTGCAATGGGCTGGACATTCCTCAGAATCTCTCTCTGTTTAAAGATTTCCAGAGAGTTGTTGAGTGTTTCCAGTGTTTGTTGCTTGTGTATTGCAAGAATTCATGATTTCCAAAGGGGAGTAAGTGTTATTGAATGGCCAGGTTTAAAGATAATGTCGAACAGATGCCAATCCCTGGTACAGATATTCGTAACACTGCACCCAGCAGATCACAGTCTCACATTCCCAGGAACAATTGGGGCAAGAGCAAACAACGTCTGCATCTCAAAACAAATAAGTGATTAAAGAAGCATTCTGCAGGAGTGCTGGCAAATATCTGATGATTAAACCCATCAGTTCAGAATTAGAACCAGTGTTCTGTTCACCATTAACAAGTTAAAGCCGCCATTAAAATAATGAACAATGTGAATTTCACAGGGTCGTTAGAAGCATTTGCACACCATTAGTCTCATAGTATAATTTTAAAGCCTGGGGTGTTTACACTAATTTATATTGCTCTGCTCAGAGCTCCAAAAGACTGGAGTTTTAAGAGCAAATTATTGCAAATATTGGACTCTATAACTGAAAGCAAAAAAATGCTGGTGATCACAGCAGGTCAGGCAGCTCTGTTATCTAGACTCAAAATGTGAGCTTGCACTCTCTCCACGATAGCTGCCCGATCCACTGTGATTTCCAGCACTTTTTGTTTTCACTGGAGTTTTAAGAGTTTCCTTGCACTGGCTCGGCCTCATGGCGAGCAGTTGTCAAAATGCCAGAACGGAACTCTCCTGGCTCTTTTCCATTTGGAGTTCAAGGGGCGTAAAACCAGCCCTGGTTCGGTGCTGCCACTCCCAGCTCAGAATTCAAGGATTGTACCCTGTGCCTCACTGTCCATTCCAGGGACTAACGATCTCCTGTAATAATTCAATGTTTCAGAGGGGCCAGAGCACCTTGCTCTGAGTGCGTTGTACCAACACATTTGACAATAGCTAAACTCCACTATTGACTGGTATAAACCAGGGCCTGAATAGAGGAAGGAGCACTTCATAAAATTCTTCAGAAGCTCTGGTGGTGCAGTGGTAGTCCCTCTGTCTCTGAGTCAGGTGATCTGAGACAGAGGTCATACTGAAGGTGGGGCAGCCTGGAAGTGCTGAATGGCTTCCTGCTGCTCCTAGTTTCTATCTGGGTTTAAGTCCCACCTGCTCTGTAGGTGTGTCACAGCATGTCCAGTTGTTTATGTAAAATCAACACAAAGGGGGGTTGGTGACTGTAAGTCTACCCAAACCCCACTACAAGTAGATGCTAGCTACTGACCTCCTTTCCAATAGCTGGACAGATGCTGTTCCCAGTTCCACATATTCACCGTTCTCAGGAAGGGTCACTTGACCTGAAACGTTAATCTGATTTCTCTCCACAAATGTGCCAGACCTGCTGAGCTTTTCCAACAATTTCTGTTTTTGTTTCTAAATATTGGCCATTTGAGTATGAATGAAATATTCAAGGCACACCTTAATCCAACAAAAGATTTTCTAAATAAAACATGAGTCATAAAACACAAACGATGATGTTGGAAAGTGTAGTGATTGGAATGGGGGCCAGGTGGATCTCAATGACTATGTTATCCAATCAGGAAAGCCCTGGCTGACTGGTATAAACAGGAGATTCAAGGCCCTCTCAATTTTGGGTACTGACTCTGTGCTGGCTGGGCCACAGTCAGTGTGTTACTGTTACTTGCTGTGTTTTTTGGCAGACCTGATATCGCTGAATTATTTAGCCAGTTTGTTAATCGGCATTCCTTTGGTGAGCTGAAAATGTGTTGCTGGAAAAGCGCAGCAGGTCAGGCAGCATCCAAGGAACAGGAAATTCGACGTTTTGGGCATAAGCCCTTCATCAGGAAGCTCTTCATCATTCCTTTGGTGAGGACTGATTTCTAAACTCCTGATGCACACAGTGTTTCAGGTGTGACTCAGTTCTCATTGGGAGGTTGTTGTTTCGCTGGCTGGTTACAGCGCAGTCTCTTTTTATTTTGAGAAAAGGTCAATGTTGATTTTGTGACAGGGCTTAGCCCTTGGACTTGAGTTTTCTTTTTTGTGTCTTCAGTGTTTTTGGTGTTTAGACTGAGCCCCTTGTGAGAAAATACATCTTACCAGATAAGCTGTTCCTGTGGGTAGGCCTGACCCTGGGACTAGGCCTCTGTAAAGACTGAACACCTGTGTGTGATGGGATGTTAGCATTTGCTGTATCCTGGAGTTTGGGAGTAGACCGTGCCTTAAGGAGTGGACCAAACCTCTGAGTTAACTGCACCTTTCCGATGTACTGTGTTCCTGTGAGTGGGCCTGGTTCTCTATGGATGAGCCAGAACTCTATGGAGAGTGAACACCTGTATGTGTACTGTGGGTGTGCATTTGCTGCCTTCAGGAGTGGACTCTGCTCTCGGTTGTGAACTCTGTTTTTAGCGATGGACTCTGTAGTTTGGAGTAGACTCCATTTCTGACAATGCACTTTGTATACTGGAGTGGTCTCTTCCTGGGAATGGACTCTATATTTTGAAGAGATCTGCTTATTCCAATGGCTGTGTACCAGAAAGGGCTCTGTGTGGTTGATACATAACTGTCATGTGGTTTGTTGGGGTTATCACCTGCACTGCTGTGTGTCCCTGGGTCTGACAAGCCTCACTGAGCTGGGAGGCTCATAGGGTGACAGCTTTCAGGACGAGCTGAGAGCTGGAGGGTGGGTAGGCCTTTGAGTGCTGTCGCCCTGAGAAAGGATGATTTGGGAGGGCTCTCCTCGAGGTGGTCAGAAGGTGTCAGGGCGGACCGAGAACTGGAAGGGACACTGGGTGGGCTAGGGTCAGGCTGCCTTAGAAAGGTGGGAGGGATGGGGAGTCTCGCTGTTTATCTGGGGATCTGTATTGTATGCACTTTTTAAATGTAACTGGACTGTCTTGTATGTACAAATGTCATTTTTACTTTATGTAATGATTGAAACTGGGATTTGAGGTTCCTCATTTCCCTGGACTTGATGGATGGGGGGTTTGGGGCCTGGCTTTGCTGCTCCTCTCCCTGTAAAATTGCTGTTTCTCTGTACACAGCTGTTAATGTTAGTTGTTTTGTAAACTGCATTGTTAATAGAAAAAAATAAATAAATAAGTCTTAAATATAAGCAGTACCACAGTAGGGCAGTAGTGTGGGGGTATTGAAACAAAATAAACAAGAGGTCTCGAGATAGACACCGCAGGGAGTGGAGTGCATTATTTCCCCCCTCCAACTCTATTTTGATTTAGTCCCTGCTATCCCCTTCACTGTTTGTTCACACAGCATTGCCCTTTGATGTGAAGGGCACTGCCTGTCACTGGCCACTCGGGTGTTTCCTTTATTCACAATCCTACCATCAGGAAGAAAGATTTACATGCCTGTTGTTCTTTGCTGTGCCTGACACCTGCAAAGAAGGAAGGATAAACGAGGTTTCCGGATTCTCTGGCCTGTCCCTGAGCCGGTGGGTCAGAGCCTCTGCACTCCGAATGTGTAAATAAAGGGGACTTGGTGATGGGATACTGGTCTCTGTGCAGCTATTTGGACCTCTCTTATCCTGCTGTCATGTCTGATTTCTCACTCCAACTTGACTTGATCAGCCAATTCTGTCTCTGCACATTGTACACCCCCACCCTTGACCTTTTTATTTTCTTTCTTTGTTCCTGGGGTGTTGGAGGGAGTTGCTGAGTAAGGCCAATATTTGTTGCCCAGGCCTGCCAGGCCTTTGAACGGAGTACCTTGTTAGGCCCAGCATCTACTGGGACTGAATTCCTTTGCTTGCCAGCTCCAGGTTCAGTTACTTTGTGAACGCAGACACTGTGCCCAAGTCTTCCCCTTCACTCAGGGTGAATGAGCCTTCCCCAGTGACAGAGCACCACTCCCCTCTGGGTAAGAAGGTGGAGAGTTTACATCCTGTTGCCACAGCTGGGTGGGTCCTTCAGTCAGAAGCTCTTGCTGACGGAGTGCTCCACTGTCTCTTCACAGAAGTCGTTAGCCTGAGACTCCCTCTGTCCTCCTGTGTGATGCTAATGATAGACTTTTGAAACAGACCAGTGGGATGATATCCACAACTTGCACCACCAATCTCCTAACTCTCACAGGTCTGTTACTCAGAGCTTGCTAGTAACTGCTGCATTTCCTACACTACAACCATTTCAAAACTACTTCATTTGCTGTGAAGTACTTTACTAACATTCTGAGTTTGCACATTCTCCTCGTGTCTGGGTGGGTTTTCTCCCACCAGCAGGGTGGCTGGGCCAGGCTGACATCCCCCCACCGTGTTCAGGGATGTGCAGGCTGGGTGGGTCAGCCATGGGAAGTGCAGGGTTACTAATGGAGGCTCATCAGACTGATCGCTGGGATGGCAGGACTGACGTGAGGAAAGGCCGGACTGACTGGTCTTTTACTCAGTGGAATTTCGAAGAATGAGGGGCATCTTCTAGAAACATAAAATCCTGGTGGGACTGGACAGGCTGGGTGTGGGAAGAATGCTCCTGATGTTGGGAGGGTGCAGAACCAGGGAGTCAGTCAGGACTGAGATGGGGAAGAATACCTTCACTCAGAATTGGGAATGTGTGGAATTCTCTCCCACAGGAAGCTGTTGGGGCGGTTCATTCGATTCAAGAGGGAACTGGATATGGCTTTTATGGCTCAAGGGGTGTGGGGAGAGGAAGCGGGAATGGGATACTGAGATTGTCTGATCATATTAATGGTGGGGTAGGGCCGAATGGCCTATTCTTCTATTTTGTGTCTCTAATGGGATACTGTCAGGGTATGGGTCTGGATAGGATGCTGTTTGGAGGGTCTGTATGGACTCAATGGGCTGAATGACCTGCTCCCACAGTGTAGGCATTCTACATTAATGACCCAAACCAACACAGCAATGTGTGATTGGACTATGCCAAATAAACCTAGAACATTGTGAGGCTGATCTAGAACAATCTTCTGACCAGTTTGTCCCACTCCACCCTTGGAGCTCTGTCTAATGCCCCCATGCTGAGGGGTGACTGCCCTGTGAGCGATCGCAGTGTGAGGGACACTGCGGTTTGTGAACTGGCGCTGGATTACTGACTGTCCACTAACTGATTAGACGCACTAATCTCATGGAGATCAATGACATTACTGCCCTAAAACATTCCAGGAATCAATAGACACAACTGAAACAAAGTGAATGGATCTCTGAGGATTTACTGATGTCATTGACTCACTTGTCTCAGAATACAACTTGGGAAACATTTTTACACCATTCATTATATTGTCGCAATTTACCCATGGCCTACAAGTTCTATTTTTCTATGTCTCACTTGATGGTTCATTTTCCTTGTTTTTGGGTATTTCTGATTTGTATTTTAATCTTTAGCTTTTCAATAACAATAGCAACTTTCATTCATATAGTGCCTTTAATATTGTAGAAGTGTCAGAAATAAACTTGCATGCAGCTACAGAGGGCTGGGGAAACTCCGTCTGCCTAAGGTAGGGGTTGATGGATTGCTGATGGCGTACAGGGGTATGGGGTAAATGAGTGTAGTGCTCAATCAGCCATGATGGTGTTGAGTGACGAGGCTGGCTGGATGGACTGAATGGCCTTTCCTGTACCTGTGTTCAATAAACAGAAGGTTTACCCGGAATGAGTGAGTTGTTCTATGAGGGAATGTTCTGGGTGACCCACTAGAGGAGACATCTTTACCTCCTCCACCTCATCCCGACCCATCGGGATCTTGCACATTTCAGTCCAATTCCCGCCCCCCCCCATCCCCTCACCCTTCCAAACTCTGAAGCAAACAAGCCACCAGTCAGTCCAACGGTTCAGATCCCACCTGCTCCAGAGGTGTGTAATGTCATCTCTGACCATGCTAATGAGAAAAATGGGTTAACAAAAATAAAAGGGGACTTAGGGCCCTTTTGTGGTGCAGTGGAAACGTACCCATCCTGGGCCGGGAGGCCCCTGTTCCAGTCCCACCTACTCCAGAGGCATGGAATAACGGTGGCACGGTGGCACAGTGGTTAGCACTGCTGCCTCACAGCGCCAGGGACCTGGGTTCAATTCCCACCTCAGGCGACTGACTGTGTGGAGTTTGCACGTTCTCCCCGTGTCTGCGTGGGTTTCCTCCGGGTGCTCCGGTTTCCTCCCACAGTCCAAAGATGTGCGGGTCAGGTGAATTGGCCATGCTAAATTGCCCGTAGTGTTAGGTAAGGGGTAAATGTAGGGGTATGGGTGGGTTGCGCTTCGGCGGGTCGGTGTGGACTTGTTGGGCCGAAGGGCCTGTTTCCACACTGTAAGTAATCTAATCTAATCTAAACATCTCTGCATAGGCTGACCAGAGGAACAGGTGAAAAAGGAGAGAGTTTAATGTCAAGGGCAACAGGGGTCAGAGGGGATTGGGTGCAACCCAGAGGGTGCTGGGGTGCGGAATGCACCTGCTGGGAGGGGAGTTGAGGTGGAAAACCTCACAGCCTTTAAAAAAACTACTGGGATGGGAACTTGAAATATCGGCGCCGAGAGCAGGAATGTGGGATTGTTGTAGGAAGTGGTGCGTTGTTGAGGGGATAGACCACATGGGCCGAAGGGTCTTTACTGTATGGTTCTATGATACACTCGAATATGAAGATGCACTGACATCAGCACAGGCCAGGAAGGTTTATATCAAATCAAATGAACACAGTTAAATAAACCGCGAGAACAGTTTGTCTCTGTAACGGTTCCTAACTTTCTACCCCCTGCAGCTAGTCCCTACAATCTACTCAATACTCTTGGCTTCATTTTCCACTGAATATGAATTTTTTAAAAATTCTTTCTGGGGATGTGGGAATTGCTGGCCATGCCAATATTTACTACCCCAGAGAGCAGCTGAGAGTCAACCACATTGCTGTGGGTCTGGAGTCACATGGAGGCCAGACCAGCCCACCTTCGGCAGCTCTCCCTCACTGAGCTCAGAGTGAAGCCAGTTATTTTACAGATGAACCAGCCGAGAGGGGTTCAGCTCCTGTCAAAACTGTTCCCAGCCTCACCTCACCTCCCGGAGATAACCAACCGGGCAGTAACTTTATTGGGTGACCCGGTGGATATGGAACTCTGTCTGGGAGAAACCAGGACCTGCCCCCAGAGTGAGGGGTCTCCCTGTGACCGTGAGGTGGTGGGGGTGGGGGTCTCCCTGTGACCGTGAGGTGGGGGTGGGGGTCTCCCTGTGACCGTGAGGTGGAGGGTGGGGGTGGGCGTCTCCCTGTGACCGTGAGGTGGTGGGGGGGGTGGGGGGGGATGTCTCCCTGTAACCGTGAGGTGGGGGTGGGGGTCTCCCTGTGACCGTGAGGTGGGGGGATGTCTCCCTGTGACCGTGAGGTGGGGGTGGGGGTCTCCCTGTGACCGTGAGGTGGGGGGATGTCTCCCTGTGACCGTGAGGTGGGGGGGCGGATGTCTCCCTGTGACCATGGGGTGGTGGGGTGGGGGTGGAGGGGGGTGGTTTCTCTCTGTGACCGTGGGGTGTCGGGTTTCGGTGTTGGTACCCGTTGCTGAGCCGTTGCCGAGCCGTTGCCGAGCTGTTGGTCGCCATGGTGACACACTCCCTAACGATGCTGCCATTTTCCTTCTGCTGTGAGGATCCAGGGTCAGGATCTTCATCCTCAGACAGGGGCCTTAGGGCCCAGCTGTTCCTGTGGACCCAGCCCCTAATCTGTTCAGAAACACCCCTCTCCTCGGCTCTGCAAGGGTCTTCCCTGGGCCACCATTGACCTCTCTCCCCAAGGATACCGACAGCATTGTATTTTGGACAAGTTGTTGGTGTGGAACAGCAGCCAACGAGCTCTGGAATTCACTGTAACGGTTAATCCACACCGGCAGCTGTGTTGTGAGAAATATATCTCTCTATTCAATATTCGACATATTCCAACCAGACTGCAAGCCAAGTCTGTCCTTCAGTGAAATACTGTCTGTTACCTGGTGAAACAATGTCATGGTATCTCCATCAGAGCAGCAGGGGTCGAAAAGTAAAGGAGAACTCCAATGCCTGAACATCTCCTACTCCTCTTTGCTGTTCAAACAGACTCATTCGTGCACAGAGTACAATCACACTGGGACATTCTCATTTTCCCTTTCTTCAGTCTGAATGCTGTTGCCTGACTGCTCTTGGGAAATTCATCATTAGTCAACAGACCCTTCTCTAAATGAGTGATATGGCCACCAAAGCATCTCAGTAGTTCTAAGTGTTTTTCTACTGAGTAAGTCAACATTACAATTGTATTGTTACAATTAGTGGTTACAATTGCGATTCATTTCGTGGTGGAGGCATTCAAGTGGGGTATTGGGTAGTTATTCTGATCGCAATAGTGTTATGGGGAAAAGGCAGTCAACTGGCTTGAGATAGTACAGCTGGTGCAGGTACAGTTGGCCGAATGACCTCCTTTCACTCCATTATCTGTGTTTGAGGAGACTTGCCCTATTCTCAGAAGCTGAGAACATGCTCCTCCCAGTGAATATCGCGGTGTGAAAATGTACTTTAACACAGATACAGGAACAATACTTGTACTGAATCATTGTACAGATGTTTAAATGGTTAAACGCATACCATCTGCAATATGGTGGGGCGACACTGGCACCTACTGGTGCACAGTGAGTATTACAATAAGAGGAGCTCGAGGGGAAAGTGGAGAAGGAACTATAGTTCTGAATCTGCTCCACATTTTGGATTGCTGAAACAAATCTTTCATCTTGTCTGCAGGATGTGTAATTAATAAACTATCCTTCTCTGTTTCCTACTTCTACTTTCTGTGTATGCTTCAGCACAAAGCCTGAGAATTCCTATTGGAACAGAAGAGTCCAGGGACAGTATATCCCTGTTACGGTAAAAGGGAAGACTGGTAGGTATAGGGAATGCTGGATGACTAAAGAAATGGAAGGTTTGGTTAAGAAAAAGCAGGAAGCACATGTCAGGTACAGACAGGATAGATCGAGTGAATCCTTAGAAGAGTATAAAGGAAGTAGGAGTATACTTAAGAGGGAAATCAGGCAAAACGGGGACATGAGATAGCTTTGGCAAATAGGATTAAGGAGAATCCAAAGGGTTTTTACAAATACATTAAGAACAGAAAGGTCACTAGGGAGAGGTCAAAGATCAGCAAAGCGGCCTTTGTGTGGTGCTGCAGGAGATGGGGGAGATACTGAGCGAGTATTTTGCATCAGTATTTACTGTGGAAAAGGGCATGGAAGATATAGACTACAGAGAAATAGATGGTGACATCTTGAAAAATGTTCAAATTACAGAGGAGGAAGTGCTGTATGTCTTGAAACACATAAAAATGGATAAATCCCCAAGACCTGATCAGGTGTACCCGAGAACTCTGTGGGAAGCTAGAGAAGTGATTGCTGGGCCTCTTGCTGAGATATTTGTATCATCAATAGCCACAGGTGAGATGCCAGAAGTCTGGAGGTTGGCTAACGTAGTGCCACTGTTTAAGAAGGGCGGTAAAGACAAGCCAGGGAACTATAGACCGGTGAGCCTGACGTCGGTGGTGGGCAAGTTGTTGGAGGGAATCCTGAGGGATAGGATGTACATGTATTTGGAAAGGCAAGGACTGATTCGGGTTAGTCAACATGGCTTTGTGTGTGGGAAATCATGTCTCACAAACTTGATTGAGTTTTTTGAAGAAGTAACAAAGAGGATTGATGAGGGCAGAGCAGTAGATGTGATCTATATAGACTTCAATAAGGTGTTTGAAAGGGTTCCCCATGGGAGACTGGTTAGCAAGGTTAGATCTCACGGAATACAGGGAGAACTAGCCATTTGGATACAGAACTGACTCAAAGGTAGAAGACAGAGGGTGATGGCAGAGGGTTGTTTTACAGACTGGAGGCCTGTGACCAGTGGAGTGCCACAAGGATCGGTGCTGGGTCCTCTACTTTTTGTCATTTACATAAATGATTTGGATGTGAGCATAAGGGGTACTGTTAGTAAGTTTGCAGATGACACCAAAATTGGAGGTGTAGTGGACAGTGAAGAGGTTTACCTCAGTGTACAACAGGATCTGGACCAGATGGCCCAATCGGCTGAGCTGAGAAGTGGCAGATGGAGTTTCATTTAGATAAATGTACAATGCTGCATTTTGTGAAAGCAAATCTTAGCAGGACTTATACACTTAATGGTAAGGTCCTAGGGAGTGTTGCTGAACAAAGAGACCTTGGAGTGCAGGTTCATAGCTCCTTGAAAGTGGAGTCACAGGTAGATAGGATAGTGAAGAAGGCATTTGGTATGCTTTCCTTTATTGGTCAGAGCATTGAATACAGGAGTTGGGAGGTCATGTGCAGGACAGCATACCGAATGTCTTCTTGACCAATAAAAGAAAGCATAGTAAACGCCTTCTTCACTATCCTATCTACCTGTGATTCCACTTTCAAGGAGCTATGAACCTGCACTCCAAAGTCTCTTTGTTCAGCAACACACCCTAGGACCTTACCATTACGTGTATAAGTCCTGCTAAGATTTGCTTTCCCAAAATGCAGCACCTCGCATTTATCTAAATTAAACTCCATCTGCCACTTCTCAGCCCATTGGCCCATCTGGTCCAGATCCTGTTGTACACTGAGGTAACCCTCTTCGCTGTCCACTACACTTCCAATTTTGGTGTCATCTGTAAACTTACTAAACATATCTCTTTTATGCTCGCATCCAAATAATTTATGTAAATGACAAAAAGTAGAGGACCCATCACCGATCCCTGTGGCACTCCACTGGTCATAGGCCTCCAGTCTGAAAAACAACCCTCCACCACCACCCTCTGTCTTCTAACTTTGAGTAAGTTCTGTATCCAAATGGCTAGTTCTCCCAGTATTCCATGAGATCTAACCTTGCTAACCACTCTCCCATGAGGAACCTTGTTGAACACCTTACTGAAGTCCATATAGATCATATCTACTGCTCTGCCCTCATCAATCCTCTTTGTTACTTCTTCAAAAAACTCAATCAAGTTTGTGAGACACGATTTCCCGCACACAAAGCCATGTTGACTATCCCGAATCAGTCCTTGCCTTTCCAAATACATGTACATCCTGTTCTTCAGGATTCCCTCCAACAACTTGCCGACCACCAACGTCCGGCTCACCGGTCTATAGTTCCCTGGCTTGTCCTTACCACCCTTCTTAAACTATGGCACCACGTTTGCCAACCTCCAGTCTTCCGGCATCTCACCTGTGACTATCGATGATACCAATATCTCAGCAAGAGGCCCAGCAATCACTTCCCTGGCTTCCCACAGAGTTCTCGGGTACACCTGACCAGGTTCTGGGGATTTATCCACCTTTAACTGTTTCAAGACACACAGCACTTCCTCCTCTATAATATGGATATATTTCAAGATGTCACCATCTATTTCCCTACATTCTATATCTTTCATATCTTTTTCCACAGTAAATACTGATGCAAAATACTTGTTTACTATCTTCCCCATCTCCTGCGGTTCCACACACAGGCTGCCTTGCTGATCTTTGAGGGGCCCTATTCTCTCCCTAGTTACCCATTTGTCCTAGTCCTTATTATACCTCTGAGGAGAGATTTATTTTTCTTAACGTCCTGCTCCAGTAATCAATACCTACTCCTTTAAAGGCCGTGAGTTATGGGTTTGATTCTGACATTCACTCTGGAATCAAACTTTGCAACAGATTTACCAGTTGAATTCCCACTTTGACCCACATTTTCATGTGACTCTCTCTGTCTCAGTCACAATCTCCCGTACTCTGACTCTACAATTCCCTCTCAAACCTCTCCACCTCTTTGTCTCTATTGCTCCGGTGGATGTAGGTACCTCTGACAAACTAGTCTACAATTTCTTGTGTCAGCCCCATCACTCGTGTGCAGGGTACACTGTGATTTGTATTTACTAAGTAAGCAGGAGAATTAAAATCACAACGAGGGTCATCAGTGGCCGGCCTGGCTTTTATTGTCCATCCCTGCCTGGACATTGAGAATTCCTGGCAGTGACCTTCCCAAAAGGCTAACATTCCGGAAGCAATCTCAACTCTGCACAACGTGAGGCTTGGCACAATCAAATCAGAAGGGAATGTCCACAGAATGAAAGATATTTCACTTTGGAATCCAGTGTCGCAGATACAATTGTTTTGTTTTGCAGTGAATTCAAAACCACACTGTCCACTAGTTTTGCAATTGTTTTATCAGTTCAATTAAATCAGTTTTAAGGTGTAGCTTCTGCTACTTTTTGGAATTCTGTTGAATTCATATGAAATTATGCAATCTTAATGCTACGAATGTTTAAGTCTGGAACGTTGAGCCTGTCTGTGGTCATTCAGGAGCTGCAGTCATTCCAATGTTCTGCTGTTTGTGTCTTTGTGAAAGAGAGTTGGATCTTATTCCTGAACAGGAACAAAGCTCTTGGTGAACTCAATGCTCTAGTTACACCTTGGAAGGATCTATCTCCAGTTAGAGAGGCGTGCACTGGCCACAACACCTCCAAGGGCGACAACGGCTCCCCCCATTAACCACCTCCACAAAATGCTCTGGAAAACAGATACAGACAACACAGGAGTGAGAGCAGCCAAACGGCATCCATGACACAACATCCTCATTTGTGCGGACTGAATCCACAGTGGCATAGTACGCTGCTCTTATGCCACTAGGGCCAGAGGCCTGTGGGTTCAAGTCTTGCTCTAACACACCTGAACTGTGTAACTGAGGGAATACTGCACTGCCAGAGTGATTGTTTTTTGTATGGGACATTAAATCACGGCTCTGTCTGCCTCTTGGATAGGCCTGAAAGATGAAGTGATGCTATTTGAACAAAAGAGGATAATCTCTCCCCAATCTCTTGCCCAAAAATATTCCGATTCACTGCTTGTTGCTCTATTCCCTGCTTTATAATTGAACTTAAACTTCAAATGTACTTCATTAACTTAAGAGCTAATCGAGAACCTAGCTATCTCTGTCTTAAAGACACTCAAACTTTGTCTCCATAGCCCTCTGCTGCCATGGATTTCATACAGTCCCCACCCTCTGGCTGAGAAACATTCTTCCAAATGGTCTTCCCTTCACTCTGAAGCCCTGCCCTCAGGGCCTAGCCTCTCCTACTCAGAGAAATATCTTCTCCACATCCACTCTACCAAGGTCTCTCAGTATTCCGTAAGTTTCAATTAGATCCGCCCATATCCATCGAAAGTCCTAGTACAGACCCCGAATCTTCAACCACTCCTCATAGGACAACACCTTCTTGTTGTCTTGGGATCTTGCTTGTCAATCTCCTGTGCCCATCCCCCCCCTCCCCTCCAATGCCCACACACCCTTCCACAGATACAGGGCCCAACGCTGCTTGCAATATTCCAAATGGGGTCTGACCAGGGCCGGACACAGCCCCTGAACAAAATGATCCGAGGAATCTGACATGAAAAGTGACTAAAAGAAACGTGTGTTTACAAACATTGATGGGCACACCAGCTGTAATGGTGAGGGATTCTGCAGACCACCGGGGAGAGCAGGCTGATCCTAGTTTAAATACTCAATACCCAGCACTGTTCACAATGCAGTACACCCTTAGCACTGCCCTAGATGGTCACCTTCAGTTTGTGTTCAACCCAGGGCTGTTGGGAAGTGAGACGCTGAAGATTGGTGGGAGCTGGGTATATGTGTGTGAAACCATGGGGTCGGACACAGACATCTACCACTTCTTCACACGGCGAGAGATGTTGCTGGACAGTAAGGTACAACCCACAAGAATCAAAACACAAATCACAGATTGGGAAAAATACGTGAAAAGACGTGAAAGGCAGCATCGTCTCAGTATAACATGGGTACAGTACTGGGGTACATAACACTGGGGTACAGTACTGGGGTACATAACACTGGGGTGCAGTACTGGGGTACATAACACTGGGGTACAGTACTGGGGTACATAACACTGGGGTGCAGTACTGGGGTACATAACACTGGGGTACAGTACTGGGGTACATAACACTGGGGTGCAGTACTGGGGTACATAACACTGGGGTACAGTACTGGGGTACATAACACTGGGGTGCAGTACTGGGGTACATAACACTGGGGTGCAGTACTGGGGTACATAACACTGGGGTACAGTACTGGGGTACATAACACTGGGGTGCAGTACTGGGGTACATAACACTGGGGTACAGTACTGGGGTACATAACACTGGGGTACAGTACTGGAGGGGACAGGTCTGTCACTGTGTAACACTGAGGAACAGTACTGGTGGGGACAGGTTTGCCACTGTATAACACTGGGGTACAGTACTGGTGGGGACAGGTTTGTCACTATAATACTAGGTTACAGTACTGGTGGGGACAGGTCTGTCACTGTGTAACACTGGGGTACAGTACTGGTGGGGACAGGTCTGTCACTGTGTAACACTGGGGTACAGTACTGGTGGGGACAGGTTTGTCACTGTATAATACTAGGGTACAGTACTGGTGGGGACAGGTCTGTCACTGTGTAACACTGGGGTACAGTACTGGTGGGGACAGGTCTGTCACTGTGTAACACTGGGGAACAGTACTGGTGGGGACAGGTTTGTCCCTGATTAAAACTAGGGTTATTGTTAGAAATTTCTGGCAATACATGAAAAATCCAAGAGCACTTTAATGAGCAAAGTGAATTGACTGTTTTGAGTGTCTTTTAAAATGTTCGTATTGTCTATTCTCATAATTTGTGCCTGCAGGGTTTGTCACATCCCTTCACCAGGATGTGGACAACTCACTATCAACCTATCCTAAATCCTGGCTCAGAGCCGTTTTCTCTGGGCAGGCAGGGTACTGTCACCTTCAACCCTGGGAAGGTCAAGCAACCTGAGGCCATTTCTCTGCAAAAGAGAATGTCAAACTTCAAAATGATTTTAAAAGGTTATGTGGTGTCATTGTACAGCCACTTCTTTCGGCAGTAGAGATGAAAACGTGGAGCTATAAATCTGCCCCTGAATTCAACAAAGAATTTAGTTTGATTTTCTTTACCCCGAGAGTGGTACTCCCTGTGAGGGGGAGCAAACAGAAACAGAAATTCTTGGAGAACTCTGCGGATCTGACAGCATCTGTGGACACGCAACAGAGTTAATGTTTCTGTAATGTTCATCTTGTTTATCATGCACTTTCTCTGCAGTTATAAGTTTGTATTGCTCACTCTCTTCTATCACTCTATGATGTTCAGATGGTCTGATCTGCACGCAAAATAGAACTTTTCACTGGACCTGGGTACATGTGAAAATAATAAACCAAATCCAATCAAAATCAAGCTCAATTTCGGTGACCCTGACTCCGGTTCTGAAGGGACTGAAACGCATTATTTCTGCTTCTCTCTGCACAGATGCTGCCAGACCTGCTGGGTTTCTCCAGCAGTTTCAGATCGTGAGCATCTGCTGCGGTATGTTTTATTTCAGTTTGAGAAGAATGGGGAAGGGTAATACAACAGAAGTCATTAATGTGAAGTTAAATAAGTGTACAAAGGAGAACAGAATAGAAGGTTCCGCGGATTGTGTGGATGAGGGGGATTCAAGGCAATCTTTTCAGGTGAATTCTCAGGCCCACTGCAGTATTCTTATCAAATTCTATGCAATGCTTCTCAAACACTGCAAACAGAAAAGCACTCACTATTTTCCTCTGTTGTGTGTTATTACTAGATGCCTTATTCTTTCTTTCACCTTGACTTCTGTGTTGATCCAACAATCCCTTCATCGCAAACTCTATATCATGCTGAACCATCTGAGGAAAAACCAAAGAACACCCAAATTTATCAACAACACTCACACAAAAACCAAGCATATATTTAGGAAGGAAAAACTGGGAAATATATAATCTTGCTAAAACTATTGTAATGTGAGACAAACACCAGTTCCATCACACCAGTGTTATACAGTGACAGACCTGTCCCAACCGGTACTGTACCCCAGTGTTAGACAGTGACAGACCTGTCCCCATCAGTACAGTACCCCAGTGTTATACAATGACAGATCTGTCCCCACCAGTACTGTACCCCAGTGTTACACAGTGACAGACTTGTCCCCACCAGTACAATACCCCAGTGTTATACAGTGACAGACCTGTCCTCACCAGTACCGTACCCCAGTGTTATACAATGACAGAATGGTCCCCACCAGTACCGTACCCCAGTGTTGTACAGTGAAAGACCTGTCCCCACCAGCACTGTATTTCAGTGATATACAGGGACAGACCTGTCCCCACCAGCACAGTACCCCACATGTTACACATTGAAAGACCTGTCCCCACGAGTACTGTACCCCAGTGTTATACAGTGACAGACCTGCCCCCAGCAATACTATATTCCAGAGTTAGACAAAGTCAGACCAGTCCCCAACAGTACAGTATACCAGTGTTACACAGTGACAAACCTGTCCCCACCAGTACTGTACCCCAGCGTTATACAGTGACAGACCTGTTGCCAACTGTACAGTACCCCAGTGTTATACACTGACAGACCTGTCCCCACCAGTACTGTACCGCAGTGCTAGACAGTGACAGACCTGTCCCCATCAGTACTGTATCCCAGTGTTATACAGTAACAGACCTATCCCCATCAGTACAGTACCCCAGTGTTATACTGGGACAGACCTGCCCCCAACTGGAATGAACCGCAGTGCTATACAGCGACAGACCTGTCCCCACATGTACTGTACCCCAGTGTTATACAGTGACAGACCTGTCCCGACCAGTATTGTATTCCAGTGTTATACAGGGATAGACCTGTCCCCACCAGTACTGTACCCCAGTGTTATACAGGGACAGACCTGTCCCCACCAGTACTGTACCCCAGTATTAGACAGTGACTGACCTGTCCCCATCAGCACAGTACCCCAGTGTTATACAGTGACAGACCTGTCCCCACCAGTACAGTACCCCAGCATTATACAGTGACAGAATAGTCGCCAACTGTACAGTACCCCAGTGTTATACACTGACAGACGTGTCCCCACCAGTACTGTACAGCAGTGCTATACAGTGACAGACCTGTCCCCATAAGTACTGTATCCCAGTGTTATACAGTGACAGATCTGTCCCCACCAGTACTGTACCCCAGTGTTAGACAGTGACAGACCTGTCCCCATCAGTACAGTACCCCAGTGTTATACAATGACAGATCTGTCCCCACCAGTACTGTACCCCAGTGTTATACAGTGACAGACCTGTCCCAATCAGTACAGTACCCCAGTGTTATACAGTGTCAGACCTATCCCCACCAGTACTGTACCTCAGTGTTACACAGTGACAGACCTGTCCCCACCAGTACTGAACCCCAGTGTTGTACAGCGACAGACCTGTCCCCAAGAGTACTGCAATTCAGTATTATACAGAGACAGACCTGTCCACACCAACACTGTAACCCAGTGTTATACAAGGGCAGACCTGTCCCCAACAGTACAGTGCCACAGTGTTATACAGTGACAGACTGTCCCTCCCAGTACTGTATCCAAATGTTAAACAGGGACAGACCTGTCCCCACCAGTACAGTAACCCAGTGCTATACAGTGACAGACCTGCCCCACAAGTACAGTCCCCCAGTGTTATACAGTGACAGACCTATCCTCCCCCGTGCAGTACCCCAGTGTTATACAGCTACAGACCAGTCCCCACCAATACAGTACCCCAGTGTTATACAGCTACAGACCTCAGCAATAGTATATCCCAGTGTTAGACAATGTCAGACCAGTCCTCACCAGTACAATACCCCAGTGTCATACAGTGACAGACATGTCCCCCACCAGTACTGTATCCCAGTGTTATACAGTGACAGACATGTCCCCCACCAGTACTGTATCCCAGTGTTTTACAGTGACAGACCTGTCCCTACCAGTACAGTACCCCAGCGTTATACAATAACAGACCTGTCGCCAACTGTACAGTACCCCAGTGTTATACAGTGACACACCTGTCCCCACCAGTACTGTACCGCAGTGCTATACTGTGACAGACCTGTCCCCACCAGTACAGTACCCCAATGTTATACTGGGACAGACCTGACCCCAACTGTAATGGACCACAGTGTTATACAGCATCAGACCAGTCCCCACCAGTACAACACCCCACTGTTATACAGCTACAGACCTGTCCCCAGCAATACTATATCCCAGTGTGAGACAAAGTCAGACCAATCCCCACCAGTACACTACCCCAGTGTTATACAGTGACATACATGCCCCCCAACAGTACTGTCTCCCAGAGTTATAAAGGGACAGACAGTCCCCACTAGTACAGTACCCCAGCGTTATACACTGACAGACCTGTCCCCACCAGCACTGTACCGCAGTGCTATACTGTGACAGACCTGTCCCCAACAGTACAGTACACCAGTGTTATACAGTGACAGACCTGTCCCCATCAGTACTGTATCCCAGTGTTATACACTGACAG
The DNA here is from genome assembly GCF_020745735.1 of Hemiscyllium ocellatum. Classification (NCBI taxonomy): domain Eukaryota; kingdom Metazoa; phylum Chordata; class Chondrichthyes; order Orectolobiformes; family Hemiscylliidae; genus Hemiscyllium; species Hemiscyllium ocellatum. The sequence goes on along the minus strand of NC_083424.1, from coordinate 5,378,577 downwards.
ACCTGCCCCACAAGTACAGTACCCCAGTGTTATACAGTGACAGACCTATCCTCCCCCGTACAGTACCCCAGTGTTATACAGCTACAGACCAGTCCCCACCAATACAGTACCCCAGTGTTATACAGCTACAGACCTCAGCAATAGTATATCCCAGTGTTAGACAATGTCAGACCAGTCCTCACCAGTACAATACCCCAGTGTCATACAGTGACAGACATGTCCCCCACCAGTACTGTATCCCAGTGTTATACAGTGACAGACATGTCCCCCACCAGTACTGTATCCCAGTGTTTTACAGTGACAGACCTGTCCCTACCAGTACAGTACCCCAGCGTTATACAATAACAGACCTGTCGCCAACTGTACAGTACCCCAGTGTTATACAGTGACACACCTGTCCCCACCAGTACTGTACCGCAGTGCTATACTGTGACAGACCTGTCCCCACCAGTACAGTACCCCAATGTTATACTGGGACAGACCTGACCCCAACTATAATGGACCACAGTGTTATACAGCATCAGACCAGTCCCCACCAGTACAACACCCCACTGTTATACAGTGACATACATGTCCCCCAACAGTACTGTCTCCCAGGGTTATAAAGGGACAGACAGTCCCCACTAGTACAGTACCCCAGCGTTATACACTGACAGACCTGTCCCCACCAGCACTGTACCGCAGTGCTATACTGTGACAGACCTGTCCCCAACAGTACAGTACACCAGTGTTATACAGTGACAGACCTGTCCCCATCAGTACTGTATCCCAGTGTTACACACTGACAGACCTGTCCCTACCAGTACTGTACACCAGTGTTATACAGTGACAGTCCTGTCCCCACCAGTACTGTACCCCAGTGTTATACACTGACAGACCTGTCCCTACCAGTACTGTACCCCAGTGTTATACAGCGACAGACCTGTCCCCACCAGCACTGTACCCCAGTGTTTTACAGAAACAGACCTGTCCTCACCAATACTGTACCCCAGTGTTATTCTGTGACAGACTTGTCGCCAACAGTACAGTACTGCAGTGTTATACAGTGACAGACCTGTCCCCACTAGTTCAGTACCATAGTGTTATACAGGGACAGACCTGTCCCCACCAGTACAGTACCCCAGTGTTATACAGTGACAGACCTATCCTCCCCCGTACAGTACCCCAGTGTTATACAGCTACAGACCAGTCCCCACCAGTACAGTACCCCAGTGTTATACAGTGACACACCTGTCCCCACCAGTACCGTACCGCAGTGCTATACTGTGACAGACCTGTCCCCACCAGTACTGTACCCCAGTGTTATTCAGTGACAGACCTGTCCCCACTAGTTCAGTACCCTAGTGTTATACAGGGACAGACCTGTCCCCACCAGTACAGTACCCCAGTGTTATACAGTGACAGACCTGTCCCCACCAGTACAGTACCCCAGTGTCGTACAGGGACAGACCAGTCCCCACCAGTACTGTATCCCAGTGTTAGGCAGAGACAGACCGATCGCCACCAGTGCTGTACCTCAGTGTTAGACAGTGACAGACCGATCTCCACCAGTACTGTACATCAGTGTTGTACAGGGACAGACCTGTGCCCAACAGTACTGTACCCCAGTGTTATACAGTGACAGACCTGACCCCATCAGTACTGTACCCCAGTGTTATACAGTGACAGACCTGTCCCCACCAGTACTGTACCCCAGTGTTATTCAGTGACAGACCTGACGCCAACAGTACAATACCGCAGTGTTATACAGTGACAGACCTGACCCCACCAGTACAGTACCCCAGTGTTATGCAGTGAAGACCTGTCCCCACCTGTACAGTACTCCAGTGTTATACAGGACAAACTTGTCCCCATCAGTACTGTATCCCAGTGTTAGACAGAGACAGACCTGTCCCCACCAGTACTGAACCCCAGCATTGTACAGCGACAGACCTGTCCCCAAGAGTACTGCAACTTAGTATTATACAGAGACAGACCTGTCCACACCAATAAGGTACCCCAGTGTTATACAGTGAGAGACGTGTCTCCCCAGTACTGTACCCCAGTGTTATACAGTGACAGACCTGCCCCACAAGTATAGTACCCCAGTGTTATACAGTGACAGACCTATCCTCCCCCGTACTGTACCCCAGTGTTATACAGCATCACACTAGTCCCCACCAGTACTGTACCCCAGTGTTAGACAGAGACAGACTTGACTCCACCAGTACTGTACCTCAGTGTTGTACAGAAACAGACCTCTCCCCACCAATACTGTACCCCTATGTTATACAAGGACAGATCTGTCCCCACCAGTACTGTACCACAGGGTTATACCATGACAGACCTGTCCCCACTAGTTCAGTACCCCAGTGTTATACAGGGACAGACCTGACCCCACCAGTACAATACCCCAGTGTTATACAGGAACAGACCTGTCCCCACCAGTACAGTACCCCAGTGTCGTACAGGGACAGACCAGTCCCCACCAGTATTGTATCCCAGTGTTGGGCAGAGACAGAACGATCGCCACCAGTGCTGTACCTCAGTGTTAGACAGTGACAGACCGATTTCCACCAGTACTGTACCTCAGTGTTGTACAGGGACAGACCTGTCCCCAACAGTACAGTAACCCAGTATTATACAGCGACAGACCTGTCCCCATCAGTACTGTACCCCAGTATTATACAGTGACAGATCTGTCCCCACCAGTACTGTACCCCAGTGTTATTCAGTGACAGACCTGTCGCCAACAGTACAGTACCGCAGTGTTATACAGTGACAGACCTGTCACCACCACTACAGTACCCCAGTGTTATGCAGTGACAGACCTGTCCCTACCTGTACAGTACTCCAGTGTTATACAAGGACAGACCTGTCCCCATCAGTACTGTATCCCAGTGTTATACAAGGACAGACCTGTCCCCACCAGTACTGTACCCCAGTGTTATACAGGGACAGACCTGTCCCCACCAGAACTGTACCCCAGTGTTATACAGTGACAGACCTGTCCCCACTAGTGCTGAACCCCAGTGTTATACAGAGACAGACCTGTCCACACCAATACTGTATCCCAGTGTTATAGAAGGGCAGACCTGTCCCCAACAGTACAGTACCGCAGTGTTATACAGTGACAGACCTGTCACCACCAGTACAGTACCCCAGTGTTACGCAGTGATAGACCTGTCCCCACCTGTATAGTACTCCAGTGTTATACAAGGACAGACCTGTCCCCACCAGTACTGTACCTCAGTGTTATTCAGTGACAGACCTGTCCCCACTAGTTCAGTACCCTAGTGTTATACAGGGACAGACCTGTCCCCACCAGTACAATACCCCAGTGTTATACAGGGATAGACCAGTCCCCACCAGTACTGTATCCCAGTGTTAGACAGAGACAGACTTGACTCCACCAGTACTGTACCTCAGTGTTGTACAGGGACAGACCTGTCCCCAACAGTACTGTAACCCAGTATTATACAGCGACAGACCTGTCCCCACCAGTACTGAACCCCAGTGTTGTACAGCGACAGACCTGTCCCCAAGAGTACTGCAACTCAGTATTATACAGAGACAGACCTGTCCACACCAATACTGTATCCCAGTGTTATACAAGGGCAGACCTGTCCCCAACAGTACAATACCCCAGTGTTATACAGTGACAGACTTGTCCCCCCAGTACTGTACCCCAGTGTTATACAGGGACAGACCTGTCCCCACCAGTATAGTACCCCAGTGTTATACAGGAACAGACCTGTCCCCACTAGTACAGTACCCCAGTGTCGTACAGAAACAGACCTCTCCCCACCAATACTGTACCCCTGTGTTATACAAGGACAGATCTGTCCCCACCAGTACTGTACCACAGGGTTATACCGTGACAGACCTGTCCCCACCACTACAGTACCCCAGTGTTATTCAGTGACAGATCTGTCCCCATCAGTACTGTACCACAGGGTTATACCGTGACAGACCTGTCCCCAACAGTACTGTATCCCAGTGTTATACATTGACAGATCTGTCCCCACCAGTACTGTACCCCAGTGTTATACAGTGACAGATCTGTCCCCACCAGTACTGTACCACAGGGTTATACCATGACAGACCTGTCCCCACCAGTACTGTACCCCAGTGTTATTCAGTGTCAGATCTGTCCCCATCAGTACTGTACCCCAGTGTTATACAGCAACAGACCTGTCCCCAACAGTACAGTACTCCAGTGTTATACAAGGACAGACCTGTCCCCATCAGTTCTGTATCCCAGTGTTACAAGGACAGACCTGTCCACATCAGTACTGTATCCCAGTGCTAGACGGAGACAGACCTGTTCCCACCTGTATAGTACTCCAGTGTTATACAAGGACAGACCTGTCCCCATCAGTACTGTAGCTGAAAATGTGTTGCTGGTTAAAGCACAGCAGGTCAGGCAGCATCCAAGGAATAGGAAATTCGACGTTTCGGGCCAGAGCCCTTCATCAGGAATGAGGAGAGTGTGCCAGGCAGGCTAAGATAAAAGGCAGGGAGGAGGGACTTGGGGGAGGGGCGATGGAGATGTGATAGGTGGAAGAAGGTCAAGGTGAGGGTGATAGGCCGGAGTGGGGTGGGGGCGGAGAGGTCAGGAAGAGGATTGCAGGTTAGGAGGGCGGTGCTGAGTTCAAGGGAATCGACTGAGACAAGGTGGGGTGAGGGGAAATGAGGAAACTGGAGAAATCTGAGTTCATTCCTTGTGGCTGGAGGGTTCCCAGGCGGAAGATGAGGCGCTCCTCCTCCAATCGTCGTGTTGTTATGTTCTGGAGATGGAGGAGTCCAAGGACCTGCATGTCTTCTGTGGAGTGGGAGGGAGAGTTAAAGTGTTGAGCCACGGGGTGGTTGGGTTGGTTGGTTCGGGCGTCCCAGATGTGTTCCCTGAAGCGTTCCGCAAGTAAGCGGCCTGTCTCCCCAGTATAGAGGAGGCCACATCGGGTGCAGCGGATGCAATTGATGATGTGTGTGGAGGTGCAGGTGAATTTGTGGCAGATATGGAAGGATCCCTTGGGGCCTTGGAGAGAAGTAAGGGAGGAGGTGTGGGCGCAAGTTTTGCATTTCCTGCGGTTGCAGGGGAAGGTGCCGGGAGTGGAGGTTGGGTTGGTGGGGGGTGTGGACCTGACGAGGGAGTCACGAAGGGAGTGGTCTTTGCGGAACGCTGATAGGGAAGGGGAGGGAAATATATCCCTGGTGGTGGGGTCCGTTTGGAGTTGGCGGAAATGACGGTGGATGATACGCTGTATACGGAGGTTGGTGGGGTGGTAGGTGAGAACCAGTGGGGTTCTGTCTTGGTGGCAGTTGGAGGGGCGGGGCTCAAGGGCGGAGGAGTGGGAAGTGGAGGAGATGCGGTGGAGGGCATCATCGATCACGTCTGGGGTGAATCTGCGGTCCTTGAAGAAGGAGGCCATCTTTTTACCCAGCAGTACTGTATCCCAGTGTTAGACGGAGACAGACCTGTCACCAGTACTGTATTCAAATGTTATACAAGGACAGACCTGTCCCCACCAATACAGTACCCCAGTGTTATACAGTGACAGACCTGTCCCCACTAGTACTGAACCCCAGTGTTATACAGTGACAGATCTATCCTCCCCCGTACTGTACCCCAGTGTTATACTGCCTCAGACCAGTCCCCACCAGTACAGTACCGCAGTGTTATACAGCTACAGACCTGTCCCCAGCAATACTATATCCCAGTGTGAGACAAAGTCAGACCAGTCCCCACCAGTACAGTACCCCAATGTTATACTGGGACAGACCAGTCCCCACCAGTACTGTACCCCAGTGTTATACACTGACAGACCTGTCCCCACCAGTACTGTACCCCAGTGTTATACAGAAACTGACCTGCCCCCACCAGTACTGTACCCCAGTGTTATACAGTGACAGACCTGTCCCCACCAGTACTGTACCCCAGTGTTATACAGAAACTGACCTGCCCCCACCAGTATAGTACCCCAGTGTTATACAGTGACAGACCTGTCCCCACCAGTACTGTACCCCAGTGTTATACAGAAACTGACCTGTCCCTATCAGTACTGTACCCCAGTGTTATACAGCGACAGACCTGTCCCCTCCAGAACAATACCCCAGTGTTATACAATGACAGACTTGTCCGCACCAGTACAGTACCCCAGTGTTGTACAGGGACAGACCTGTCCCCACCAGTACTGTATCCCAGTGTTATACTGGGACTGACCTGTCCCCAGCAGTACAGTCCCCAGTGCTATACTGGGACAGACCTGTCCCCAGCAGTACTGTATCCCAGTGTTATATAGTGTCAGACCTGTCCCCACCAGTACAGTACCCCCGTGATATACAGTGACAGACCTGTCCCCACCAGTACTCCAGTATTATACAGTGACAGACCTGTCCCCACCAGTACTGTATCCCAGTGTTATACAGGGATAGACCTGTCCCCACCAGTATTGTACCCCTTTATTATACAGGGACAGACCTGTCCCCACCAGCTCCTGTAGGAGATGAACACACACACACACACACAGAGACCATTTCAGAATGAGATGGTGAAACATTTCTTCACTCTAAGACTAGTGAACCTGTGGTAGTCCCTCCCACACGCGAGAGGTTGTGGATATATTGAGAATTTATTCCAGAAAGTGATTGATACCCTTTTAAATGTTAAAGCTATCAAGTGTCGTGGAGAGAAGTGGGAAATAGCATTGAGTAGAACACTAGCCCCTATGTTAATGAATGGGGGTTCCGGCTGGAAGGGTGGAATGATCATTCGTGTTCCTGGTTTCTGTATCAGTGAATTGGAAATGTCGAATGACGGCTCCCATTTCATGCAGCAAATATCTTTTCCTCAACATTGATCATGAGAACGTACCTTACTCCCGGGGGTCAGTGCCAAAACTTCCCTCAGAGCTGAGATAGCCTGGGAATAATATCCTTGACGGATTAATACCTGTTTTAAACAAAACGAATCTTTTGTTACTGTGTGAAAATACTGCTTTGCTAACTCGCACCAGATCAGAAGCAAAAATAATAAACGTCAGGCCTGAACATAATCAATGTCTTTTCAGCCTGTGTTAGATTTCCGCAGACACACCAAGACATATCTCATGCTGATAAATCTGGGACAAACACTTGATCCTTCATTCTCTATCTTTCAGCATACACGATATATTGACTGAAATCCAAACTCCTGTCTTACAGAGGATTTACAAAGTAGGAATACACCAAGTGATCTAGACCAGAGCTTATATTCCACAGAAGTTACTCCTTCAACATCACCCCCTGCCCCTTCACCTCCTCCACCCTTTTGGGTGTTTATTCCTCTGGCCTTTTAAATGAATTAATTATTTTGACATTCCTCAATTATCTGTTGTGATGGGGAGTTCCACATTCAAACTACGCTTTGGATGAAATCATAGAATCCCTATAGTGTGGAAGCAGGCCATTCGGCCCACCGTGTCCACATCAACCCACCAAAGAGCATCCCACCCAGAGCAACTGTATCCCTGCATTTCCCATGGCTAACCCACCCAGCCTGCACCTTCCTGCACACTATGCTCCACTTGGGGGCAAAGTACTAACTTGGATTGAAAGTTGGTTGGCTGACAGGAAACAAAGAGTAGTGATAAACGGCTCCATTTCGGAATGGCAGGCAGTGACCAGTGGGGTACCGCAGGGATCAGTGCTGGTACCACAGCTTTTTACAATATATGTTAATGATATAGAAGATGGTGTTAGTAATAACATTAGCAAATTTGCTGATGATACAAAGCTGGGTGGCAGGGTGAAATGTGAGGAGGATGTTAGGAGATTACAGGGTGACCAGGACAAATTAGGTGAGTGGTCAGATGCATGGCAGATGCAGTTTAATGTGGATAAATGTATGGTTATCCACTTTGGTGGCAAGAACAGGAAGGCAGATTACTACCTAAATGGAATCAATTTAGGTAAAGGGGCAGTACAGAGAGATCTGGGTGTTCTTGTACACCAGTCAATGAAGGTAAGCATGCAGGTACAGCAGGTAGTGAAGAAAGCTAATAGCATGCTGGCCTTCATAACAAGAGAGATTGAGTATAGAAGCAAAGAGGTTCTTCTGCAGCTGCACAGGACCCTGGTGAGACCACACCTGGAGTACTGTGTGCAGTTCTGGTCTCCAAATTTGAGGAAAGACATTCTGGCTATTGAGGGAGTGCAGCATAGGTTCACGAGGTCAATTCCTGGAATGGCGGGATTACCTGACACTGAAAGACTGAAGTGACTGGGCTTGTATACCCTTGAGTTTAGAAGACCGAGAGGGGATTTGATTGAGACATATAAGATTCTTCGAGGATTGGACACTCTGGCAGCAGGAAACATGTTTCCGCTGATGGGTGAGTGCCGAACTAGAGGACACAGCTTAAAAATACGGGGTAGACCATTTAGGACAGAGATGAGGAGAAACATCTTCACCCAGAGAGTGGTGGCTGTGTGGAATGCTCTGCCCCAGAGGGCAGTGGAGGCCCAGTCTCTGGATTCATTTAAGAAAGAGTTGGATAGAGCTCTCAAGGATAGTGGAATCAAGGGTTATGGAGATAAGGCAGGAACAGGATATTGATTAAGGGTAATTGGCCATGATCATATTGAATGGGGGTGCAGGCTCGAAGAGCAGAATGGCCTACTCCTGCACCTATTGCCTATTGTCTATAATTTAGCAATCCAACTATCCTGCACATCTTCTGAGTGTAGGAGGAAACCCACACAGACACGGGGAGAATGTGCAAACTCCACACAGACAGTCGCCCGAGGCTAGAATCGAACTTGGGTCCCTGGTGCTGTCCCGAATGGTCTCCTGAGAATGCAGTACGAATTTATTAAGAACTATTTTATCTTGACAACCCTCTAGATTTGTGGTGCCCAACAATCAGAAAGCATTTTCTTTTGTCCACCCTCGGAAATGCACTCGTAAGTCTCCACACTGTAGGACTGCATCTCTGCACCACCTTTTTCTTCTCTTTGTGAAAGAGCTCTTGCTGATTTACTGAATCCTGATATCGCTGTACTCTGAGTTCTGGCATTATCCTTGTAAACACCTTCAGCGAGAACTCCAAACGTACAAGTTCAGTTTGTCCAGTTGGAGAAATATTCCCAACCCATCACATTTTCGGCACCTATGGTGTAGTGTGTGTTTGAGTTTCTCTGCCTAAGGCAAGATGGTCTTGCCTATAGAGGGAGTGCAGTGAAGATTCACTCTGCTGATACCAGGGATGGCTGGACATTCATCTGAGGAGAGAGTGATTTGGTTGGGCTTGTATTCAGTAGAGATTAGAAAAAAAGATGGGGGGAGGGTGATCTGATTGAAATGTCAAACAGGGCTGGACAGTCTAGAGGGAGAAAGTGAGGACAGCAGATGCTTGAGATCAGAGTCGAAGAGGAAACGCACAGCCAGTCAGGCAGCATCTGAGGAGCAGGAGAATTGACGTTTCGGACATAAGCCCTTTATCAGGGCAGTCTAGATGCAGGGAGGATGTTTCCCTGAGTCCAGGAGTCTAGACCCAGGTGACAGGCTCAGGATACGAGGTAGATAATCGAGGACTGAGCTGAGGAGAAAGATCTTCTAATAGCCCTGTCAAACTCTCCACCAGAGAAGCTTGGGGAAGCCAGTCACTCTACATATTCAAAAAAAGAGATTGATAATTTTTTCAACATTGAAGGTATCAAGGGGGATTGAGACAAATGGGAATATGGTGTTGATTTAATTTTTATTCTTGCACGGGATGAAAGTGTCACTGGCTGGGCCCGCATTTATTGTCCATCCCTAATTACCCAGAGGGCAGTTAAGAGTCAACCACATTGCTGTGGGTCTGGAGTCACATGTAGGCCAGACCAGGTAAGGATGGCAGCTTCCTTCCCTTCAGGACAGTATTGAACAAGACGTTTTTTTTTCCCAACAATGGATTCATGGTCATCATTAGACTTTTAATTCTAGATTTATTTTTAAACTAAATTCACATCCTACCATCTGCCATGGCAGGATTTGAATCCAGGTCCTCAGTACCAATGGTCTAGTGATGATACCACGAGGCCATCATTGCCTCACTGTTGAGATAATGGCAGAATAGACTCAAAGAAATGAATGGCCAGTCATGCTCCCAGTTTCTTTGTTCCCTGCTATTTGCTCCCATATGGAAATGGTCACAAAAATTGGCCTTTAAAATATTAGCATAGAGCAGAATGTGACGGAAAATCATTATTAACATGTTGTGAAATAAAGCTTTGTTGATTTGGAGGAGCCGGTGTTGGACTGGGGTGGGCAAAGTTAAAAATCACACAACACCAGGTTATAGTCCAACAGGTTTATTTGGAAGCACTAGCTTTCAGAGCACTGCTCCTCAACCACCCGATGAAAGAGTGGTGCTCTGAAAGCTAGTGCTTCCAAATAAACCTGTTGGACTATAACCTGGTGTTGTGTGATCTTCAATTTTGTTGAATCACACAGCAACTGTAAAATGCAAATTCGATGTAATAGATATTCAGTCACTCCCATTCCATAAGGGCCATTTTAGTGTGATCTACTGCTCTGTATCTGTATAAAGTGATATAATTACCAGTAATTCAAACTTTTCACATCACTGATTTTCATTTCTTTTTATGATTTTCCTATTTTTTACTTCGCAAATAAAACAGGAATATTGATCAAACAACATTATTCTCAACCTCTGGCATCCATTTTTGTGAGATTCAGAATTGTCAAAACTAATCTTATTTTGTAGGTTATTTTGATGAAATTAAACAGTGTGATATTAATCAGAACCAGAAAGAGAAAAACATTTTTTTAAAATATAGCGAACAGACTAATCTTTAGATAGTACAGTGACTTCTTTGTGACAAACACTATTTGTAAGCTCAGGCAGGGTGTTCATCAAATATACTACCAATGAACAATCGCAAAACGATCGCTGTATCCCTTCCCACCAACCTCCTGAGGGCTCTCATTCACCAGAATCTGAACTAATCTAACCATGTAAACACAGTGGCTGCAAAAGCAGGTCAGAGGCTAGGAATCCTGCAGCCAGTAACTTACCCCCTGACTCTCCAAAACCTGTTCATCATCTGCAAGTCAGGAATGTGATGGAATAATCCCTATTTGCCCCAGATGAGTGCAGCCCCCACAACACTCAAGGAACTTGACACCATCCAGGACAAAGCAGCCGCTTGATTGGCACCACACCCCCTCCCTCCACCACTGATGCTCAGTAGCAGCAGGATGTACCATTTACAAGATGCACTGCAGAAATTCACCAGGGATCATCAGGCAGCACCTTCCAAACCCACAAACATTTCCATCCAGAAGGACAAGGGCAGCAGATACATGGGAACACCACCCCCTGCAAGTTCCCCTCCAAGCCCCTCACCATCCTGACTTGGAAATATATTGTCATTCCTTCACTGCCGCTGGGTCAGAATCCTGGAATTCCCTCCCTTAGGGCATTGTGGGTCTACCCACAGCACATGGACTGCAGCGGTTCAAGGAGGCAGTTTATCCATATTGGAGAGGGAACATGTTTATAACACACACACACACACACACACACACACACACACACACACATACACACACACACACACACACTCTCTCACATACACACACACTCTCTCTCTCCCTCTCTCACAATTGCGCACTCACTCACTCACACACACACACACACACACACACACTCACACACACACACACACACACTCACACACACACACACACACACTCACACTCACACTCACACACACTCACACTCACACACACACACACACACACACACACACACACACATCTGACTGGAGCACCCACATACCTTGCCCTTGCTGTATAACGTCATGATATCTGTTGGGTCCATTTCTAACAGCTCGTCACAGTAATATAAAACTGTCTCTATTTGTTCGTCCTCAATTTCACCAACAATTGTGTTGATCTCCTGAAAGGAGTCCTCCAGCTGGCAGTTTTTATCATCTTCTGAAAAAACACCATCTGCAAAGTAGAGAGCACTGTTCAAGAGTGAATTTGGGTTCTCAGTTTCCTGTTGAGTCAGCCTTGGGAAAGGCTGCAGGTAGAGGCATTTTTACTGAAGTCTTTCCAAAAGCTGCAGAGAACTGATCATTCCTGAGAACATTCACATTCTACATATGTTTATAGAATCATAGGTTTAGCCTTCAAGGGGTTTAACTTGATGTCACGAGGAATTAAGGGCTACGGGGAGAATGCGGGTAAGTGGAGTTGAAATGCCCATCAGCCACGATTGAATGGCGGAGTGGACTCGATGGGCCGAATGGCCTTACTTCCACTCCTATGTCTTATGGTCAAACTGTGATTGGAGGTGTTTCCAACAACATGTGGTATCCAAGACAAAGCCAGAACAGCCTCAGGAGAGGGAAAGTGTCTTAGTTGGAGTTCATTCTCCCCAGTCCCGAAGCTCCCCTAGAGACCAGGCTGATGGAAACTACTGTGGCATTGACTACCAACCCCCCCCCAAAGATTGTCCACTGACAATCCAGAGGCCCAGAGTCTGTGAGCTTCAATCTCGCCTTGGCTGGCAATCTGAGTCCAATCGATAAATTCGGAGTCGAAAAGCAGTCTCAGTGTAGTGATTGGAACCAGGTGGGTCTTATTGACTATGAGATCCTTGATTGGGGTTATTAACCTGGGCTGGGCCAATCAGGGAGCCCTGGCTGACAGGACTAAACAGGGGATTAGGAATCTCTTCAGTTCAGGGGTGGACTCTGAGCTCGCTGAAAATAAAGGGGGACTTGGTGATGGGATACCGGCCTGTGTGCAGTTATTTCATTCAGTGATGGACCATGACAACTATCGTTGTCTGTAAAGGCCCATCTGATAAATCTCACCCGGTCTGTCCTACATGTGACTCCAGACTCACAGCAATGTGGTTGACTCCAAACTATCCTCTGAAATGGCCTGGAGAGCTAGTCAGGTCAAGGGCAAATATGGACCAACAACTGTTTGTCTTAACGGCAACACCCACATCCCATGAATGAATACTGTACATGAACTTCTGGAGGGCAGGCAGTCATAAACGTAAAAAGCTGCAGGAGCCAGAGTAGGCCATTTGGCCCATCAAGCCTGTTCTGCCAATAATTTCCATTGTGCTGATTTTGGGCTTTAACTCTCAGGAAAAGAATTCCAAAGATTCCCAGGCGTCTGAGCAGAGAATCTCACTGGTCTCCAGAGAAAATGTATCCCTTCCAACATTTCAGCATTTCCTCCTTACATGGCGACGAGTAAGGAATTCCCACTAAATTCACAAACAACAGCAGCAAACGTGTATATTCAGAGCTAGAGTGGCCCACTTCTGCTTGTTAAACTCATGGCTAGCCCAATTACTCCACACCTACCCCTGACAAACCTCCCCCCACCCCCCATTCATCACGAAGCTCTGTGAGGATCGTCGTGTGGCACGGTGGTAGGGCCCCTACTCCTGGACTGGGAGGCTCTGTTCATGTCCCATCTGCTCCAGAGGTATGTAATAACGTCTCTGAGCAGGTTGATTAGAAAAATAGGTTAAAGGAAAATCAAGAACTGCTGTGAATGGCTCAGCCGTTAGCACTGCTGCCTCACTGCGCCACGGGTAACTGTCTGCGTGGGTTTCCTCCCACAGTCCAAAGACTTCAGGTTAGGTGGATTCACCATGCTAAATTTTCCTGGTGTCCAGGTTTGGATGAGTTGTGGTAATATGTGGGTCTGGATGGATACTCTTCAGAGGGTCAGTGTGGACTGAATGGGCTGAACGGCCTCCTTCCATACTATAAGGACTCTGATGCTACGGACCTTTCTGCATTCTGAAGTAGAGTCACTGGACCCGAAATGTTAACTCTGCCTTCTGTCCAGATGCTGCCAGATCTGCTGAGCTTTTCCAGCAATTTCTGTTTGTGTTTCTGACTTACAACATCTACGTTCTTTCGAATATTTTTCTTCATTCTGTCGTGTGATGTTGGCATCACTGGCAACGCCAGTGTCTATTGTCAATTCTTATTTCTCCCTTGAACTAAGTGGCAGGTTATTTCAATAGGCAATGAAGAGTCACCGACATTACTGTGGGTCTGGAGTCACAAGTAGGCCAGACCAAGTAAGGAAGGCAGATTTCCCTTCTCAAAAGGACGCAGGTGGGCTTTACAGCAATTGTAGTTCCATAGGATTAGTTTTCCATCCTGGATTTTAGTAACTCAAACCAAACTCAACCAAGTGCTTTGGTGGGATTTGAACCCATGTTCCTCCAGTCCATGCTGACCCTAATCCCAAACGAAACCAGTCCCACCTGCCTGCTCCTGCCCCAAACCCCTACAAATCACTCCTACTCATGTAACTTCTACTCTTTTAAACGTTGTAACTCTACCCACATCCACTTCCTCTGGCGGTTCATTCCACACACGGACCACTCTCTGTGTAAAATAGTTGCCCCTCATGTCTTTTCTGAATTCTTCTCTTCTCATCATAAAAATATGCCCCCTGCTCTGGAAATCCCCAACTGAGGGAAAGGACACCTGCCATTCACCTGATCTATACCCCTCTATCCTATAAACCTCTACAAGGTCACTCCTCAACACTCCAGTGAGAGAAAGTCCCAGCCTATCCTTATAACTCAAACCCTTCACTCCCGGCAACGTCCTGGTTAATCATCTCTGATCCCTCTCCAGCTTAATACTATCCTCCCAATAACAGGGTGACCAGAACTGGACACCTCACTCCAGAAGAGGCCTCACCAATGTCCTGTACAACCTCAACATGACGTCTCAACTCCTACACTCTGAGCAATGAAGGCAAGGGTGCTAAATACCTTTTTAACCACCCCATTCATTTGTGATGCAAACTTCAAATAATTATGTACCTGAACTCCTAGGTCTCTCTGTTCAATACGACTCAAGGCCCTAATTTTAATTGTGTAATTTCTGGCCTTATTTGTTTCCCCAAAATGCAATAAAATGCGTCCCAAAACATTAGCAGGGGCCTCTGGATAGCGAATGCAGTGACATGTCCTCATTGTTACCATCTCCTTCAATTGCAAATATTAATCATTGAGCCACAATTTGAAATTCTTCTCAAATGACCAAGTGGTTCTGGCGTGAACGGTGATTGACTCACTAGTCAGTACTGGGATGGGCGAAAGTGAGGTCAGCAGATGCTGAAGATTAGAGCCAAAAGTGTGGTGCTGGAAAAGCACAGCAGGTCAGGCAGCATCCGAGGAGCAGGAGAATTAACATTTCAGGCAAAAGTTTTGATCAGTACTGGAATGGTCCAGGCTCCAACCCCAGTGGGGTTTGAGAGAATCAGAGGGTCCTCATTAGCGAGGGTGAGGATCTGCTGATCTACAGGAAGTCTCAGAGTATCTTCTTTCTCCGTGCTCGCTCAGACGTGAAATGTTCCACTCACCCAAACTGTTTCTGAAAGGTTGTGCAGAGGCCATTGTAACTCACTTCGGGGAAAGCTGTAAATTTAAAGAGAAAAAAATGTGATGCAACTCAATTGATGCAATTATTCAGGTTCAAGAAAAGTTGCTGACTCCATCCCAACTTGCATTTTTATAGCACCTTTCCCCATCTCAGGGTGTCCCAAAATGGTTGACAAGTGACGAAGCATTTCTGAGGTACTGTTTTAATGTAGGAAATAGCAGCCAATATTAGGGTAGGCGATGGTCGAGTCGCATTATCAGTGGACTGTTAATCCAAAGACCCAAGTAACGTTCTGAGGACCCAGGTCTGAATCCCACTGTGACACATGGCGTAATTTGAATTCAATAAAAATCTAGAATTAAGAGTCTCACGATGATGTGGTGGAGCCGGTGTTGGACTCGGGTGGACAAAGTTAAAAATCAGAGCTGAAAATGTGTTGCTGGAAAAGCGCAGCAGGTCAGGCAGCATCCAAGGAGCAGGAGAATCAACGTTTCGGGCATAAGCCCTTCTTCAGGAATTCCTGAAGAAGAGCTTATGCCTGAAACATCGATTCTCCTGCTCCTTGGATGCTGCCTGACCTGCTGCGCTTTTCCAGCAACACATTTTCAGCTCTGATCTCCAGCATCTGCAGACCTCATGTTCTCCTCAAAGTTAAAAATCACACAACACCAGGTTATAATCCAACAGGTTTTTTTTGGAAGCACTAGCTTTCGTAGTGCCCCTCCTTCATCAGGTAACTGTTAGATAGGATCATAAGATACAGAGTTTATAGCAAAACATTAGTGTCATGCAACTGAAATGATATATTAAACAATATTGAATGAATAAAAATAATGTGCACAGCAAGCCCCCACCCCAACACCATGGAGAAACAAATAGTTCAGTTTTGTTTTATTTAAAGCAATGTTGCTTGAAAGGCAAATAACAGGCTGGTGCATCAGGGAGAGTTCACCAGCTTATCCTTAATGCCAGCCAAAGGCATTCCTTTCCCACCCACATGATGGGGATAGATGGGGCTTGGGTCTCATCCAAACGTCTCACTCACTGCCCACAGTGCTGCATGCCCTCAGTATACCAGCCGGGATCATGGCACAGCTCTGAGGGATGAAGTTTGAACCCACAATCGGCTGTTTCGGAGAATTTAAGGCAGCTGAACTGTCTGAAGCACACCATTTATCACTCCAATGTTCAGTGAGATTCCCCCAAATTCCTTCCCCTCTCCCTCTCTCTCTCCTGTAACTCACTTCCAAGACCTTACCTCTTTGACCAACTTGTCAATTCACTGTGCTGTACCTGATCGAGTTTCGTCATAGAATCATAGAGTCATAGAGATGTACAGCATGGAAACAGACCCTTTGGTCCAACTCGTCCACACTGACCAGATATCCCAATCCAATCTAGTCCCATCTGCCAGCACTTGGCCTATGTCCCTCTAAACCCTTCCCATTCATATACCCATCCAGGTGCCTTTTAAATGTTGTAATTGTACCAGCCTCCACCACTTCCTCTGACAGCTCATTCCATACACGTACCACTCTCTGTGTGAAAATGTTGCCCCGTAGGTCTCTTTCATATCATTCCCTGCACTCCCCAAAGCTATGCCCTCTAGTTCTGGACTCTCCCACCCCAGGGGAAAGACCTTTGCTATTCACTCTATTTATGCTCCCCATGATTTTATAAACCTTTATAAGGTCACCCCTCAGCCTCTGACTCTCCAGGGTAAACAGCCCCAGTCTATTCAGCCTCTCCCTATAGCTCAAACCCTCATAACATCCTTGTGAATATTTACTGAACCCTCTCAAATTTTAACACCATCTTTCCTATAGCAGGGACATGAGAATTGAACGCAGTATTCCAAAAGTGGCTGAACCCATTCCTGTAGCTCTGCATTTCGCACGCTTAATCTACCTATCCTGCACATCCCTGGTCATCATGGGCAATTGAGCACAGCCAATTCACCTGACCAGCACATTTTTGGACTGTGGGAGGAAACCCACTCAGACACGGGGAGAATGTGCAAACTCCACACAGTCAGTCACCCGAGGGTGGTATCGAACCTGGGTCCAAGGTGCGGTGAGGCAGCGGAGCTAACCACGGAGCCACCCATCATCCATTTCACGTTTGACCATTTATTGGAACTGAAGAAGCGCCATTATGGACTCAAAACTCTCTCTCTCATTAGATGCTGCCAAACCTGCTGAGTTTCAGTAGTATTCCTTATTTTCATTCTTTAATTTGTAACAAAACGGAACTTTTCCACCTTGGCTCTGGATCCCTTTATAGCTTTGCTGAACAAAGCCTATCAGCCTCCATTGCTACATTTCTAATTGATCCTCAGATCCAGTGGGTCATTTTCAGATTCCCACGACATTTTGTGAGAATAAAGTGCATCCTAAAAGGGCTGCTCTAATTTGAAGTTTTTGTTTCTTGGTTTGGACTCTCTCCATCGCAGGGAATACTTTCTCACCCTCTCTAACAACGCTTTAATCACATCTTAAAAGAACTTCAATGACGTATCTCCTTCACCTGATACAAGTGAAGGTATACCAGCCTACTTTATGGAACCAATTGTCATAATTTAACCTTTTCATCCCCACAACGGACTCATTTCACATACACACATGTTCATACCCAGTCACACACATACACATTCACACTTACACATAAATTAACATTCACACTCACTCAGACACATATACATACGTGTTCGCACCCACTCAGACACACATACACATGCGTGTTCGCACCCACTCAGACACATATATACACATGTTCGCACTCACTCAGGCATATACACACGTGTTTGCACTCACTCAGGCACACCCGTGCAGACACACAGATACATATTCATACACTCACATTCATTCACACACTCAGACACGCTCATGTTCATACTCACTAACTCACACACACTCAGACACACACACGCCCACACACAGGTACACACTTGCAGCGAGTAACATTCTGAGGTGCCTCCATCACTACCACCCATAAACATTTCATCCTGTCTGAAAAGAATGTTTCAGTGTGAATTATTCTTCCCTAATGTCAATGCAAGGTCCCAGTTCTGCCCTGTTATTAGTTGGAGTTAATGATCTCTCCCATAACAGAGGTTCCAATGAACTGAACATGTAAAGACACATAAACCATACAAAATGGATTGAAACATTTGTACACATGGGCCTAGGGTTCAGTTTCTTTTTATAAAAATACAAACAGAAACTTTGAACAATTTAATCTAAAATTGGATTTTCGTTCAGTTTCCCAGCAGAAACAGATCACCTCCCTCCAGTGTCAAAGACTCAAACACGTGTGTGTGTGTGTGTGTGTGTATACACTTTCCCTCCTCTGGGTCTACATACACACACAAACACACATCCCACCCCCACCCACACACATACATATACCCCTCCTCCACACACACATATACCCCCCCCACACATATACTCCCCCCACACACACACAGATATACCCCCCACTCACATATACCCCCCCACACACAGAGATATACACCCCCACTCACATATACCCCCCACACACAAACCCCCCCACACATATACCCCCCCACACACAATCCCCCCACACACATATACACCCCCCACACACACACATTCCCCCCCGACACACACACATATACGCCCCACACACACACACACACACATTCCCCCCCACACACACATATACCCCCCCACACACACATATACCCCCACACACACATACCCCCCCACACACACACACCCACACACACATTCCCCCCCCACACATTCCCCCCACACACAAACATTCCACCCCACACACAAACATATACCCCCACCACACACACACCCACACACATATAGCCCCCACACATACACATATACCCCCCACACACACATATACTCCCCCCACACACATATACCCCCACACATATGCCCCCCCACACACACATACCCCCCCACACACACATACCCCTCCCACACACACATATACCCCCACACAAACATATACCCCCCACACACACATCCCCCCCCACACACACACATACCTCCCCCCCACACACATATCCCCCCCCCACACACACACACCCCCCCCCCCCCACACACACACACACACCCCCCACACCACACACACACACAGACTGCCTGCGCTGAGCTGCTGCCGTGCTCTTCCAGCCCCACTCCCCCCGATGCTGTGTCCTTGGGGCACACACATACACATTCACACTTACACATAAATTAACATTCACACTCACTCAGACATATATACATACGTGTTCGCACCCACTCAGACCCACATACACACGTGTTCGCACCCACTCAGACACATATATACACGTGTTTGCACTCACTCAGGCACACCTGTGCAGACACACAGATACATATTCATACACTCACATTCACTTACACACTCAGACACGCTCATGTTCATACTCACTAACTCACACACACTCAGACACACACACGCCCACACACAGGTACACACTTGCAGCGAGTAACATTCTGAGGTGCCTCCATCACTACCACCCCTAAACATTTCATCCTGTCTGAAAAGAATGTTTCAGTGTGAATTATTCTTCCCTAATGTCAATGCAAGGTCCCAGTTCTGCCCTGTTATTAGTTGGAGTTAATGATCTCTCCCATAACAGAGGTTCCAATTAACTGAACATGTAAAGACACATAAACCATACAAAATGGATTGAAACATTTGTACACATGGGCCTAGGGTTCAGTTTCTTTTTATAAAAATACAAACAGAAACTTTGAACAATTTAATCTAAAATTGGATTTTCATTCAGTTTCCCAGCAGAAACAGATCACCTCCCTCCAGTGTCAGAGACTCAAACACGTGTGTGTGTGTGTGTGTGTATACACTTTCCCTCCTCTGGGTCTACATACACACACAAACACACATCCCCACCCCCACCCACACACATACATATACCCCTCCTCCACACACACATATACCCCCCCCCCACACACACAGATATACCCCCCACTCACATATACCCCCCCACACACAAACCCCCCACACACATATACACCCCCCCCACACACACATTCCCCCGACACACACACATATACGCCCCACACACACACACACACACACATTCCCCCCCACACACACATATACTCCCCCACACACACAGATATACCCCCCCACACACATATACCCCACACACAATACCCCACCCACACACACACATTCCCCCCCCACACACATTCCCCCCCACACACAAACATTCCCCCCCCACACACAAACATATACCCCCACCACACACACACCCACACACATATAGCCCCCACACATACACATATACCCCCCCACACACATAAACCCCCACACATATGCCCCCCCACACACACATACCCCCCCACACACACACATACCCCTGCCACACACACACAGATATACCCCCCACACACATATACCCCCACACATATGCCCCCCCCACACACACATACCCCCCCACACACACACATACCCCTGCCACACACACACAGATATACCCCCCACACACACATATACCCCCCCCCCCACACACACACACACATACCCCCCCCCCACACACAAACTGCCTGCGCTGGGCTGCTGCCGTGCTCTTCCAGCCCCACTCCCCCCGATGCTGTGTCCTTGGGGCAGCCCCCACCCCGGGGCCGTGCACTCGCTGTGGGTCTGGGGGAGTGCCGCTGGAAGGGCACGGCAGGAAAATCAACCACACGCTGTGAATCCCGGCCTTGCTGCCCCTCACTCGCTCCTAGCCCCTGACTCACTGCCATTGCTGTACTGTACCTGCGGACGATGGTAACTGCGGAGCCCCGACCGGGGGCAGGCAGGGAGGGAGGGGGGTCCCCCCCCTCACCCCCACCCAGGGGCTGTCACCCCGGCAACCGTCTCCAGGGGGCGCCACTGTGACGGAGGCGGGACAGGCCCATCCCGAGCGGGCAGGGGCACAGGAAGATCCCAGAGAGAGAGAGAACCTCGTGGGGGGCACAGGGAGATCCCAGAGAGAGAGAGAAAACCTCGTGGGGGCACAGGAAGATCCCAGAGAGAACCCCGTGGGGGGCACAGGAAGATCCCAGAGAGAGAGAATCCCGTGGGGGCACAGGAAGATCCCAGAGAGAGAGAACCCCGTGGGGGCACAGGAAGATCCCAGAGAGAGAGAACCCCGTGGGGGCACAGGGAGATCCCACAGAGAGATAGTCCGGTGGGGGCACAGTAAGACCCCAGAAAGCGCGAGCCCTGTGGGGGCACAGGAAGATCCCAGAGGGACTGGGTGGGGGAGGTTCCCAGAAGAACTGGGGGTTCCTCAGAGAGGGAGTGGGGGAAAGGGAGATTCCAGGGGGATCAGGAACAAGGGAGATCCCAGAGGGATTGTGGAGAGAGAGAGAGAGAGAGATCCCAGAAACAGGGGTGGAGGACGTGGGGGGAGGGGGTGTTGGGGTGGGGGGGCTGTGTGTGCAGGATATTCCAGAGGGTGGGTATTGAAGATGACAGCTGTCCCAGAGAAACTGAGGGAGATGAAGACTATAAGAGATAAGAGTAGATTTAGACCATTCAGCCCATCGATACTGCTCTGCCATTCGATTATGGCTGATGTGTTTCTCAACCCCATTCCCTGCCTCCTCTCTATAACCCTTGATCCCCTTACTCATCAAGAACCTGCCTATCGCTGTCCCCAATGACTCGGCCCCCACGGTGCCCTGTGGCAATACGTTCCACAGATTCACCAGACTCAGAGAGATCCCAGGGAGAGATGAGAGAGGGGGATAGACTGGGAGAAAGGGTGACAGGCAGAGTGATTGAGAGAGAGAGACACCCTCGGGACAGGTGGGTGAGGGAGGGAGGACGTGAGATAGGAAGATGGGAAATGTCGGGAAGGATCAATGTAAGGGAAGGGATGGGGTCCAATTTGGCAGGAGTGTCAATTGTAGACCATGGGAATGGGGTAATGCAAGGGTACAAAACTTGCACAATGCTGGAGGAAGGGGCAAGGGCAAAGATGGAGGGGAGATTGGGAACAGGGAATACCAGGGGACAGACCTTTCAGTCCAACCAGTCCATATAGACCATAATCCCAAACTAAACTAGTCCCATCTACCTGCACTTGGTCCAGATCCTTCCAACATTTCCTATTCATGTCCTTATCCAAATGGCTTTTAAATATTGTAACTGTACTTCCTTCCACCACTTTCTCTGGATGTTCTATCCACATGTGAATCACTCTCTGTCTTTTTAAAATCTTTCTCCTCTCACCTTAAAAATATGCCTGCTGGTCTTGAAATCCCCCACCCTGGGGAAAGATACCTTATCCAAAACCCACATGATTTTATAAACTTCTACAAGGTCACCCGTCAACCACCTATGAGAAAGTGAGGACTGCAGATGCTGGAGATTAGAATTCCTGAAGAAGGGCTCATGCCCGAAACATCGACTCTCCTGCTCCTTGGATGCTGCCTGACCTGCTGCGCTTTTCCAGCAACACATTTTCGGCGTTAACCTCCTATGTCCCAGTGAAAAAAGTTCCACCCCATTCTGCTGCTCCTTGTAACTCGAACCTTCTATAACTGGCAACATCCTGGTAGAGCTCTTCTCAACCACCTCTGGATTAATGATATCCACAGGGTGACCAGCATTCTAATTCAGACAAGGTTTCCTAACTGTTATCTGGGCATATCATCTTATGAGGAAGGATTAGACAGACTGGGTTTGTATCCATTGAAGTTTCGAAAAGTGATAGGTGATCCCACCAAAGCAGATAAAGCACTGAAAAGATGTTTCCCGCTTGAGCGAGTCTGAAACCAGGGTCACATAGTAAATACAGGATGTCTTACTTAAGGTTGGGATGAGGAGAAATTAAAATACAATGATTTTATGGTCTACACATGTTCCATGTGCTGTGAGTTGACCCACAATGCCCTTAGAATGGGAATTCAGAGATTTTGACCCAGCGATAGCGAGGATCGCCGATATATTTCCAAGCTGAAAAATGTGTTGCTGGAAAAGCGCAGCAGGTCAGGCAGCATCCAAGGAGCAGGAGAATTGACGTTTCGGGCATAAGCCCTTCTTCAGGAATGAGGAGGGTGTGCCAAGCAGGCTAAGATAAAAGGTAGGGAGGAGGGACTTGGGGGAGGGGCGTTGGGAATGCGATAGGTGGAAGGAGGTTAAGGTGATGATGATAGGCCGGAGAGGGGGTGGGGCGGAGAGATCGGAAAGAAGATTGCAGGTCAAGAAGGCGGTGATGTGTCTGAGGGTTGGGACTGAGAAAAGGTGGGGGGAGGGGAAATGAGGAAGCTGGAGAAATCTGCATTCATCCCTTGTGGTTGGAGGGTTCCTAAGCGGAAGATGAGGCGCTCTTCCTCCAGGTGTCGTGTTGCCATGGTGTGGCGATGGAGGAGGCCAAGGACCTGCATGTCCTTGGCGGAGTGGGAGGGGGAGTTAAAGTGTTCAGCCACAGGGCGGTTGGGTTGGTTGGTACGGGTGTCCCAGAGGTGTTGTCTGAAATGTTCCGCAAGTTGGCGGTCTGTCTCCCCAATATAGAGGAGGCCACATCGGGTGCAGCGGATGCATTGGATGATGTGTGTGGAGGTGCAGGTGAATTTGTGGTGGATATGAAAGGATCCCTTGGGGCCTTGGAGGGAAGTAAGGGGGGTGGTGTGGGCGCAAGTTTTGCATTTCTTGCGTTTGCAGGGGAAGGTGCCGGGAGTGGAGGTTGGGTTGGTGGGGGTTGTGGACCTGACGAGGGAGTCACAGAGGGAGTGGTCTTTTCAGAACGCTGATAGGGGAGGGGAAGGAAATATATCCCTGGTGGTGGGGTCCGTTTGGAGGTGGCGGAAATGACGAAGGATGATACAATGTATCTGGAGGTTGGTGGGGTGGTAGGTGAGATCCAGTGGGGTTCTGTCCTGGTGGCGATTGGAGGGGCGGGGCTCAAGGGCGGAGGAGCGGGAAGTGGAGGAGATGCGGTGGAGGGCATCGTCAACCACGTCTGCGGGGAAATTGCGGTCTTTGAACGAAGAGGCCATCTGGGTTGTTCATGATTGAAACTTGTCCTCCTGGGAGCAGATGCGGCGGAGACGAAGGAATTGGGAATATGGGATGTTGTTTTTATAGGTGGCAGGGTGGGAGGAGGTGTAGTCCAGGTAGCTGTGGGAGTCGGTCGGTTTATAGTAAATGTCCATGTTGATTTGGTCGCCCGAGATGGAAATGGAAAGGTCTAGGAAAGGGAGGGAGGAGTCTGAGATGGTCCAGGTAAATTTGAGGTCGGGGTGGAAGGTGTTAGTAAAGTGGATGAACTGTTCAACCTCCTCGTGGGAGCACGAGGCAGCGCCGATACAGTCATCGATGTAGCGGAGGAAAAGGTGGGGGGTGGTACCAGTGTAGCTGCGATATATTTCCAAGTCAGGATGGTGAGTGGCTCAGAGGGGAACTTGCAGGGGGTGGTGTTCCCATGTATCTGCTGCTCTCGTCCTTCTAGATGGAAGTGGATGTGGGTTTAGAAGGTGATTCTGTGGGGCTTTAGTGAATTTCTGTAATGTGGATGATACATGTTGTTGTTACTGAGTGTCGATGGTGGAGGGAGGGGATGTTTCTGTTTGTTTTTGGATGTGGTGCTAGTACGCGGGCTGCCTTATCCTGGATGGTGTTGAGCTTCCTGAGTGTTGGAGCTGGCCCTATCCAGGTAACATGCTCTTGTGCTTTCCCGTGATGCCACCTTATTTCCCTGGCTGTGGGAGAGATGTCCAAAGTTCTACACAGCCACTTCACATTTTCTGCAGTACTCCCAAAAATAGGACATTCACATTGGAGTGTGTGATTGGGTAATCCATCATATTCAAAGGTCATGTGTTGTTTGCAACATTGGAAATATTTCAGTGAGAATGAAATTGCCAAACTACGGGACATTTTGAGTTCATTCAGTGCACTGCCTGGAACTTTAGTGCTGACATTTAATCTTTCTTCAAGATGTAAGCATACTGATTAATCTTGTAGCACTCGTTTTGATGCATATTCCCTGATGCTGTTATTTGTGTTTGTGGAATGTTGTACTGACAAAGTACAAGTCTTCATATTTCAACAACTAATGGTGTTTATAAAGCATTTGGTTGTGCAGAGTTCTTCGGTAATACTTTTAATCTGGCTAAACATCTCAAAATGCTTCACGGGCATTAATCCGTCAGTCCCACAAAGAGGTATGGAGGCTGATGGTAAAAGAAATTGGTAAAAATATTATGTTTTAAAGAAAAGCATGAAGAAGGGAGTGGGAGGAGTTTACAGAATCATAGAATTCTTACAGCAGAGAAGGAGGCCCTTCAGCCCATGCTGCCTGCACTGGTTCTATCCCCTGGAGCCAATCTCCTGCCTTTTCCTCATATCCCTGCAGACCGTTTCCATCCAAATGACCATCCTATGCCCTTCATGAACGCCTCAATTGAACCTGCCTCCCGCAGGTTTCCATACTGGGCATTCCACACCCTCACCACCCATTGGGTGACAAAGCTCTTTGACCACATCACTTTACATCTGTGCCCTCCTGTCCTTCTTCCCTTTTACGAGTGGAATGGCCTGCTCCCACACTGTCAGAATTCTATGATAATCGAATACATGTGATAATAAGCCTAACTCTAATTCTAAGCTAATTTTGCATCAGATGGAACAGTGCCAGCTAATGATGGTTAATATAAATGGAAAGGAACCTGTGTAGGTCACTGGGATAAAACTGTGGCTCAGAGGTGGAGTACAGGCCCTACAAAGGTGTTAAGGAAGCAGATACCCCAGTGAGAGCAAACAAAGAGGCCGAGAGAGTGGCTAAGGAGAAGGGGACCTGTATTACACTCAGTTGCTAGTTGGCTGAGCCCGGTAAAGCACATTTTATACAAACCAAAACATGAACGAGCCACAGCTGTTGAGACCAATCCCATACCCGGTAACTTTGTGAATAAATGAAACAAATTTTGTGCATCTTGGACATGAGGAATTCCAAAGCCATAGTTCCAGTTAAAGATGAGCCATTACAGGGGATGATGGGAAAGCAAGGTTATTGGGTAAGGGATTGGGATAATCGTCTTGCAAGGCTGCACAGTGATTGCTGCTCCTTCTGAAAGAATCAATGTGCGCTCACAAACTCACAATTACTTCTGCCAATACTTCCCTTTATCTGATCTCTCCAGAGAAATGTTTAAAACTAATGTTTATATGTTCAAACCTGTTTAAATAAGCAGATAGGTACTGCTGCTGGAATGTCATCAGAGAGGGATTCCTTGCTAACATCAACACCTTGCCTGTCTCCCCTGCCATCCTTGGCTCACCTGGTATGAATTTCGTGAGAATTGTGTCTTCTAATTGGCTCTTCACACAGGAACAGGACGAGGCCATTCAGTCCTTCAAGGCTGTCTCATCCTTCAATACAATCTTGACCGACCTGTATCATAATTTAATTTACTTAGCTTTGCGTGTAGGTTTGCTCGCTGAGTTGGAAGGTTCGTTTTCAGACGTTCCGTCACCATACTAGATAACATCTTTAGTGAGCCTCCAGATGAAGCACTGCTCATGTTTCCTGCTTTCTGTTTATATGTTACTGAGTATGGTGACAAAACGTCTGAACACGAAACTTCCAGCTCTGCGAGCAAACTTACACCCAGGACCTCAACCTGAGCTACAAATCTTCTCAAACATTGCTATTTACCTAGCTGTTCATATCCCTTATACCTGTTTGATATGATACGTTCAATTCAGAGAGGTTTACTGGAATGATTCCTGGGATGGCAGGACTGACCTGTGAAGAGAGACTGGATCAATCAGGACTTTATTCACTGGAGCTTAGAAAAATGATGGGGGGATCTCACAGACACCTATAAAGGTCTGACAGGAATACACAGGGAAGTTACAGGAAGGATGTTCCCAATGACCAGGGAGCCCCGAACCAGGAGGGGGTCACAGTCTAAGGATACAGGGTCGGCCATTTCAGACTGAGATGGGGAGAGATGTCTTCACCCAGAGAGTGGGGAGCCTGTGGAATTGTCTGTCACAGGAAGTGGGTGAGGCAAAAACACTGAATGTTTTCAAGATGGAGTTAAATAGAGTTCTTAAGGCTAGAGGGATCAAAGGGTATGGGGAGGAAGCGGGACCAGAGTTGAATGATCACCCATGATCCTATTGAATGGGGGAATCAGGCTCAAAGGGCCAAATGGCCTCCTGCTGCTCCTATTGTCTATGTTTCTATGATCCAAAAACACCTTTCAATTTTGAATTTTTAATTGAGCACAGTATTTTGGTGAGGAGGAGTATCCGGATTCCACTCCCAGTTTATGTGGGCATTGTTTGCTCTAATCCCTCACCCTGGGTGGTCAGGATCAGATGTTAATATTCTATCCCCTTGCTTAGAACCTCCTCGCCCCTTTACTAAATCCTTTAATAATCCCCACTATCCCAAATCATAAAGACAATGGATTATCAGCTCATCCCTTGCAACATAGAACCCCTACTGTGAAGGCCAAAGCTAGTTGACCCATCAGGTCTGCATTGACCTTCCCACCCAGGCACATCCCCCCTCCCCCCATCTCCATGACCTGCATTTCCCACAGCTAACCCACCTAGCCGGCTCACGGTGGGCAATTTAGCCTGGCCAATCCACCCTTTGGATCTTTGGACTGCGTGAGGAAACCAGAGCACCTGGAGGAAGCCCACGCAGACACAGGGAGAACATGCAAACTTCACCCAGACAGTCACCTGAGGCTGGAATCGAACCTGTGTCCCTGGCACTGTGAGGCAGCAGTACTAATCACTGAGCCACCATGCTGCCCAGTGATCACATTGTAACCTGTTTAATAGTGGAGTCATTCTGGTGAATCTGTTCTGCATCTCCTCAACATCCCATCTGGGGTGGGTGATGGATGGTAAAACTATTGAAAACAAAGCTCCTTGGAAATCCCATGCCCATGTGGTTGGAAGTCTTGTGGTAATACTCCATTAGTTCACATTAGTGCTCAGGTGACCTGAATTAAAAACCACTGCTGAAATTGGAGAGATTTAAAACCCTGCAATAAATCTGGAATAAAATGCTGATCTTGTTAAAAATGATCATGAAATGACTCGATTGTCATAAGCACCCATCTGGTTCTCTGATGCTCTTCCGGGTCAGAAATCTGCTGTCCTTACCAGTTTGCCCTACACATGACTCCAAACTCAAAAGTTTGTCACTGGGCCAGTAATCCAGAAACTCAGGCTAAAGGGAAACTGGATTTGAACCTCACTGGAGCAGTGGTGAACTCTGAATTTGATAAAAATCTAGAATAAAAAGGCAATCTAATGGGAACCATGAACCACTACGGTAAGTCACATATGCTGAGTGAACTGTAGCATGCTTCTCAGCAATGGTCATTGGATCTGAAACATTAACTCTGCTTTCTCTTCACAGATGCTGTCAGACCTGCTGAGCTTTTCCAGCAATTTCTGTGTTTGTTCCATATCAATACAAATTGCTGTTCACTCTGAGAGACATGGTTAACCCTCTGAGATTCATATTTGTAGTGAATATAGCAGAGAATGTAGTTATTGTGCAGTGTCAGGCACTTTCAGATTTGTCTTGGTTTCTACAGTGAGTGCTGTATGTTTCAATGTAAGGGATACTGGTTACTAATGTGTGCAGACGTATAACCACATTCTCCTGGAGCGAGTAGGCCGTGAACCTGGGGTTCCTGGCTTGGAGGCAGGGGTATTGCCACAAGATAAGCTGCTGACTGTATGCTTCCAGATTCACTGACATCCCGGATCTGAGGAATGGACTGGCATTCCGATCTTCTCCCACATGAGGGCCTAATTGTTTCACTTTGTCAGCAATCTACTTTAGTTGGCCTGAAATACGTGAAATCAACTTGGAAAGAGCACAGGATTTGTCAAGGAACTGCAAGCTATGGCTGCTGTCCATCAGTTTTGATCTGTAAGTTATCGACAGATAACCTTCAATATTCGATTTATCCCACCCAATCATAACACACACATTTTTTGTGTAAGCATTTCCTGGGTTTTACTAGAATGTTCAGGGGGTCTGAATAACAAAACCTGTGCTGGGATTGGTGGGAGAGTCAGCTGACAGGAAGTCTCACTGAGGACCATCTCTTTCCATCCTTCCTGGATTGGCTCAGAGGTGGGGGGCAGTTTGTCACTGGGCGGCAGAGTTATGACAGCGAAGGAGGATTATTGTTTGTTAACCAACTGATTATCGCCATAACTCACCGCGTTAATCCTCGGCTCCCTATCTCACCAACCTGCCAAACAACCCAGCCCCGAGAATTCCCGACATGCTAATCCGAGCGGGAACATGGCTCCCTGATCTAACCCCTGCCTACAAGGAGCCTCTGTGTTTCTCAGCACCAAACATCACCAGCTGCACACAGTCCTCCTCCATGGCCATTGGAACAACCCCTCATTGCCATCACGCACCTCCCTAATCCACCAGGAAGTACAGAGCACCATTGTGGGGACAGGGGCAGTTGGAATGGAGAGGCTGCTGGAAGGAGATTCTGTGCAGGGTCACACTGCAACCAGGACACAGCTTAGGATTGCCCACTCACTCAGTGCCCACTCACTCACTCAGTACTCACTCACTCAGTGCACACTCATTCAGTGCACACTCACTCAGTGCACACTCAGTGCCCACTCACTCAGTGCCCACTCACTCACTCAGTACTCACTCACTCAGTGCACACTCAGTGCCCACTCACTCACTCAGTACTCACTCAGTACTCACTCACTCAGTGCCCACTCACTCAGTACTCACTCAATGCACACTCACTCACTCAGTGCTCACTCACTCAGTACTCACTCACTCAGTGCCCACTCACTCACTCAGTGCACACTCACTCACTCAGTACTCAGAGTGCCCACTCACTCACTCAGTACTCACTCAGTACTCACTCACTCAGTGCCCACTCACTCACTCAGTACTCACTCACTCAGTGCCCACTCACTCAGTGCCCACTCACTCAGTACTCACTCACTCAGTGCCCACTCACTCAGTACTCACTCAGTGCCCACTCACTCAGTACTCACTCAGTGCACACTCACTCACTCAGTGCACACTCACTCACTCAGTACTCACTCACTCAGTACACACTCACTCACTCAGTACTCACTCACTCAGTACTCACTCACTCAGTGCCCACTCACTCAGTACTCACTCACTCAGTGCCTACTCACTCAGTGCACACTCACTCAGTGACCACTCACTCAGTGATCTCTCACTCAGTGTTCACTCACTCAGTACTTACTCAGTACTCACTCACTCAGTGCCCACTCACTCAATACTCACTCACTCAGTGCCCACTCACTCAGTGCCCACTCACTCAGTGCTCACTCACTCAGTGCACACTCACTCAGTGATCTCTCACTCAGTGTTCACTCACTCAGTACTTACTCAGTACTCACTCACTCAGTGCCCACTCACTCAGTGATCTCTCACTCAGTGTTCACTCACTCAGTACTTACTCAGTGCTCACGCACTCAGTGCCCACTCACTCAGTACTCAGTGCACACTCAGTGCACACTCACTCACTCAGTACTCACTCACTCAGTACTCACTCACTCAGTGCACACTCACTCAGTGACCACTCACTCAGTGCCCACTCACTCACTACTCATTCAGTGTGCACTCACTCAGTGCGCACTCACTCTGTGCCCACTCAGTGCACACTCACTCACTGATCACTCAGTCAGTGCCGACTCAGTCAGTGCCCACTCACTCATTTACTGGTCAATCATTCAGTGACACTCACTCAGTGCCCACCCACTCAGTGACTATTCACTCAGTGACCACTCACTCACAGTGCCCACTCCATCAAACCAGCAGATAAATGGGGTGCAGTGGTAGTTTGGCGCACTGACCTCTACACCGCTGAAGCCAGACGCCAACTCCCACCCTCTCGACCCCACCCCCATCACCAAACCATCATCTCCCAGACTATCGAGAACCTCATCACCTCAGGAGATCTCCCACCCACAGCTTCCAACTTCATAGTCCGGGAACCCCGCACTGCCCGGTTCTACCTCCTTCCCAAGATCCATTGTCTCAGCATGGTCCTGCCCCACCGAACTCATCTCTACCTACCTCGACACTGTCCTATCCCCCCTAGTCCAGGAACTCCCCACATACGTTCGAGATACCACCCACACCCTCCACCTCCTCCAAGACTTCCGTCTCCCTGGCCCCCAATGCCTCATCTTCACCACGGACATCTAGTCCCTCTACACCTCCATCCGCCATGACCAGGGCCTCCAAGCCCTCCGTTTCTTCCTCCCCAACAGTATCCTTCCACCGACACTCTCATTCGTTTGGCCAAACTGGTCCTCACCCTCAACAATTTCTCCTTCGAATCCTTCCACTTCCTCCAGACCAAAGGGGTAGCCATGGGCACCCGTATGGGGCCCAGCTATGCCTGTCTCTTTGTTGACTACGTAGAACAGTCCATCTTCCGTAATTACACCGGCACCACTCCCCACCTCTTCCTCCACTACATTGATAACTGCGTTGGCGCCACCTCGTTCTCCAGTGAGGAGGTTGAGCAATTCATCAACTTCACCAATATATTTCACCCTGACCTTAAATTCACCATCTCTGACACCTCCCTCCCCTTCCTGGACCTCTCCATCTCCATTAATGACGACCGACTTGACACTGACATTTTTTACAAACCCACTGACTCCCACAGCTACCTGGATTACACCTCTTCCCACCCTACCTCCTGCAAAAATGCCATCCCGTATTCCCAATTCCTCCGCCTCCGCCGTATCTGCTCCCAGGAGGACCAATTCCATCAGACACCAGAATGCCTCCTTCTTTAAAGACTGTAATTTCTTCCCATTCAGTTGAAGATGCTCTCTAACGCATCTCACCCACGTGCCACACCTCCACCCTCCATCCCCACCCATAAAACCATAACAACACCCCTGGTGCTCACCTACCAACCTTCACATAAACCACATCATCCACCCACATTTCCGCCACCTCCAAACAGATCCCACCACCAACGATATATTTCCCTCCCCACCCCTTTCCGCCTTCCGCAAAGACCGTTCCCTCCGTGACTACCTGGTCAGGTTCACGCCCCCCTACAACCCACCCTCCCATCCTGACACCTTCCCCTGCCACCGCAGGAACTGTAAAACCTGTGCCCACACCTCCTCCCTCACCTCCATCCAAGGCCCTAAAGGAGCCTTCCACATCCATCAAAGTTTTACCTGCACATCCACCAACATCATTTATTGTATCCGTTGCTCCCGATGCGGTCTCCTCTATGTTGGGGAGATTGGACGCCTCAGCAGAGCGCTTTAGGGAACATCTCCTGGATACCCGCACCAATCTACTCCACCGCCCTGTGGCCCAACATTTCAACTCCCCCTCCCACTCTGCCGAGGACATGCAGGTCCCGGGCCTCCTCCCCTCACCACCCGACGCCTGGAGAAGTACATCTCATCTTCCGCCTCGTAACACTTCAACCCCAGGGCATCAATGTGGACTTCACCAGTTTCCTCTTTTCCCCTCCCCCAACATTACCTCAGTTCCAACCTTCCAGCTCAGTGAGTGGGCACTGAGTGAGTGACCACTGAGTGAGTGACCACTGAATGAGTGACCACTGAGTGAGTGAGTGGGCAATGAGTGAGTGGGCACTGAGTGAGTGACCACTGAGTGAGTGAGTGGGCACTGAGTGAGTGAGCACTGAGTGAGTAGTCACTGATTGAGTGAGTACTGAGTGAGTGAATGTGCACTGAGTGAGTGGGCTCTGAGTGAGTGGGCACTGAGTGAACACTGCACGATACGGACAGCACAGAGTATTGTGCTGTCTGTATAGTGTAGTGAGTACAGTGCTGTCAGTATAGTTCTGTCTGTATAGTACAGTCAGTATAGTGCTGTCTGTACAACGCAGACAGTATATTGCTGTCTGTATTGTGCTTTCAGTATAGTGCTATCTGTATAGTGCAGTCTGTATAGTACAGTCAGTATAGTGCAGTCTGTATAGTACAGTCTGTATATTGCAGTCTGTACATTGCAGTGTGTATACTGCAGTCTGTATAGTGTAGTCAGTATAGCGCAGTCAGTATAGTGTAGTGTGTATATTGCAGTCAGCATAGTGCTGTTTGTATAGTGCAGTCAGTATATTGCAGTCAGTATAGTGCAGTGTGTATATTGCAGTCTGTGTATTGCAGTCAGTATAGTGCTGTCAGTATATTGCAGTCAGTATATTGCAGCTTGTATATTGCAGTCTGTATAGTGCAGTCAGTATAGTGTAGTCAGTATAGTGCAGTCAGTATAGTGCAGTGTGTATATTGCAGTCTGTATATTGCAGTAGTATAGTGCTGTCAGTATATTGCAGTCTGTATATTGCAGTCAGTATAGTGCAGTCTGTATAGTGCTGTCAGTATAGTGCAGTCTGTATAGTGCAGTCTGTATATTGCAGTCTGTATAGTGCAGTCTGTATAGTGTAGTCAGTATAGTGCAGTCAGTATAGTGCAGTCAGTATAATGCAGTCTGTATAGTGCAGTCAGTACAGTACAGTCAGTATAGTGCAGTCTGCATAGTGTAGTCAGTATAGTGCAGTCAGTATAGTGCAGTCTGTATATTGCAGCCTGTATATTGCAGTCTGTATGCTGCAGTCAGTATAGTGTAGTCAGTATATTGCTGTCTGTATATTGCAGACTGTATAGTGCAGTCTGTATAGTGCAGTCAGTACAGTGCTGTCAGTATAGTGCAGTCTGTATCGTGCAGTCTGTATATTGCAGTCAGTATAGTGCAGTCTGTTTATTGCAGTCTGTATATTGCAGTCAGTATAGTGCTGTCTGTATAATGCTGTCTGTATAGTGTTGTCAGTACAGTGCTGTCAGTACAGTGCTGTCAGTATAGTGCAGTCTGTATATTGCAGTCTGTCTAGTGCAGTCTGTATAGTGCTGTCTGTATAGTGCAGTCAGTATAGGGCTGCCTGTAAAGTGCAGTCAGTATAGGGCTGTGTGTATAGGGCTGGTCTGTATAGGCCTGGTCTGTATAGGGCTGGTCTATATAGGGCTGTCTGTATAGTGCAGTCAGTATAGTGCAGTCCGTATAGGGCTGGTCTGTGTAGGGCAGTCTGTATAGTGCAGGCAGTGTAGGGTTGTCTGTATAGGGCTGTCAGTATAATGCAGTCATTATAGTGTGGTCTGTACAGTGCCGACAGTATAGTGCTGTTAATATAGTGTAGTCAGTATAGTGCAGCCAGTATATTGTGGTCTGTATAGTGCAGTCAGTATAGTCTCTTTGTATAGTGTAGTCAATATAGATCTGTCAGTATAGTGCAGCCAGTATAGAGCAGAATGTATAGTGCTATCAGTATTGTGATATTTGCATAGTGTAGTCAGTATAATGTAGTCAGTATAGTGTAGTCAGTATAGTGCAGTCTGTATAGTGTGGTCAATATAGTGCGGTCAATATAGTGTAGTCAGTATAGTGCAGTCAGTATAGTGTAGTCAGTATAGTGTAGTCAGTATAGTGCAGTCAGCATAGTGCAGTCTGTATAGTGCAGTCAGTATAGTGCAGTCAGTATAGTGCAGTCAGTATAATGCAGTCAGTATAGTGTAATCAATATAGTGCAGTCAGTATTGTACAGTCTGTATGGTGTAGTCTATATAGTGCAGTCAGTATAATGCAGTCAGTATAATGTAATCAATATAGTGCAGTCAGTATAGTACAGTCTGTATAGTGTAGTCAGTATAGTGCAGTCTGTATAGTGCAGTCGGTATAGTGCTGTCAATATAGTGTAGTCAGTATAGTGCAGTTAATATAGTGCAGTCTGTATAGTGTAGTCAGTACAGTGTAGTCAGTATAGTGGAGTCTGTATAGTGTAGTCAGTATAGTGCAGTCTGTATAGTGCAGTCAGTATAGTGTAGTCAGTATAGTGGAGTCTGTATAGTGTAGTCAGTATAGTGCAGTCAGTACAGTGCTGTCAGTATAGTGTAGTCAGTATAGTGCAGTCAATATAGTGCAGTCAACATAGTGCAGTCTGTATAGTGCAGTCAGTATAGTGCTGTCAATATAGTGTAGTCAGTATAGTGCAGTCAGTATAGTGTAGTCAGGATAGTGTAGTCAGTATAGTGCAGTCAGTATAGTGCTGTCAATATAGTGTAGTCAGTATAGTGCAGTCAGTATAGTGCAGTCAGTATAGTGTAGTCAGTATAGTGCAGTCAGTATAGTGCAGTCAGTATAGTGTAGCCAGTATAGTGTAGTCAGTATAGTGCAGTCAGTATAGTGCAGTCAGTATAGTGCAGCCTGTATAGTGTAGTCAGTATAGTGCAGTCAGTATAGTACAGTCAGCATAGTGTAGTCAGTATAGTGCAGTCAGTATAGTGTAGCCAGTATAGTGTAGTCAGTATAGTGCAGTCAGCATAGTGTAGTCAGTATAGTGCAGTCAGTATAGTGCTGTCAATACAGTGTAGTCAGCATAGTGCAGTCAGTATAGTGCAGTCAGTATAGTGTAGCCAGTATAGTGTAGTCAGTATAGTGCAGTCAGTATAGTGCAGTCAGTATAGTGCAGCCTGTATAGTGTAGTCAGTATAGTGCAGTCAGTATAGTGCAGTCAGTATAATGCAGTCGGTATAGTGTAATCAATATGGTGCAGTCAGTATACTGCAGTCAGTATAGTCCAGTCAGTATTGTACAGTCTGTATAGTGTAGTCAGTATAGTGCAGTCAGTATAGTGCAGTCTGTATAGAACAGTCTGTATAGTGCAGTCAGTATAGTGCAGTCAGTATAGTGGAGTCAGTATTGTACAGTCTGTATGGTGTAGTCAGTATTGTGCAGTCTGTATAGTGCAGGCAGTGTAGGGTTGTCTGTATAGGGCTGTCAGTATAATGCAGTCATTATAGTGTGGTCTGTACAGTGCCGACAGTATAGTGCTGTTAATATAGTGTAGTCAGTATAGTGCAGCCAGTATATTGTGGTCTGTATAGTGCAGTCAGTATAGTCTCTTTGTATAGTGTAGTCAATATAGATCTGTCAGTATAGTGCAGCCAGTATAGAGCAGAATGTATAGTGCTATCAGTATTGTGATATTTGCATAGTGTAATCAGTATAGTGTAGTCAGTATAGTGTAGTCAGTATAGTGCAGTCTGTATAGTGTGGTCAATATAGTGCGGTCAATATAGTGTAGTCAGTATAGTGCAGTCAGTATAGTGTAGTCAGTATAGTGTAGTCAGTATAGTGCAGTCTGTATAGTGTGGTCAATATAGTGCGGTCAATATAGTGTAGTCAGTATAGTGCAGTCAGTATAGTGTAGTCAGTATAGTGTAGTCAGTATAGTGTAGTCAGTATAGTGCAGTCAGCATAGCGCAGTCTGTATAGTGCAGTCAGTATAGTGCAGTCAGTATAGTGCAGTCAGTATAATGCAGTCAGTATAGTGTAATCAATATAG
The DNA here is from genome assembly GCF_020745735.1 of Hemiscyllium ocellatum. Classification (NCBI taxonomy): domain Eukaryota; kingdom Metazoa; phylum Chordata; class Chondrichthyes; order Orectolobiformes; family Hemiscylliidae; genus Hemiscyllium; species Hemiscyllium ocellatum. The sequence continues at coordinate 5,341,759 of NC_083424.1, read as the reverse complement.
TGCAGTCAGTATAGTACAGTCTGTATAGTGTAGTCAGTATAGTGCAGTCAATATAGTGCAGTCTGTATAGTGTAGTCAGTACAGTGTAGTCAGTATAGTGGAGTCTGTATAGTGTAGTCAGTATAGTGCAGTCTGTATAGTGCAGTCAGTATAGTGTAGTCAGTATAGTGGAGTCTGTATAGTGTAGTCAGTATAGTGCAGTCAGTATAGTGGAGTCTGTATAGTGTAGTCAGTATAGTGCAGTCAGTACAGTGCTGTCAGTATAGTGTAGTCAGTATAGTGCAGTCAATATAGTGCAGTCAACATAGTGCAGTCTGTATAGTGCAGTCAGTATAGTGCTGTCAATATAGTGTAGTCAGCATAGTGTAGTCAGTATAGTGCAGTCAGTATAGTGCAGTCAGTATAGTGCAGTCAGTATAGTGTAGTCAGTATAGTGCAGTCAGTATAGTGTAGTCAGTATAGTGCAGTCAGTATAGTGTAGTCAGGATAGTGTAGTCAGTATAGTGCAGTCAGTATAGTGCTGTCAATATAGTGTAGTCAGTATAGTGCAGTCAGTATAGTACAGTCAGCATAGTGTAGTCAGTATAGTGCAGTCAGTATAGTACAGTCTGTATAGTGTAGTCAGTATAGTGCAGTCAATATAGTGCAGTCTGTATAGTGTAGTCAGTACAGTGTAGTCAGTATAGTGGGGTCTGTATAGTGTAGTCAGTATAGTGCAGTCAGTATAGTGCAGTCAGTATAGTGTAGTCAGTATAGTGGAGTCTGTATAGTGTAGTCAGTATAGTGCAGTCAGTACAGTGCTGTCAGTATAGTGTAGTCAGTATAGTGCAGTCAGTATAGTGCTGTCAGTATAGTGTAGTCAGTATAGTGCAGTCAGTATAGTACAGTCAGCATAGTGTAGTCAGTATAGTGCAGTCAGTATAGTACAGTCTGTATAGTGTAGTCAGTATAGTGCAGTCAATATAGTGCAGTCTGTATAGTGCAGTCAGTATAGTGCAGTCAGTATAGTGCAGTCAGTATTGTACAGTCTGTATGGTGTAGTCTATATAGTGCAGTCAGTATAATGCAGTCAGTATAATGTAATCAATATAGTGCAGTCAGTATAGTACAGTCTGTATAGTGTAGTCAGTATAGTGCAGTCTGTATAGTGCAGTCGGTATAGTGCTGTCAATATAGTGTAGTCAGTATAGTGCAGTTAATATAGTGCAGTCTGTATAGTGTAGTCAGTACAGTGTAGTCAGTATAGTGGAGTCTGTATAGTGTAGTCAGTATAGTGCAGTCAGTATAGTGGAGTCTGTATAGTGTAGTCAGTATAGTGCAGTCTGTATAGTGCAGTCAGTATAGTGAAGTCAGTATAGTGGAGTCTGTATAGTGTAGTCAGTATAGTGCAGTCAGTACAGTGCTGTCAGTATAGTGTAGTCAGTATAGTGCAGTCAATATAGTGCAGTCAACATAGTGCAGTCTGTATAGTGCAGTCAGTATAGTGCTGTCAATATAGTGTAGTCAGTATAGTGTAGTCAGTATAGTGCAGTCAGTGTAGTGTAGTCAGTATAGTGCAGTCAGTATAGTGTAGTCAGGATAGTGTAGTCAGTATAGTGCAGTCAGTATAGTGCTGTCAATATAGTGTAGTCAGTATAGTGCAGTCAGTATAGTGCAGTCAGCATAGTGTAGTCAGTATAGTGCAGTCAGTATAGTGCAGTCAGTATAGTGTAGTCAGTATAGTGCAGTCAGTATAGTGTAGTCAGTATAGTGCAGTCAGCATAGTGTAGTCAGTATAGTGCAGTCAGTATAGTGCTGTCAATATAGTGTAGTCAGCATAGTGCAGTCAGTATAGTGCAGTCAGTATAGTGTAGTCAGTATAGTGCAGTCAGTATAGTGGAGTCAGTATAGTGTAGCCAGTATAGTGTAGTCAGTATAGTGCAGTCAGTATAGTGCAGTCAGTATAGTGCAGCCTGTATAGTGTAGTCAGTATAGTGCAGTCAGTATAGTGCAGTCAGTATAATGCAGCCGGTATAGTGTAATCAATATGGTGCAGTCAGTATACTGCAGTCAGTATAGTCCAGTCAGTATTGTACAGTCTGTATAGTGTAGTCAGTATAGTGCAGTCAGTATAGTGCAGTCAGTATAGAACAGTCAGTATAGTGCAGTCAGTATAGTGGAGTCAGTATAGTGGAGTCAGTATAGTGCAGTCAGTATTGTACAGTCTGTATGGTGTAGTCAGTATTGTGCAGTCTGTATAGTGCAGGCAGTGTAGGGTTGTCTGTATAGGGCTGTCAGTATAATGCAGTCATTATAGTGTGGTCTGTACAGTGCCGACAGTATAGTGCTGTTAATATAGTGTAGTCAGTATAGTGCAGCCAGTATATTGTGGTCTGTATAGTGCAGTCAGTATAGTCTCTTTGTATAGTGTAGTCAATATAGATCTGTCAGTATAGTGCAGCCAGTATAGAGCAGAATGTATAGTGCTATCAGTATTGTGATATTTGCATAGTGTAATCAGTATAGTGTAGTCAGTATAGTGTAGTCAGTATAGTGCAGTCTGTATAGTGTGGTCAATATAGTGCGGTCAATATAGTGTAGTCAGTATAGTGCAGTCAGTATAGTGTAGTCAGTATAGTGTAGTCAGTATAGTGCAGTCTGTATAGTGTGGTCAATATAGTGCGGTCAATATAGTGTAGTCAGTATAGTGCAGTCAGTATAGTGTAGTCAGTATAGTGTAGTCAGTATAGTGTAGTCAGTATAGTGCAGTCAGCATAGCGCAGTCTGTATAGTGCAGTCAGTATAGTACAGTCAGTATAGTGCAGTCAGTATAATGCAGTCAGTATAGTGTAATCAATATAGTGCAGTCAGTATAGTACAGTCTGTATAGTGTAGTCAGTATAGTGCAGTCAATATAGTGCAGTCTGTATAGTGTAGTCAGTACAGTGTAGTCAGTATAGTGGAGTCTGTATAGTGTAGTCAGTATAGTGCAGTCTGTATAGTGCAGTCAGTATAGTGTAGTCAGTATAGTGGAGTCTGTATAGTGTAGTCAGTATAGTGCAGTCAGTATAGTGGAGTCTGTATAGTGTAGTCAGTATAGTGCAGTCAGTACAGTGCTGTCAGTATAGTGTAGTCAGTATAGTGCAGTCAATATAGTGCAGTCAACATAGTGCAGTCTGTATAGTGCAGTCAGTATAGTGCTGTCAATATAGTGTAGTCAGTATAGTGCAGTCAGTATAGTGCAGTCAGTATAGTGCAGTCAGTATAGTGCAGTCAGTATAGTGTAGTCAGTATAGTGCAGTCAGCATAGTGTAGTCAGTATAGTGCAGTCAGTATAGTGCTGTCAATATAGTGTAGTCAGTATAGTGCAGTCAGTATAGTACAGTCAGCATAGTGTAGTCAGTATAGTGCAGTCAGTATAGTACAGTCTGTATAGTGTAGTCAGTATAGTGCAGTCAATATAGTGCAGTCTGTATAGTGTAGTCAGTACAGTGTAGTCAGTATAGTGGGGTCTGTATAGTGTAGTCAGTATAGTGCAGTCAGTATAGTGCAGTCAGTATAGTGAAGTCAGTATAGTGCAGTCAGTATAGTGTAGTCAGTATAGTGCAGTCAGTACAGTGCTGTCAGTATAGTGTAGTCAGTATAGTGCAGTCAGTATAGTGCTGTCAATATAGTGTAGTCAGTATAGTGCAGTCAGTATAGTACAGTCAGCATAGTGTAGTCAGTATAGTGCAGTCAGTATAGTACAGTCTGTATAGTGTAGTCAGTATAGTGCAGTCAATATAGTGCAGTCTGTATAGTGCAGTCAGTATAGTGCAGTCAGTATAGTGCAGTCAGTATTGTACAGTCTGTATGGTGTAGTCTATATAGTGCAGTCAGTATAATGCAGTCAGTATAATGTAATCAATATAGTGCAGTCAGTATAGTACAGTCTGTATAGTGTAGTCAGTATAGTGCAGTCTGTATAGTGCAGTCGGTATAGTGCTGTCAATATAGTGTAGTCAGTATAGTGCAGTTAATATAGTGCAGTCTGTATAGTGTAGTCAGTACAGTGTAGTCAGTATAGTGGAGTCTGTATAGTGTAGTCAGTATAGTGCAGTCAGTATAGTGGAGTCTGTATAGTATAGTCAGTATAGTGCAGTCTGTATAGTGCAGTCAGTATAGTGTAGTCAGTATAGTGGAGTCTGTATAGTGTAGTCAGTATAGTGCAGTCAGTACAGTGCTGTCAGTATAGTGTAGTCAGTATAGTGCAGTCAATATAGTGCAGTCAACATAGTGCAGTCTGTATAGTGCAGTCAGTATAGTGCTGTCAATATAGTGTAGTCAGTATAGTGTAGTCAGTATAGTGCAGTCAGTGTAGTGTAGTCAGTATAGTGCAGTCAGTATAGTGTAGTCAGGATAGTGTAGTCAGTATAGTGCAGTCAGTATAGTGCTGTCAATATAGTGTAGTCAGTATAGTGCAGTCAGTATAGTGCAGTCAGCATAGTGTAGTCAGTATAGTGCAGTCAGTATAGTGTAGCCAGTATAGTGTAGTCAGTATAGTGCAGTCAGTATAGTGTAGTCAGTATAGTGCAGTCAGCATAGTGTAGTCAGTATAGTGCAGTCAGTATAGTGCTGTCAATATAGTGTAGTCAGCATAGTGCAGTCAGTATAGTGCAGTCAGTATAGTGTAGTCAGTATAGTGCAGTCAGTATAGTGCAGTCAGTATAGTGTAGCCAGTATAGTGTAGTCAGTATAGTGCAGTCAGTATAGTGCAGTCAGTATAGTGCAGCCTGTATAGTGTAGTCAGTATAGTGCAGTCAGTATAGTGCAGTCAGTATAATGCAGCCGGTATAGTGTAATCAATATGGTGCAGTCAGTATACTGCAGTCAGTATAGTCCAGTCAGTATTGTACAGTCTGTATAGTGTAGTCAGTATAGTGCAGTCAGTATAGTGCAGTCAGTATAGAACAGTCAGTATAGTGCAGTCAGTATAGTGGAGTCAGTATAGTGGAGTCAGTATAGTGCAGTCAGTATTGTACAGTCTGTATGGTGTAGTCAGTATTGTGCAGTCTGTATAGTGCAGGCAGTGTAGGGTTGTCTGTATAGGGCTGTCAGTATAATGCAGTCATTATAGTGTGGTCTGTACAGTGCCGACAGTATAGTGCTGTTAATATAGTGTAGTCAGTATAGTGCAGCCAGTATATTGTGGTCTGTATAGTGCAGTCAGTATAGTCTCTTTGTATAGTGTAGTCAATATAGATCTGTCAGTATAGTGCAGCCAGTATAGAGCAGAATGTATAGTGCTATCAGTATTGTGATATTTGCATAGTGTAATCAGTATAGTGTAGTCAGTATAGTGTAGTCAGTATAGTGCAGTCTGTATAGTGTGGTCAATATAGTGCGGTCAATATAGTGTAGTCAGTATAGTGCAGTCAGTATAGTGTAGTCAGTATAGTGTAGTCAGTATAGTGCAGTCTGTATAGTGTGGTCAATATAGTGCGGTCAATATAGTGTAGTCAGTATAGTGCAGTCAGTATAGTGTAGTCAGTATAGTGTAGTCAGTATAGTGTAGTCAGTATAGTGCAGTCAGCATAGCGCAGTCTGTATAGTGCAGTCAGTATAGTGCAGTCAGTATAGTGCAGTCAGTATAATGCAGTCAGTATAGTGTAATCAATATAGTGCAGTCAGTATAGTACAGTCTGTATAGTGTAGTCAGTATAGTGCAGTCAATATAGTGCAGTCTGTATAGTGTAGTCAGTACAGTGTAGTCAGTATAGTGGAGTCTGTATAGTGTAGTCAGTATAGTGCAGTCTGTATAGTGCAGTCAGTATAGTGTAGTCAGTATAGTGGAGTCTGTATAGTGTAGTCAGTATAGTGCAGTCAGTATAGTGGAGTCTGTATAGTGTAGTCAGTATAGTGCAGTCAGTATAGTGCTGTCAGTATAGTGTAGTCAGTATAGTGCAGTCAATATAGTGCAGTCAACATAGTGCAGTCTGTATAGTGCAGTCAGTATAGTGCTGTCAATATAGTGTAGTCAGCATAGTGTAGTCAGTATAGTGCAGTCAGTATAGTGCAGTCAGTATAGTGCAGTCAGTATAGTGTAGTCAGTATAGTGCAGTCAGCATAGTGTAGTCAGTATCGTGCAGTCAGTATAGTGTAGTCAGGATAGTGTAGTCAGTATAGTGCAGTCAGTATAGTGCTGTCAATATAGTGTAGTCAGTATAGTGCAGTCAGTATAGTACAGTCAGCATAGTGTAGTCAGTATAGTGCAGTCAGTATAGTACAGTCTGTATAGTGTAGTCAGTATAGTGCAGTCAATATAGTGCAGTCTGTATAGTGTAGTCAGTACAGTGTAGTCAGTATAGTGGGGTCTGTATAGTGTAGTCAGTATAGTGCAGTCAGTATAGTGCAGTCAGTATAGTGTAGTCAGTATAGTGGAGTCTGTATAGTGTAGTCAGTATAGTGCAGTCAGTACAGTGCTGTCAGTATAGTGTAGTCAGTATAGTGCAGTCAGTATAGTGCTGTCAATATAGTGTAGTCAGTATAGTGCAGTCAGTATAGTACAGTCAGCATAGTGTAGTCAGTATAGTGCAGTCAGTATAGTACAGTCTGTATAGTGTAGTCAGTATAGTGCAGTCAATATAGTGCAGTCTGTATAGTGTAGTCAGTACAGTGTAGTCAGTATAGTGGAGTCTGTATAGTGTAGTCAGTATAGTGCAGTCAGCATAGCGCAGTCTGTATAGTGCAGTCAGTATAGTGCAGTCAGTATAGTGCAGTCAGTATTGTACAGTCTGTATGGTGTAGTCTATATAGTGCAGTCAGTATAATGCAGTCAGTATAATGTAATCAATATAGTGCAGTCAGTATAGTACAGTCTGTATAGTGTAGTCAGTATAGTGCAGTCTGTATAGTGCAGTCGGTATAGTGCTGTCAATATAGTGTAGTCAGTATAGTGCAGTTAATATAGTGCAGTCTGTATAGTGTAGTCAGTACAGTGTAGTCAGTATAGTGGAGTCTGTATAGTGTAGTCAGTATAGTGCAGTCAGTATAGTGGAGTCTGTATAGTGTAGTCAGTATAGTGCAGTCTGTATAGTGCAGTCAGTATAGTGTAGTCAGTATAGTGGAGTCTGTATAGTGTAGTCAGTATAGTGCAGTCAGTACAGTGCTGTCAGTATAGTGTAGTCAGTATAGTGCAGTCAATATAGTGCAGTCAACATAGTGCAGTCTGTATAGTGCAGTCAGTATAGTGCTGTCAATATAGTGTAGTCAGTATAGTGTAGTCAGTATAGTGCAGTCAGTGTAGTGTAGTCAGTATAGTGCAGTCAGTATAGTGTAGTCAGGATAGTGTAGTCAGTATAGTGCAGTCAGTATAGTGCTGTCAATATAGTGTAGTCAGTATAGTGCAGTCAGTATAGTGCAGTCAGCATAGTGTAGTCAGTATAGTGCAGTCAGTATAGTGTAGTCAGTATAGTGTAGTCAGTATAGTGCAGTCAGTATAGTGTAGTCAGTATAGTGCAGTCAGTATAGTGTAGTCAGTATAGTGCAGTCAGTATAGTGCAGTCAATATAGTGTAGTCAGCATAGTGCAGTCAGTATAGTGCAGTCAGTATAGTGTAGTCAGTATAGTGCAGTCAGTATAGTGCAGTCAGTATAGTGTAGTCAGTATAGTGTAGTCAGTATAGTGCAGTCAGTATAGTGCAGTCAGTATAGTGCAGCCTGTATAGTGTAGTCAGTATAGTGCAGTCAGTATAGTGCAGTCAGTATAATGCAGCCGGTATAGTGTAATCAATATGGTGCAGTCAGTATACTGCAGTCAGTATAGTCCAGTCAGTATTGTACAGTCTGTATAGTGTAGTCAGTATAGTGCAGTCAGTATAGTGCAGTCAGTATAGAACAGTCAGTATAGTGCAGTCAGTATAGTGGAGTCAGTATAGTGGAGTCAGTATAGTGCAGTCAGTATTGTACAGTCTGTATGGTGTAGTCAGTATTGTGCAGTCTGTATAGTGCAGGCAGTGTAGGGTTGTCTGTATAGGGCTGTCAGTATAATGCAGTCATTATAGTGTGGTCTGTACAGTGCCGACAGTATAGTGCTGTTAATATAGTGTAGTCAGTATAGTGCAGCCAGTATATTGTGGTCTGTATAGTGCAGTCAGTATAGTCTCTTTGTATAGTGTAGTCAATATAGATCTGTCAGTATAGTGCAGCCAGTATAGAGCAGAATGTATAGTGCTATCAGTATTGTGATATTTGCATAGTGTAGTCAGTATAGTTTAGGCAGTATAGTGTAGTCAGTATAGTGCAGTCTGTATAGTGTGGTCAATATAGTGCGGTCAATATAGTGTAGTCAGTATAGTGCAGTCAGTATAGTGTAGTCAGTATAGTGTAGTCAGTATAGTGCAGTCAGCATAGCGCAGTCTGTATAGTGCAGTCAGTATAGTGCAGTCAGTATAGTGCAGTCAGTATAATGCAGTCAGTATAGTGTAATCAATATAGTGCAGTCAGTATTGTACAGTCTGTATGGTGTAGTCTATATAGTGCAGTCAGTATAATGCAGTCAGTATAATGTAATCAATATAGTGCAGTCAGTATAGTACAGTCTGTATAGTGTAGTCAGTATAGTGCAGTCAATATAGTGCAGTCTGTATAGTGTAGTCAGTACAGTGTAGTCAGTATAGTGCAGTCAGTATAGTGTAGTCAGTATAGTGCAGTCTGTATAGTGCAGTCAGTATAGTGTAGTCAGTATAGTGGAGTCTGTATAGTGTAGTCAGTATAGTGCAGTCTGTATAGTGCAGTCAGTATAGTGTAGTCAGTATAGTGGAGTCTGTATAGTGTAGTCAGTATAGTGCAGTCAGTACAGTGCTGTCAGTATAGTGCAGTCAATATAGTGCAGTCAACATAGTGCAGTCTGTATAGTGCAGTCAGTATAGTGCTGTCAATATAGTGTAGTCAGTATAGTGTAGTCAGTATAGTGTAGTCAGTATAGTGCAGTCAGTATAGTGCAGTCAGTGTAGTGTAGTCAGTATAGTGCAGTCAGTATAGTGTAGTCAGGATAGTGTAGTCAGTATAGTGCAGTCAGTATAGTGCTGTCAATATAGTGTAGTCAGTATAGTGCAGTCAGTATAGTACAGTCAGCATTGTGTAGTCAGTATAGTGCAGTCAGTATAGTGCTGTCAATATAGTGTAGTCAGCATAGTGCAGTCAGTATAGTGCAGTCAGTATAGTGTAGTCAGTATAGTGCAGTCAGTATAGTGCAGTCAGTATAGTGGAGTCAGTATAGTGCAGTCAGTATAGTGCAGCCTGTATAGTGTAGTCAGTATAGTGCAGTCAGTATAGTGCAGTCAGTATAATGCAGTCAGTATAGTGTAATCAATATAGTGCAGTCAGTATTGTACAGTCTGTATGGTGTAGTCTATATAGTGCAGTCAGTATAATGCAGTCGGTATAGTGCAGCCTGTATAGTGTAGTCAGTATAGTGCAGTCTGTATAGTGTGGTCAATATAGTGCGGTCAATATAGTGTAGTCAGTATAGTGCAGTCAGTATAGTGTAGTCAGTATAGTGTAGTCAGTATAGTGCAGTCAGCATAGCGCAGTCTGTATAGTGCAGTCAGTATAGTGCAGTCAGTATAATGCAGTCAGTATAGTGTAATCAATATAGTGCAGTCAGTATTGTACAGTCTGTATGGTGTAGTCTATATAGTGCAGTCAGTATAATGCAGTCAGTATAATGTAATCAATATAGTGCAGTCAGTATAGTACAGTCTGTATAGTGTAGTCAGTATAGTGCAGTCAATATAGTGCAGTCTGTATAGTGGAGTCAGTACAGTGTAGTCAGTATAGTGGAGTCTGTATAGTGTAGTCAGTATAGTGCAGTCAGTATAGTGCAGTCAGTATTGTGTAGTCAGTATAGTGCAGTCAATATAGTGCAGTCTGTATAGTGTAGTCAGTATAGTGCAGTCAGTATAGTGCAGTCAGTATAGTGTAGTCAGTATAGTGGAGTCTGTATAGTGTAGTCAGTATAGTGCAGTCAGTACAGCGCTGTCAGTATAGTGTAGTCAGTATAGTGTAGTCAGTATAGTGTAGTCAGTATAGTGCAGTCAATATAGTGCAGTCAACATAGTGCAGTCTGTATAGTGCAGTCAGTATAGTGCAGTCAGTATAGTGCAGTCTGTATAGTGTAGTCTATATAGTGCAGTCAGTATAATGCAGTCGGTATAGTGCAGCCTGTATAGTGTAGTCAGTATAGTGCAGTCAGTATAGTGCAGTCAGTATAATGCAGTCGGTATAGTGTAGTCAGTTTAGTGCAGTCAGTATAGTGCAGTCAGTATAGAACAGTCTGTATAGTGCAGTCAGTATAGTGCAGTCAGTATAGTGGAGTCAGTATAGTGGAGTCAGTATAGTGTAGTCAGTATAGTGCAGTCAGTATTGTACAGTCTGTATGGTGTAGTCAGTATTGTGCAGTCTGTATAGTGCAGTCAGTATAGTGCAGTCCGTATAGGGCTGGTCTGTGTAGGGCAGTCTGTATAGTGCAGGCAGTGTAGGGTTGTCTGTATAGGGCTGTTAGTATAATGCAGTCATTATAGTGTGGTCTGTACAGTGCCGACAGTATAGTGCTGTTAATATAGTGTAGTCAGTATAGTGCAGCCAGTATATTGTGGTCTGTATAGTGCAGTCAGTATAGTCTCTTTGTATAGTGTAGTCAATATAGATCTGTCAGTATAGTGCAGCCAGTATAGAGCAGAATGTATAGTGCTATCAGTATTGTGATATTTGCATAGTGTAGTCAGTATAGTGTAGTCAGTATAGTGCAGTCTGTATAGTGTGGTCAATATAGTGCGGTCAATATAGTGTAGTCAGTATAGTGCAGTCAGTATAGTGTAGTCAGTATAGTGTAGTCAGTATAGTGCAGTCAGCATAGCGCAGTCTGTATAGTGCAGTCAGTATAGTGCAGTCAGTATAATGCAGTCAGTATAGTGTAATCAATATAGTGCAGTCAGTATTGTACAGTCTGTATGGTGTAGTCTATATAGTGCAGTCAGTATAATGCAGTCAGTATAATGTAATCAATATAGTGCAGTCAGTATAGTACAGTCTGTATAGTGTAGTCAGTATAGTGCAGTCAATATAGTGCAGTCTGTATAGTGTAGTCAGTACAGTGTAGTCAGTATAGTGGAGTCTGTATAGTGTAGTCAGTATAGTGCAGTCAGTATAGTGCAGTCAGTATTGTGTAGTCAGTATAGTGCAGTCAATATAGTGCAGTCTGTATAGTGTAGTCAGTATAGTGCAGTCAGTATAGTGCAGTCAGTATAGTGTAGTCAGTATAGTGGAGTATGTATAGTGTAGTCAGTATAGTGCAGTCAGTACAGCGCTGTCAGTATAGTGTAGTCAGTATAGTGTAGTCAGTATAGTGTAGTCAGTATAGTGTAGTCAGTATAGTGTAGTCAGTATAGTGCAGTCAATATAGTGCAGTCAACATAGTGCAGTCTGTATAGTGCAGTCAGTATAGTGCAGTCAGTATAGTGCAGTCAGTATAGTGTAGTCAGTATAGTGGAGTCAGTATAGTGGTGTCAGTATAGTGTAGTCAGTATAGTGCAGTCAGTATAATGCAGTCGGTATAGTGTAATCAATATGGTGCAGTCAGTATAGTGCAGTCAGTATAGAACAGTCTGTATAGTGCAGTCAGTATAGTGCAGTCAGTATAGTGGAGTCAGTATAGTGGTGTCAGTATAGTGTAGTCAGTATAGTGCAGTCAGTATTGTACAGTCTGTATGGTGTAGTCTATATAGTGCAGTCAGTATAATGTAATCAATATAGTGCAGTCAGTATAGTACAGTCTGTATAGTGTAGTCAGTATAGTGCAGTCAATATAGTGCAGTCTGTATAGTGTAGTCAGTACAGTGTAGTCAGTATAGTGCAGTCAGTATAGTGTAGTCAATATAGTGCAGTCAGTATAGTGCAGTCAGTATAGTGTAGTCAGTATAGTGCAGTCAATATAGTGCAGTCTGTATAGTGTAGTCAGTATAGTGCAGTCAGTATAGTGGAGTCTGTATAGTGTAGTCAGTATAGTGCAGTCAGTACAGTGCTGTCAGTATAGTGTAGTCAGTATAGTGTAGTCAGTATAGTGTAGTCAGTATAGTGCAGTCAATATAGTGCAGTCAACATAGTGCAGTCTGTATAGTGCAGTCAGTATAGTGCAGTCAGTATAGTGCAGTCAGTATAGTGTAGTCAGTATAGTGGAGTCAGTATAGTGGTGTCAGTATAGTGTAGTCAGTATAGTGCAGTCAGTATAATGCAGTCGGTATAGTGTAATCAATATGGTGCAGTCAGTATAGTGCAGTCAGTTTAGTGCAGTCAGTATAGAACAGTCTGTATAGTGCAGTCAGTATAGTGCAGTCAGTATAGTGGTGTCAGTATAGTGTAGTCAGTACAGTGCAGTCAGTATTGTACAGTCTGTATGGTGTAGTCAGTATTGTGCAGTCTGTATAGTGCAGTCAGCATAGTGCAGTCAGTATAGTGTAGTCAATATAGTGTAGTCAGTATAGTGTAGTCAGTATAGTGCAGTCAGTATTGTACAGTCTGTATGGTGTAGTCAGTATTGTGCAGTCTGTATAGTGCAGTCAGTATAGTGTAGTCAATATAGTGCAGTCAGTATAGTGCAGTCTGTATAGTGTAGTCAGTATAGTGCAGTCAGTATAGTGCAGTCAGTATAATGCAGTCGGTATAGTGTAATCAATATAGTGCAGTCAGTATACTGCAGTCAGTATAGTCCAGTCAGTATTGCACAGTCTGTATGGTGTAGTCAGTATAGTGCAGTCTGTATAGTGCAGTCATGTATAGTGCTGTCAATATAGTGTAGTCAGTACAGTGCAGTCAGTATAGTGTAGTCAGTATAGTGCAGTCTGTATAGTGTAGTCGGTATAGTGTAGTCAGTATAGTGCAGTCTGTATAGTGTAGTCAAAAATGAGGTCTGCAGATGCTGGAGATCACAGCTGCAAATGTGTTGCTGGTCAAAGCACAGCAGGTTAGGCAGCATCTCAGGAATAGAGAATTCGACGTTTCGAGCATAAGCCCTTGATGAAGGGCTTATGCTCGAAACGTCGAATTCTCTATTCCTGAGATGCTGCCTAACCTGCTGTGCTTTGACCAGCAACACATTTGCAGCTGTATAGTGTAGTCAGTATAGTGCAGTCTGTATAGTGTAGTCGGTATAGTGTAGTCAGTATAGTGCGGTCTGTATAGTGCAGTCAGTATAGTGCAGTCTGTATAGTGTAGTCAGTATAGTGTAGTCGGTATAGTGTAGTCAGTATCGTGCAGTCTGTATAGTGCAGTCAGTATAGTACAGTCAGTATAGTGTAGTCAGTATAGTGTAGTTGGTACAGTGCAGTCAGTATAGTGTAGTGAGTATCGTGCAGTCAGTATAGTGCAGTCAGTATAGTGTAGTCAGTATAGTGCAGGAGAAAGTGAGGACTGCAGATGCTGGAGATCAGAGCTGAAAATGTGTTGCTGGAAAGGCGCAGCAGGTCAGGCAGCATCCAAGGAGCAGGCGATTCGATGTTTCGGGCATAAGCCCTTCTTCAAGAATCAGTATAGTGCAGTCAGTATAGTGTAGTCAGTATAGCACAGTCTGTATATTGTAGTCAGTACCATGCAGTCAATATAGTACAGTCAGTATAGTGCAGTCAGTATCGTGCTGCCTGTATGGTGCAGTCAATATTGTACAGTCAGTATGGTCTGTCTGTACATTGTAGACAGTATAGTGCAGTCTGTATCATTCTGTCAGTATAGTGCAGTCAATGTAGTGTAGTCAGTATATTGCAGTCTGTATAGTGTAGTCAGTATAGTGTAGTCAGTATAGTGTAGTCAATATAGTGCTGTCTGTATAGTGCAGTCTGTATAGTGTAGTCAGTATAGTGTAGTCAGTATAGTGTAGTCAGTATAGTGCTGTCTGTATAGTGCTGTCTGTATAGTGAGGTCTGTATATTGCAGTCTGTATAGTGCAGTTAGTATAGAGCTGTCTGTACAATGTAGTCAGTAGAGTGCAGTCAATATAGTGTAGTCAGTATAGTGCAGTCTATATAGTGTAGTCAGTCTAGTGTAGTCAGTATAGTGTTGTCTGTATAGTGCAGTCTGTATAGTGCAGTCTGTATATTGCAGTCAGTATAGTGCAGTCTGTATAGTGCAGTCAGTATAGTGCTGTCTGTATAATGTAGTCAGAATAGTGCAGTCTTAATAGTGTAGTCAGTATAGTGCAGTCTGTATAATGCAGTCTGTATAGTGCAGTCAGTATAGTGTTGTCTGTATAATGTAGTCTGTACAGTGCAGTCAGTATAGTGTAGTCAGTATAGTGCAGTCTGTATAGTGCAGTCAGTATAGTGTAGTCAGTATAGTGGAGTCTGTATTGTGTAGTCAGTATAGTGTAGTCAGTATAGTGGAGTCTGTATACTGTAGTCAGTATAGTGCAGTCAGTACAGTGCTGTCAGTATAGTGTAGTCAGTATAGTGTAGTCAGTATAGTGCAGTCAGTATAGTGTAGTGAGTATCGTGCAGTCTGTATAGTGCAGTCAGTATAGTGTAGTCAGTATAGTGCAGGAGAAAGTGAGGACTGCAGATGCTGGAGATCAGAGCTGAAAATGTGTTGCTGGAAAGGCGCAGCAGGTCAGGCAGCATCCAAGGAGCAGGAGATTCGGCGTTTTGGGCCTAAGCCCTTGTTCAGGAATCAGTATAGTGCAGTCAGTATAGTGCAGTCAGTATAGTGTAGTCAGTATAGCACAGTCTGTATATTGTAGTCAGTATAGTGCAGTCAATATAGTACAGTCAGTATAGTGCAGTCAGTATAGTGTAGTCAGTATAGTACAGTCTGTATATTGTAGTCAGTATAGTGCAGTCAATATAGTACAGTCAGTATAGTGCAGTCAGTATCGTGCTGTCTGTATGGTGCAGTCAGTATAGTGCAGTCAGTATGGTCTGTCTGTACGGTGTAGACAGTATAGTGCAGTCTGTATCGTTCTGTCAGCATAGTGCAGTCAGTATAATACAGTCAGCATAGTGCAGAAAGTACAGTGCTACAATTATAGTTCTGTCTGTACAGTGTAGTCAATATAGTGCTGTCTGTATTGTGCTGACTGTATAGTGTCGTCAATATAATGCTGCCTGGATAGTACTGTTAGTATAGTGCAGTCAGCATTGTATAGAAAGTATAGTACTGCCTGTGTTGTGCTGTCTGTATAGTGTTGTCTGTATTTTGCAGTCAGCACAGAGCTGTTAGTATAGTGTTGTCTGCATTATGCTACGGTATAGTGCTGTCTGTATTGTACTGTCAGTATAGTGCAGTCTGTATAGTGCAGTCAGTATAGTGCAGTCAGTATAGTGCAGTCTGTTTAGGGCTGTCTGTATCGGGCTGGTCTGGATAGGGCTGGTCTGGATAGTGCAGTCAGTATAGTGCAGTCTGTATAGTGCAGTCTGTATAGGGCTGTCTGTATCGGGCTGGTCTGGATAGGGCTGGTCTGGATAGTGCAGTCAGTATAGTGCAGTTTGTATAGGGCTGTCTGTATAGGGCTGGTCTGGATAGGGCTGGTCTGGATAGTGCAGTCAGTATAGGGCTGTCTGTATAGGGCTGGTCTGGATAGCGCAGTCAGTATAGGGCTGTCTGTACAGGGCTGTCTGTATAGGGCTGGTCTGCAAATAACATGTCTCTGGTCTGAAGCCAGCCACTTAGAGCATACAGGAGTCTGTGATGTCCTGCTCCAACATCAATGGCTTTGTGATCAAAACCAAGTGCTTAATAAATCATCTCTTGCATATTTCGATTGATGCCTGTCACATATTGGAACCAATGGTTTGCTTTCAGCAATAATTTGCATTTCTGTGGTTCCTTTAATGTGGTGGATGGGCCTGAGCCACTTCTCAGAATTGTTATCCAGTACATTATGGCTTGAGCTTGGTAAAGGTTAGTGTTCGAATTGCTTGGTGAGTGCATTAGTTCTTACACAATCATCCACAAGAGAGAGATGGACAGAGGTTTAAGGGATGGTTTAGGAACAGCATAAAATTACCAGGGACTTTGTGGTATGATGATAGTGTTGCTTCCTTTGAACTTGGAGATCTGAGTTCAAATTCAACCTACTGTGGAGGTATGTTGTAACATGTCCAAACAGGTTGATTTGAAAACCCTGCAAGTTAAAGGGACTTCAGAAGAGAGTGGTGGTTACTCAAGGAATTCAGCTGGGCTGACAGCATCATTGGAGAGTGAGACAGACTCTTTGTCAGAACATTAACATGGTTTCTCTTTCTAGAAATGTTATCTGACCCTCTGAGATTCTCCAGCGTTTTCGTTTCAGACTTCCAGCAATATCATGATTTTAGATTAAATTACTTACAGTATGGAAACAGGCCCTTCGGCCCAACAAGTCCACACCGACTTGCCGAAGCACAACCCACCCATACCCCTACATTTACCCCTTACCTAACACTACGGGCAATTTAGCATGGCCAATTCACCTGACCTGCACATCTTTGGATTGTGGGAGGAAACCCATGCAGACACGGGGAGAACATGCAAACTCCACACAGTCAGTCGCCTGAGGCGGGAATTGAACCCGGGTCTCTGGCGCTGTGAGGCAGCAGTGCTAACCACTGTGCCACCGTGCGGCCAACATTTTATTCTAATGTTAATGGAGCAGGTTCTTTCAGTTAAACACTGCAATCTCGGTTTGCACTTGCAATGTGATGGTAATTAAACTCAGCCTCTGGGCCTGCAGAATGTCTTGTGGTGTGGTGGTAATGCTGTTACCTCTAAGCTAGGAGGTTTGGGTTCAACTCCCACTTGTTTCAGAGCTCTGACAGAACAGGTTGATTAAAAATATCTATAACAACCACAGCTGTTACATCCACTGTAAATCCAGTCTCACCTTGAGTGTTGATTAGTTTAACAATATGCTTCAAATATTTCCTACTTTGCCAGGAAAGGACTAAATCTTTTGTCACTGTGGTGCATTCATTCTGAGATTGTTAATGTCAGGTTGTTAATTTTAAATCTGAGAGAGATAATTGTTGTTAAGCAGGAGGTGTTAAGGCATATGGGTCAAAGGCAGGGATATGGAGTCAGGTCACAGATCGGCCATGATCTCACTGAATGGCAGTACAGGCTTGAGGGGCTGAATGGCCTACTCCTGTTGCTGGGTTCATATGTAAATAGTTCTTAGGCAGTGCAAGGTGGTAATTGTAATTGTAGAAAATACCAGAAATACTCAGTAGCACAGGCATGTTTCTGAACACTAACTCTATTTTTCTCTCTCTGCGGATGCTGACAGACCTGCTGAGTTTGTCTAGCACTTCCCATTTTGATTTTGAATCCTCAGCATCCACAGTATTTTGCTTCTCGTTTTGGCTGCTGTTGCAATGTAGGAAATGCAGCAGCTGTTTCGTGCACAGCAGGATCCCACAACCTGATGGACAGTTTAGTGAAGGATATTTATGTGCCAGGACCCTGGGAAGAAATGCTTCAGTTCTTCAACAAATAGCAGACAGGGGCTCTTTCACACCCACCCAGGACAGCAGGCAGAGCCTTGTACCACGTCCCAGGGGCAGTGCGACACCCGCTTATTCCTCATTGGGCCGTTTGCCCCAATTCTGTGTGTGAGACCTGGGGTGGGACTATGACTTTCTGAAGACAAATGCTGTTCACTGAACTATACCAGGAGAGGTCATCCAAACTTAGATTAGATTACTTACAGCTTGGAAACAGGCCCTTCGTCCCAACAACTCCACACCGACCCACCGAAGTGCAACCCACCCAGACCCATTCCCCTACATTCACCCCTTCACCTAACACTACCGGCAATTTAGCATGGCCAATTCACTTAATGTGCACAATTTTGGACTGTGGGAGGAAACTGGAGCACCCGGATGAAACCCACGCAGACACGGGGAGAATGTACAAACTCCACTCAGAGAGTTGCCTGAGTCGGGAATTGAACCCGGGTCTCTGGCGCTGTGAGGCAGCAGTGCTAACCACTGTGCCACCGTGCTGCGCACTTTGGTTAAATGGTAGCAGCAGCGAGAGAATTAATTCATTAAGTGTGGAATAAAAAGCTGTTCTCAATAACCGTAACCATGAAATTATAGGATTGTCACCTGACCTTTAAGGTAGGAAATCTCTGAATTGTTCTTTAGCAGAAGGAGGCCATTCTGCCCATCCCTAATTGTCCCTTGAACTGAAGAGCTTGCTCAGCTATTGAAGATTCACCCACATCTCCCACCCTCACAGGCAGTGAGTTCCAGATTACCACCAGCCTCTGCATGAGATCACCTTTCCTCACATCTTGCTGATTTATACCCAAGGTCCTCTCTTCATCAGGACCACCTCAGACACCCCCACCCCACCCCTGCGTGGGTAGGTGCTGTTTAGCTGCTGCTGTGGGATTCGATGGTGCAGGTAAAGGACCAATCCTTTCTCATTACCAGTGACTTTCCTGACTGGACTCTATTCCTCTTTCTCTAATTTCAAATAACCTTCCCACCCATCACCTGGCTTCCTTTCCAGCCCCTTCCCCTCCCTTCCAGCTACCAACCGGATTCATTCCTCCCATCGACCAACCAGGTCGTACCCTCTACCTGTGTTCACCTATCCCCACCTCAACATTCCACTACTCTCCCCACTGTGCTCCCTCCCATCCCTCTTTATTTGTAGCTTCCCCTACCCCCACATCTAGTCCTGAAGAAGGGTTAATACTGGGAAACGTTGACCTCTCTACTTCTTAATGCTGCCTTGACTTGATGTGTTCTTCCAGCCTCTTGTTTGTCTACGTTTGACTCTATTGCCTGACTCCTAACTCACCGCCAGGTTCACTGTCCCCTGACTTCTTTAACCACACTACCTCCTAGTTTGACAACACAGTTTTAAAATTCTTAGTCCTATGATCGATTTTCTCCACAGCCCTGATATTTTTGTAACCCTCCAACAGCTACCGCAGATTTCTGTGCAGGATCATCATGTTTCTTCGTGAGTTCTAATTGTGTCTAACTCTTTAGAGGATAATTGAAGTTTTAAAAGCCATTAAAATATATTCAGATGCTTTATGTTCTGTGCCAGTGTTACAGATAAATGATCCACCTACTTAGATACATTTAGTGGAGGATAATACATATTCAGGTTTTAATTACCTATGTAATCATGATTTCTGAAGGTGGGATTTTCATGTAATTTCAATTGCATTTTAATGGGTTTTTACTTATGGTTTTAATATTTGATTGTTTGTACTTTGGTTACAGTGCCACTCAGGTTTGATAGCACTACAACTTGCTCAATAAAATGGAATTGAATTTTATATCCCGCAGTGACATTATCTCTGGTTTTCATCGCTGGAAACTGTAATTGAAATTTAACTTCCTATAAAAAGACATAAAAGTTTAGCTCCATCATTTCAGAATTCCGAGAACTTGATTGCGTTTGCCACTTTGTACATTCTCTGGATTTATTTTTCCCCTTTGTTCTCTCACGCGGGCAGAGCCAGCGTTTACTGTCCATCCCTAATCGCCCCGGGCAGTTTTGCAAGGCCATTCCAGACTCAACCATGTTGCTGTGGCTCTAGAGTCACAGGTAGGCCAGATTGGATCAGCACAGCAGACTTCCTTCCTGCTTTCCCCCAATTTTTTCTCCTCCCAGGTCTGTGCATGGCAATGATTTTCACATGCAGTGATTGGTGTACACTGCACCTCGAGCACTTGAGCAATGTTTCTCTCTGAAGACAAAGTCAGAAATCACGCGACATCAAGTTATAGTCCAACAGGTTCTTGTGATTTCAAATAAACTTGTTGAACTATAACCTGGTGTCATGTAGCTTCTGACATTGTCCACCCCAGTCCAACACCAGCACTTCATATCCATCCTAAGGTGAGTTCATATGACAGGTAATGATAGTTCCATTGTCACCATCACTGAAATGAGGCTTCAGTTTATGAATTGAAATTAAATTCCATCAGCTGCCACATCGAGTTTGGAACCGATGTCCCCAGAAAGCTGGGGTTGTGGATTGCTGGTCTAGTGGCAGTAATGTTATGACGCGGGGTAAACCCCTCTGTGAATTTAAAACCCACAACACAGAAAAGATTTCTCCCATGAAATAATCTGTGAAAATTTGAGAGTTCAAGCACTATTGAAAGTAAAAATTGACAACTTTGTTTCTTAAAGTATAACTGTTATAGACTAGGCCAGACCATAACTGTTCAATTTGTTTCAGTAAGTGTACAGTGAAAATACACAACGATCCCAATAAACAAACCCCCTAAAAAAAAGGATACTGACATGTTGAAGTTAGAAGGGCAGAAGGGAAGAGAGCTGAAAATGTGTTGCTGGAAAAGTGCAGCAGGTCAGGCAGCATCCAAGGAACAGGAAATTCAACGTTTCGGGCGTAAGCCCTTCATCAGGAATGAGGCTGATTCCTGATGAAGGGCTTATGCCCGAAACGTCGAATTTCCTGTTCCTTGGATGCTGCCTGACCTGCTGCACTTTTCCAGCAACACATTTTCAGCTCTGATCTCCAGCATCTGCAGACCTCACTTTCCCCCAGAAGGGGAGATAGCCTGTTTCCACACAGCTGAACTCCTAACTGGTTCTGGACTGAACTGTTCAGTTGGAGAGCTGACCACTCGCCTTCTATTATACAGGTCACTTCGAAAACATGACCACTTAGGCCTGAAGTCTCATCTGTTTATATATAAACAAAAAGGTTTCACAGTACCCTTTAATCTCTGTACCAAACCTGTCCAATCAGAACCAGGAGCTGGTTTATGACCCCTTTGAAAAAAACCAAGGACACAGTATCCTTGAGAAAAGGAACAGCTTTTAGAAAAAAGGACCAGCTTTGTGACATAACAGAGAATAGTTAAATAACAACTATTTACAAGCTCTTCCTCTAACCTACATGTTACCTTCCCCTTCTATAACATTAGTCCAATAAAATTCCCAATTAAGATTTACAAATCATGATTTCTCAAAGCCAGGCAGCTTTCAGTACTTCCCTGTCTTTTCTTCTTGGAGATTCTGTTTCATAGGTTACTGATTGATAAAGATATCTTTAAGAGAGCTATTTTTCAGGCAGTCTTTACATGGCATTTACATTTGGCAGTTCTCCTCTCAACGGTTCAATTTTCCCTGATCTTATACCTACAAGGCATCAGATTGTGTCATTATCTTTTCCTAAATTCAAACTTGATGGAAATTTGGAAATTTTTGGAGTATAATTTAAACTGATTGGCTTAATTTGAATCTGTTTTGTCATTTAGCTACCCCAGTAGCTGGAGCACATTACATTGTATTTTATTAAGAATACTTGGTACTGTCACTGCTCGCCCTTAACTCTCTCTTAAAGGTACAGTACATCCACATCTTCATAACAGTCACACTACACCACATTCTCTCTCGTCACTAGTTATTAAAACTTTCCAAACTTTAACAAGAGCAGAGAAAAGAAAAGATTACTGATCTATTGCTATGCAACTTAAACTATCCCCCTTCACAAGCCTCAAGAGTCACCATTGGGATAAACTGATTAACACATATATAACGTGTGGAAAAAGAATAAAACAGAATAAACAACATCCTGATGCTGAAAAATGCATATTTCAAGGGTGGGTTACATGGCCAGGCAAGTAGCTAGGGTGGTAAAGAAGGTGTGTGGCATGCATGTCTTTATTGGTCGGGGAACTGAGTACAAGAGTCAGGATGGCATGCTGCAGCTTCATAAGACTTTGGTTAGACCACACACAGAGTATTGAGTCCAGTTCTGGTCACCACATTACAGGAAGGATGTGGAGGCTTGGAGAGGGTACAGAAGAGGTTTACCAGGATGCTGCCTGGATCAGAGGGTATGAGCTATAAAGAGAGGCTAGAAAATCTCAGGTTGCTTTCGCTGGAGTGACGGAGGCTGGGGGAAGACTTGATAGCAGTCTATAAAATTATGAGATGCACAGATAGGTTTGATGGTCAGAATTTTTTTCCCAGAATAAAATGTCTAATACTGGGTGGCATGCATTTAAGGTGGGAGGGGAAAAGTTCAAAGGAGATGTGAGGGACAAGTATTTTACACAGAGAGTGGTAGGAGCCGGTAACATGCTGCCAGGGGTGTGGGTAGAGGCAGATACTACAGGAGTGTTTAAGGGACTTTTAGATAAGCTCATGAGTCACAGAACCACAGAGATATTCACCATAGAAACAGACCCTTTGGTCCAACCCGTCCATGCCGACCAGATATCCCAACCCAATCTAGTCCTATTTGGCAGCACCTGGCCCATATCCCTCCAAACCCTTCCTATTCATATACCCATCCAAATGTCTCTTAAATGTTGAAATTGTACCAGCCTCCACCACTTCCTCTGGCAGCTCATTCCATACACACATGAACCTCTGTGTGAAAATATTTCCCCTTAGGTCCCTTCTATATCTTTCCCCTCTCACCCAAAACCTATGTCCTCTAGCTCTGGACTCCCCCAACCCCAGGGAAAAGACTTTGTCTATTTAACCTATCCATGCCCCTCATAATTTTATAAACCTCTTTAAGGTCACCCCTCAGCCTCCAACGCTCCAGGGAAAACAGCCCCAGCCTGTTCAGCCTCTCCCTGGAGCTCAGATCCTCCAACCCTGGCATCATCCTTGTAAATCATTTTTGATCACTTTCAAGTTTCACAACATCCTTCCTATAGGAAGGAGATCAGAATTCCACACAATATTCCAAAAGTGGCCTAACCAATGTCCTGTACAGCTGCAACATGACCTCCCAACTCCTATATGTGTGCAAGGAACAGAGGGATTTGGGCAGGCAGAAGGGATTAGTTTAATTAGCATCATGTTCGTCACAAGGGCCTGTTTCTGTGCCGTACTGTGCAATGTTCTATATTCCTAGTCTCTCATAAGCATTTGATTTTTTTGGCACCGATAACATGCTGTTTTCAGTCAAGTGATGGCCGTTCTTTTATTTGCTGGAAGATCAGGTGGACCCAAGTCTTTTATACTTTTAGAGCTCTTTAAACTTTCTTTGCTTTTTTGTCTTTTTCCGAGCGAGAAGGGGAGACAGCGAATGGCAGTGACAAATACTTTATCATTGCAGATTCGGGATGGCTTTCTTCCCATGGTACTTACAGCGTTGGAAATCTTTGCAGTGAAACCTTTCAGAGGGCGATTGTCAAAGTCTCGAATTCTTCCTCCCACCACTTCATCGAACAACATTATGTTGCACACCTCAAAAAAAATCATAGAATCCCTACAGTGTGGAAACAGGCCATTCGGCCCATCGGGTCCACATCAAACCTCTGAAGAGATCCGTCCCATCCCTGCAACTCTGTGTTTATCAAGGACAATCCAGCTTAACCTGCACATCCTTGGACTGTGGGAGGAAACCTGAGCACTCAGAGGAAACCCACGCAGACACGGGGGGAATGTGCAAACTCCACAAAGTCTGAGGCTAGAATCAAACCTGGGTCCCTGGCACTGTGAGGTAGCAGTGCTAACCACCGAGCCACTGTACCACCCTAACTTAGTTGCACTTAATGTTTTTAAGTTTTTGGTATTCCAGTTATAGCAATCCAAGTTACATTTCAGTTAATAAAGAAGTCAATGATCTCCTACATTTTTCACTGTACCTTCTCTGAAAGCACCTTCACACATCCATTACTCTGCTGAGCCCAGCCAGACAGAAGTCAGAAGGGTTGGCTCTTATCCTTACAGGAAGCCCTATCATGGATATTTTCTGTAACTGATATTCCTGAACTCTATTTAGAACTGGCTGGATTGACATTATTGACCTCTGTATTGATTTGGTATTGGGAACAAAGCCAGTGTAAACTTTTAAACTCATTCATCATTGGAAAACATGAAAGACTATCATTCGGTATGTTTCTGAATGTGGTTTATTAGGGAGCTCTTTGATTGACAGTTTGTGTTAGGTCTGATCACTCCAAAACCAGCTTAAAAAAACACCCAACCTTCTCATTACCTAACACCCAGAGCTGAACCGAGTTAGTGAATTGTATCGTGAGCAGTATTTCTTCAGGTTATGCTGAGCTTGGGCTTCAGATTCCTTCAGGAAAGTGGGTGTGGAGATCTTAGGGTCATAGAGCCATAGAGATGTACAGCACAGAAACAGACCCTTCGGTCCAACTCATCCATGCAGACCAGATATCTGAAATTAACCTAGTTACATTTAGTAGCATTTGGCCCACATTCCTCTAAACCCTCCCTATTCATATATCCATCCAGATGCCTTTTAATGTTGCAATTGTACCAGCCTCCACCACATCCTCTGGCAGCTCATTCCATACATGCACCACCCTCTGTGTGAAAACGTTGCCCCTTAGGCCCCTTTTAAATCTTTCCCCTCTCACCCTAAACCTGTGCTCTCTAGTTTAGGACTCCCCTACCTTGGGGAAAAGACCTTTGTTATTCAGCCTATCCATATCCATCATGATTTTATAAACCTCTTCCAGGTCACCCCATGCCTCCTACATTGCATGGAAAAAAGTCCCAGTATGGGCATGATGGGCTGAAGGGCATTTTTCTGTTCTGTAGGTTTCTGTGACTGTACTTGCTTATCACAGCATAACAGTTTAGAATATGAGATGTTTTGATATCTTGACAATAACGTTTCACGTAGTCATTACATTGATATTCATTGGTAGATGAATGGGCTGAAGAATTCCGATACAGAATACCAGCTAACCTTTAACTGCAAGAGGGTTGCTGTCTACCTGGAAGATGCTGCAAAGCTTGATGGACTGCAGGCAAGTCAAGAAACCTGCAAATGATGTGCTCCTGAATCCTACGTAACAGTGGAAGGTTTTGGGTGTTAAGATTAATTGCCTTGTTCCATATTGAACTGGGTGAATCAGCAGTTTCACTTACATCTCATGCTTGTTACTGCAGTTTGTGAATCAAGGTCACTTCTTGCTAACATAAGGGAAATAAGAACAGCAAAGAAAAAATCTGATGATGTGTACAAAGTTATTTTGGTACCTGAAACCTTCCTCATGTCGTGAAGGCAACATTAAGTTAGCCTGCGCAGTGACTCGATTTGTGTTCATTTTAATGATGATGTTGTTTATTCATGGATTGAGGGCAGGGGTTGAGAGTTAGTTAGCTGACAGGAAACAGAGTAGGAATAAATAAAGCAAAATCAGAAATTGTTGGAGAAACTCAGCAGGTCTAGCAGCATTTATGGAGAGAGGAACAGAGTTAACATTTTGAGTCCAGTGACTCTTCTTCAGAACTGAACTCCTTCAGACTCAGTGAGGTTTGAGAAGATTTGTAGCTCAGGTTGAGGTTTTAGATGTAGGTTTGCTCGCTGAGCTGGACAGTTCATTTTCAGATGTTTCGTCACCATACTAGGTAACATCTTCAGTGAGCCTCCAGACGAAACACTGCTGAAAATACCCAAAGAACCCCAAACACATAAACAGAAAGCAGGAAGCATCAACAGTGCTTTCTCCAGAGGCTCAGTGAAGATGATACCTAGTATGGTGACGAAACGTCTGAAAATGAACCTTCTAGCTCAGTGAGCAAGCCAAATCCAGATCCTTCAGACTCGCTCAAAGCACCACAGAAACTCTTTTCCTATCTCTTCTGTCAGGCAGAAAATACAGAAGCTTGAACACACACACCATCAGGTTCAGGAACAGCATCTTCCCTGCTGCTGCTAGACTGATGAATGGACTCTCTGACTTCAAATGGAATGTTGATCTTGCTTCCTGCACCTCCTGTGCAGCTGTAAGCCTCATTCTGTCCAATCTGTATGTCCTTGTTTGTTATGATCTGGCTGTACTGCTCGCAAAACAAAATATTTCACTGTACTCAGGTACATGAGGCAACAATAAATCAAATCAAAGATACAGTCAATTATATTCTGGTGGGTGAAGCTACATTAAAATCTCAGCTAACTTGTTCAGGACCAATTGCAATAATGACATTTTTGTTTAATGGAACCTTGCTGCACACAAATTGGTTGGAGTATTTCTAATAATACAGCTGTGGTCACATTTCATTCAAAGATTTGATTGGTTCGAGATGTCTTGAGGCCTGGAGGCAATTTTTACAAAGATGTTTACTTACTCTGTGTGACCTGGATGTTGTTGGCTGGCCCAGCATTTGTTTCCCATCACTGTAGGACAGGTCCCTCACAACAAGTGCACTGCCCTCCTGCAATGCTGTCTCAGCACCAACCTGCAGTTTCTCTGTGTTCTTACCTGACTTTGCAGGGACTGCCGTTCTCTCATCAACCTTGATACATGCATCCAGTTGAACTTGAAAGACTTTATGCAATCGTTAAAATGCAGAAATCTACCCGATAACCAACAAAAGGAAAGCTCACACAGAGTAGAGAGTGAACATTTGCATTTTGCACCTATTCCTTTCAATAGCCACATGTGCTAAACATATTTCCAAAGATATACAATAGACTCTCTGTAACTGCTCTCAGGTTGGAGTTGGGATACTCACTCCTACCCCACTGACTCTTCTTTTGATACTCAACAGTTTCCTCATTTCCCCTTCCCCCACCTCATCCTAGTTTCAAACTTCCAGCTCAGCACTGTCCCCATGACTTGTCCGGACTTGTCTGACCCGCCTAGCTCCTTTTCCACCTATCCACTCCACCCTCTCCTCCCTGACCTATCACCTTCATCCCCTCCCCCACTCACCCGTTGTACTCTATGCTACTCTCTCCCCACCCCCACCCTCCTCTAGCTTATCTCTCCACGCTTCAGGCTCTCTGCCTTTATTCCCGATGAAGGGTTTTTGCCCGAAACATCGATTTCGCTGCTCGTTGGATGCTGCCTGAACTGCTGTGCTCTTCCAGCACCACTGATCCAGAATCTTCTTTTGATAACCTGCAGCCAATCTTTTACTTCACTGTTTCTCAGAACTGAAACCTTCAGTTCCCCAACCGGGTTGCTCTGTCCTGGAACTGAAATGATTCAAGGACGTGAAGCCAAGGTGACCTTCCCCTACCTCCACAGTAAATATTTCCCAGCACTGTAATTACACCAGAACATCTGCCAAAAGGAAATAATGAAATCGGTGAAGCAGATGACCGTAAAACTAACACAGAAGCTGAGCTTGCATTTTAAATCAGCATGATGTGATGGTTACCTTGGATTTCTTTGCAGTTGAAATTGTCAGTGACTTCTGGAGGTGTTATTCCTTCACATTGCCGGAGTCAACATTCCTGTTGACATTTTGGTTTCTAATCCGTGAGCAGAGAGTGACAGATGAGCCAGGGCTGAGATGAGGGAGGAACGACACTGCATGGAAAGTAGGGGAGGCAGACTCACTGATAATGTTCAGAAAAGGGACTGAAATAAATAGTTCAAGAGGAGGGAAAGAAAACCTGCAGGGCTAGAAGGGGAGAGCAGAGTGGTGTTATTACCAACATGCCATTATAGGGCCAAATGGTCTCCTTCCATTCTAATGTTCTTTGGATGAGAACAAATGCATCAGTTCATGACATGATTCCAGATTCTATGTCACCAAAACCACTTTGGGTTTGGGATATGCTGAAGTGCATGGAGGTAGATAGATTCTTGTTAGGTAAGGGGCTGAAAGGGTTATCAGGAAACAGAAGATCCTAAAAACTAGGAGCAGGAGGAGGATGTTCAGCCCCTTGAGCCTACTCCACCATTCAAAACCATCATGGCTGATCTCATCCCAGTCTCAACTTCACTTTCCCACCTGCTCTCTATAACCCTTCAACCCATTACTAATTCAAAATCTGTTCATCTTCTCCTTTAGTTTATTCAATGTCCCAGCGTTCTGTATTAGTGGTGCTGGAAGAGCACAGCAGTTCAGGCAGTATCTGAGGGGCAGTAAAATCAACGTTTCAGGCAAAAGCCCTTCATCAGAAATATTCCTGATGAAGGGCTTTTGCCCGAAACGTCGATTTTACTGCTCCTCGGATACTGCCTGAACTGCTGTGCTCTTCCAGCACCACTAATCCAGAATCTGGTGTCCAGCATCTGCAGTCATTGTTTTTACCTCAATGTCCCAGCATCCCACCGCACTCTGGGGAGAGAATTCCATGGATTTTTGACCCTTTGAGAGAAGTCATTCCTCTCCATCTCTGTTTTAGATCTGTCGTCCCTTACCCTAAAGCTATGTCCTCACGTTGTAGATTGTCTAACTCGAGGGAACATCCTCTCCACATCTACTGCGTCAACCCCCTTTAGTATTTTGTACACCTCAGTCTGATATCTTCTCATTCTTCCTAAACAGCTCTGTCACTCTTCATAAGACGAAGAGGTGGGTGGGCATACAGGTAAGATCAGCTACCGTCATATTGAATAGAACAGGCTCAAGGGGGCTGAATGGCCTATTCCTGCTCCTGGTTCATATGTTTGTACAATGACAGGGCTTAAATGGTTGTGTTTTGAAGATGGGTTTGCAGAGTAGGGCAGGATTATGCCCTTTCTGTTGGCATCCCAACTTTGGAATCGAATGGGTGAGCAGGCCCTGCCCTCTGGGGGCAATTGTTACCTGGCAGTGACTCTCCCCATATTAGCCAAACAAAAATGGCATGTGGGCTCTTGAGGTTGTGGTGGGTAGTGGGGTTTGGGGGCAGGAGGTAAGGGCTGGTTGGGGGTGGGGAGGTGTCGTTGGGTTTATGAGAAGTTGGTGGGGTGCAGTTGGTGGAGACAGTAGACCATCCTCTCAGGTGGGTAAGAGACAGACTATACCTGATGGTGGAGGTGCCCCCTCTCCCACTTGCTTCACACTCAAATAAACAATAGATTCAGTAATTGTAGCGTCAGGAAACCCCTCAACATGATAATGTGGTAAACTTATGCAAGGCTGGCAAAGGGGGGCTATCATGATTATCTGCTCTCTGACCCCTCTCTATCTTCCATTTCAGGGGCTTAAAATTCTAGCCCATGGGATGTGTTCCTTGGGGTTAACAATAATGGCTTGTTGAGATACGTGACATTATTAAACTTTGTTTTCCACTAGAGTCCATGAGGAGGGAGGTGATGTTGAACTTGGACAAGACATAGCTGGAGGACTGTGTACAGTGCTGGGTGCCACATTATAGGAAGGATGTGAATACATTGGAGAGAGTGTGCAGGAACATTTTACAAGAATGGTCTCAGGGACAGCAAGCGACAGCGATGATGATAGATTGAAGAAGGTAGGACGTTCTTCTTGGAGAGAGGAGACTGGGGCAAGATTGATAGGGTTTTGGAAAATCATGAGTCAGCCAACAGAGGAGATATGGAGGGGTTGTTGCTGTTTATACAGGAACAATAATGAGAGGGCGTAGAATTAAAGTAAGGTGATGAAGAAGCAAGGGTGGAAGAGAAAACCTCCTCATACAGCAAGTGGTGAGGGCGTGGAATGCACTGCCTGGGAATGTGGTGGAGACGGTTATGTTAGACTCACAAAGCTGTACAGCACAGAAACAGACCCTTCAGTCCAACCCATCCATGCTGACCAGATATCCTAAATTAATCTCCTCTGATTTGCCAGTGCTGTGCCCATATCCCTCTAACCGTGAATTCAACGTGAGCAAATGCGAGGTCTTGCACTTTGGAAAAAAGAATAAAATCATAGACTACTTTCTAAATGGTGAGAAAATGCCTAAAGCCAAAGTACAAAGGGATCTGGGCGTGCTAGTCGAGGATTCTCTAAAGGTAAACATGCAGGTTGAGTCCATGATTAAGAAAGCGAATGCAATGTTGTCATTTATCTGAAGAGACTCCTGAGATGCTGCCTAACCTGCTGTGCTTTGACCAGCAACACATTTGCAGCTGTGATCTCCAGCATCTGCAGACCTCATTTTTTACTCGAAGATTTATCTGAAGAGGGTTGGAATATAAAAGCACCGTTGTGCTACTGAGACTCTATAAAGCTCTGGTTAGGCCCCATTTGGAGTACTGTGTCCAGTTTTGGTCCCCACACCTTAGGAAGGACATACTGGCACTGGAACATGTCCAGCGGAGATTCACACGGATGATCCCTGGAATGGTAGGTCTAACATATGAGGAATGGCTGAGGATCCTGGGATTGTATTCATTGGAGTTTAGAAGATTAAGGGGAGACTTAATAGAAACTTACAAGATAATACATGGCTTGGAAAGGATGGACGCTAGGAAATTGTTTCCGTTAGGCGAGGAGACTAGGACCCGTGGACACAGCTTTAAAATTAGAGGGGGTAAATTCAGAACAGAAATGCGGAGACATTTCTTCAGCCAGAGAGTGGTGGGCCTGTGGAATTAATTGCTGCAGAGTGCAGTGGAGGCCGGGACGCTAAATGTCTTCAAGGCAGAGATTGGTAGATTCTTGATGTCTCGAGGAATTAAGGGCTACGGGAAGAATGCGGGTAAGTGGAGTTGAAATGCCCATCAGCCATGATTGAATGGCGGAGTGGACTTGATGGGCCGAATGGCCTTACTTCCACTCCTATATCTTATGATCTGTCTTAAACCCTTTCTATTCATATACCCATCCAGATGCCTTTTAAATGTTGCAATTGTACCAGCCTCCACCACAGCCTCTGGCAGCTCATTCCATACACATACCACCCTCTGTGTGAAAATGTTGCTCCTTAGGTCCCTTTTAAATCTTTCCCCTCTCACCCTAAACCTATGCCCTCTAGTTCGGGATTTCCCCACTATTGCCCCTATTCCCCATTCCCCTATTCCCCCTATCCATGCCCGTCATGATTTTATAAACCTCTATAAGGTCACCCCTCAGCCTCTGACGCTCCAGGGAAAACAGCCCCAGCCTGTTCAGCCTCTCCCTATAGCTCAGATTCTCAACCCTGGCAACATCCTGGTAAATCTTTTCTGAACTCTTTCAAGGTTCACAACATCCTTCCTATAGTAGGGAGACCAGAATTGCACACAATATTCCAACAGTGGCCTATCCAATGTCCTGTAGAGCTGCAACATGACCTCCCAACTCCTGTACTCAATACTCTGACCAATAAAGGAAAGCATACTTCTTCACTATCCTATCTACCTGCGACTCCACTTTCAAGGAACTATGAACCTGCACTCTAAGGTCTTTTTGTTCAGCAACACTCCCTAGGACCTTACCATTAGGTGAATAATTCCTGTCCTGATTTGCCTTTCCAAAAATCAGCACCTCACATTTACCTAAATTAAACTCTATTGGCCACTCCTCATCCCATTGGCCCATTCTGTTGTATCTGAGGTAACTTTCGCTGTTCACTACACCTTCAATTTTGGTATCATCTACAAAATTACTAACTATACTTCCTATGTTCACATTCAAATCATTTATATAAATGACGAAAAATAGTGGACCCTGCACGGATCCTTGTGGGACTCTATTGGTCACATGCCTCCAGTCTTAAAAACAACCCTCCACCATCACCCTCTGTCTTCTACCTTTGAGCCAGTTCTGTATCCAAATGGCTAGTTCTCCCTGTATTCCGTGAGATCTAACCTTGCTAATCAGTCTCCCATGGGGAACCTTGTCGAACACCTTACTGAAGTCCAGATAGATCACATCTATTGCTCTGCCCTCATCAAACCCCTTTGTTACTTATAGAGTCATAGAGATGTACAACATGGAAACAGACCCTTCGATCCAACCTGTCCATGCCGACAAGATATCCCAATCCAATCTAGTCTCACCTGCCAGCACCCGGCCCATATCCCTCCAAACCCTTCCTATTCATATACCCATCCAAATGCCTTTTAAATGTTGCAATTGTACCAGCCTCCACCACTTCCTCTGGTAGCTCACCCTCTGTGTGAAAAAGTTGCCCCTTAGGTCTCTTTTATATCTTTCCCCTCTCACCCTAAACCTATACCCTCTAGTTCTGGACTCCCCGACCCCAGGGAAAAGACTTTGCCTATTTACCCTATCCATGCCCCTCATAATTTTGTAAACCTCTATAAGGTCACCCCTCAGCCTCCGACACTCCAGGGAAAACAGCCCCAGCCTGTTCAGCCTCTCCCCATAGCTCAACATCCTTGTAAATTCTTCAAAACACTCAATCAAATTTGTGAGACATGATTTCCCATGCACAAAGCCATCTTGACCATCTGTAATCAGTCCTTGCCTTTCTAAATATATATAAATCCTATCTCTCAGGATTCCCTCCAACACTTGTCCACCACTGATGTCGGGATCCCGGGTCGATAGTTCCCTGGCTTTTCCTTACCACCATTCTTAAATTTCTTTTGTTCATGAGTATGACTGGCTGGGCCAGCATTTATTGCCCATTCTTAATTGTCCAGAGGGCAGTTAAGAGTCAACCACCTTGCTGTGGGTCTGGAGTCACATGTCGGCCTGCAGATTTCCTTCTCTGAAGAACATTGGTGAACTAGGCAGGTTTTTGCAGCTATTAGAGTCGAAAAGTGTGGCGCTGGAAAAGCATAGCAGGTCAGGCAGCATCCAAGGAACAGGAGAGGCAGTTTTTCGAGCATTAACCCTTCATCAGCCCCTCATTCCTGATGAAGGGCTTATGCCCAAAGTGATGACTCTCCTGCTCCTCAGATGCTGCCTGACCTGCTGTGCTTTTCCAGCACCACACTTTTCGAGTCTGACTGTCCGGCATGTGCAGCCCTCACTGTCTCCTTTTGCAGTTAACAGCAGTGGTTTCATGATCATTATTTGACTCTTAATTTCAGATTTAAAAAAAAATTGAATATGCCATGGTGGGAATCAAACCTTGACAGTATTTCGGTCTTTAGATTAATGGTCAAGTGATAATATCACTAGGTCACCATCTCGCAAAGCATGTAATTATTTTGGAATTAATAGCAACTCTCAGTAATGGTGATCTTGAAGTTATCATCAATTGTCATTAAAAACCCATCTGGTTCACGAATGCCCGTTTGGGATGGAACTGCCATCCTTACCTGTTGTGGCCTACACGTGACTCCAGACCCACAACAATGTGGCTGACTCTTAACTCCCCTCTGAAATGGAAAAAGCAAGCCACTGAACTCATGGGCCATTAGGAATTGCTAGTGACACCTGCATCGCTTTGAAAGAAATAAAGAAAAAAGTAATTACTTGAAAATGATAAACCTATGATCGATTTTCTTTTGGCTGAGGAAACACTCAAACCATTCCGGTGAGTAAAACCACAGAAAAGCCATCATCAAACCAAATGACAGAAGAGCTTTGAAGGGCTGAATGGCCTATTCCTGTGTTCCACCCTTGACAGCGGTCAGGAGCAGCACAAAGGTTGTCAATAAAATTAGGATAAAAAATGAGGTCTGCAGATGCTGGAGATCACAGTTGAAAATGTGTTGCTGGTTAAAGCACAGCAGGTCAGGCAGCATCCAAGGAATAGGAAATTCGACGTTTCGGCTGATGAAGGGCTTATGCCCGAAACGTCGAATTTCCTATTCCTTGGATGCTGCCTGACCTGCTGTGCTTTAACCAGCAACACATTTTCAACAATAAAATTAGGATTCAGCTTCACAAATGGTGGAGCAGAAGGTAAGAACTGCATGTAAAGGGAGATGTGCACTTACTTCCTGCCTGGTCTTTCTCAGCATCATGAAATGATTAAAAACAAATAGAGGTTTTCATTACAAAATACGTACACTATATCAGGTCATTGCAACCCTTCATGATAGACTGATCTTGCATAGAAACTTGCCAAATGCGGAGTTTTCTCAACAAATCCTGGAGAATATTTCTATGTTGCACCAAAGCTTGAACTTACATTCTATAAATTTTCCAAATATTGATTTGGGAATGAACTTGCTGTTTGTTTGGATTTGTGAGTGTTTTGCAGATGGTAGATTGACAGTAGGTTTGAGTACTCAGGCTCCAAAAAGCAAGTATTGATTTTGCACTGTGTTTTTTTTTAAAGTAAAAATCTTTTTGAAAATTAATATACAGTAACAGAAGAATGTCAAAGAAATGTCGAACTACCAATGATAAGTTTCTATTGATTAATGCTGTGGCCGGTGCTGGGACAGCAATCAAAATGGACAACCAATTTCAACTTCCATCACCTGATTTTTAATAGCTGGAAACTTTCATGGATTGGCATGGCTTTTAAAATAAAAATATATATATTCAGTTAAGATGGCTACAGTGAATACTGGACCAGGTTAAGACAAGTTGCATGAAGCCATCAATAAACAAGACTCCATTTGAACTAAAATTAGTTTGTTGTCAAAATAACTCAAATCAGTCATTCAGACGCAAAAACAGAAGTTGCTGGAAAAGCTCAGCAGGTCTGGTAGCATCTCTGGAGAGAAATCAGAGTTAACATTTCAGGTCCAGTGATCATTCCTCAGAACCATCCAATCAGAATTTTATTTCATATTTATTTACTTTCTGGAGGGTTCACATACTGGGAGGAAAGTTGTCTACATGTTATTCAGCTTAGAAAAAAAACAATGGAGCAAGACTCAGGAACACATAAATGAATTGCATTTCAGGCAACAGCTTTTAGTCAGAGAGCAGAAAAGAACGGTTGATTTATAACGGTAGAACTAGACAGCTTGCTTTCTTTCTCTCTCTCTTGTTCTCTCTCTGTCTCTCCCTATCTCTTTCTCCCTTTATCTGTCTGTCCCTGTTATTTCTCTCAGCCTCTTGTATGACAATACTCAGAGGATAGTACGAGAAAAACATTCATTCACCAAGAACTCATAGATGTCTACAAATTTCTCCACTGCTAACGAGACAAGTTGTCAGTTAAAAAAACGATGGTCTCAGGTTAAACCAAATACTTCAAGATTCAAAGAACTTTCAAAAGGGCCTCATTTTGATCTTCCACATACAATAATCCCACCCTTTTAAAACTAAAAGACGGATGCTATTACAACACTTAAGGACATTTGGACAAGTATGAGGATAGGGAAGACTTTGAGGGAAATAGGACTAGCTCAGTTTAAGAAATCTGATTGGCCTGGATGAGTTGGGCCGAAGGGCCTGTTTCCTTGCTACGTGACTCTATGACTCTCTAACACCATAGATATAGAAACAGAAGTAGGCCATTCAGCCCATCGGATTTACTGTGCCATTCTGTGAGATCACGATTGATCTGATAATCTTGAACTCCACTTTCCTTTATCCCCTTCTATTTCAAAATCTGTCTGTCTCATCGCTGAATATATTTCGGGGCATAGGAAGAGGAAGAGGCCATTCAACCCCTCGAGTCTGTCCTGCTATATAATGAGATCTTGGCTGATCCATGGCCAAAAATGTGTTGCTGGTTAAAGCGCAGCAGGTCAGGCAGCATCCAAGGAACAGGAAATTCGACGTTTCGGGCCAGAGCCCTTCATCAGGAATCCTGATGAAGGGCTCTGGCCCGAAACGTCGAATTTCCTGTTCCTTGGATGCTGCCTGACTGCTGCGCTTTAACCAGCAACACATTTTCAGCTCTGATCTCCAGCATCTGCAGACCTCACTTTTTACTCTGATCCATGGCCAAATCCATATGTCTGTCTTTGGCCCATATTCTCTCATGCCTTTGCTGAATAAAACTTTATGTCTCTCAGATTTAAAACTAACAACTGACCCAGCATCCACTGCTGTTTGTGGAAGAGAGTTCCAAACTTCCACCTGGCCTTGGCTGCCTTCATAAAATCACAGAATCACAGAGTCCCTACAGTGTGGAAACAGGCCACTCAGTTCATGGAGTGGGGCTGGAAAAGCACAGCAGGTCAGGCAGCATCGGAGGAACAGGAAAATCGATGTTTTGGGCAAAAGCCCTTCATTCCTGATGAAGGGCTTTTGCCGAAACATTGATTTTACCTGCTCCTCGGATGCTGCCTGACCTGCTGTGCTTTTCCAGCACCACTCTGATCTAAACTCTGGTTTCCAGCATCTGCAGTCCTCACTTTCGCCTATTCAGTCATGGAGTCCACATCGACCTTCCGAAAAACATCCCACCCAGACCCCAGCCCCCTACCTTATCTCTGTAACCCTGTGTTTCCCATGGCTAACCTATCCAGCCTGCACATCCCTGCACACTGTGGGATAATTTCCCATGGCCAATCCACCTAACCTACACATCTGTGGGAGGAAACTGGAGTGCCTGGAGGATATGAACTATCTACCTGGGTTTGAGTTGTATTGATAAGCAATAAATTTCCTCTTTCTTTCACTTCAGAAAATCCTGTAACTGGCTCTTTAATTTTGAACTTTATTTTTAATGAAGTATAAACAACTGCATGATATTTCTACAGCTATCCATGAAGGGGAAAATGTCCGGAATTAGGTCCCCCATCCTGACCTGGCCAGAGCACAGATCGTAAAGGGCAATGGTGGTTTAAAGGGAAGCAAGCATTAAATCAACTTCTGCTCAGTGGCTAACATTGTTAAAATTTCCATTTCCCTTTCTGGGAGAGTTCAAAATCAAAGGCTATCAACACAAGAAAGGGACTTATAATCCAAGGAAGAGTTTAAGAGGAAGCTCTTGCCCAGCGAATAATGGGAATATGGAACTCACTATGAGAAAGAATAATTGGGAGGTAGAGGTTAGAAGCAGCAGAATATTTGGCCACTAAATCTCTTTTACCATCAATAAGACCATGGCTGATCATCTACATCCACTGCACTTTACTATGATTCCCACCTTGTTCAAAAATCTCTCAGTCATAGAGTTATAGAGGTGTACTGCACGGAAACAGACCCTTCAGTCCAACTCATCCATACCGACCAGATATCCAAACCTAATCTAATCCTATTTGCCAGCACTCCTTCCGATTCATATACCCATTCAGATGCCTTTTAAATGTTGTAATAGTACCAGCCTCCACTACATCCTCTGGCAGCTCATTCCAAACTCGCACCACCCTCTGTGTGAAAAAGTTACCCCTTAGGTCCCTTTTATATCTTTCCCCTCTCACCCTAAATCAATGCCCTTTAGTTCTGGACTCCTCCACCCCAGGGGAAAAGATCTTGTATATTTATCCTATCCATGCCCCTCATGATTTTATAAACCTCTATAAGGTCACCCCTCAGCCCCCAATGCTCTAGGGAAAACCGTCCCAGCCTATTCAATCTCTCCCTTTAGCTCAAATCCTCCAACCCTGAGAAAATCCTTGTAAATCTTTTATGAAACCTTTCAAGTTTCAGTCTTCAGTAATAATTGAACACCCACAATTCTCTAAGGTGCATTGTCATCAGACCCTGACTTCCTTGTTGTGAGCTCTCCAGCCTGGGGAAATCAGCCTCTTAGCACCTCTCCTGTCTACCTTTGGCAGGTAGTAATGCCCTCACTTATCCTTCTAGAATCCAGGAACTATAGGTCCATTCACTCGACATAGAAATATCATTCCAACCCGGGGAAGCTAGACAAGGGCATTAAATGTCGGGAGTGTGGTGCTGGAAAAGCACAGCAAGTCAGGCAGCATCGGAGGAGCAGGAGAGTCAATGATTTAGGCATAAGCCCTTCATCAGGAATGAGGCTGGGAGCATTGGGGGTGGAGAGATAATTGGGAGGAGGGTGGGGCTGGGGGGGAAGGTAGCTGAGAGTGAGCTGAGCATTTATGGCCCACCTTTAATTTGCTGAGGGGGAATATAGGAGTCAAGAACATCGCTATGGCACTGGAGTTGCACGGAGGAAAGGATGGCAGAGTTCCTTCCCTGAAGGACAGTTCTGAGCCAGATCAGTTCTTCCTCAATGGTTTCATGGTCATCATCGGACACTTAATTCCAGACATTCCTGCATTCTACTTGCACCATCTGCCATGGCCGGATTCAAAGCCCTGTCCCCAGAATGTTACCCATGGGCCTCTGGATTACAGTGATATCACCAGGCCATCGCCTCTCTGACCAGACCGATGTCAAAGTCAAAAATGAGGGACAGCAATAAGCACAACCTGTTGATGCAGATGATCAACCACACAAAGATGGGAGGCAAAACATCTGTAAGGAACTGTTCAACTTTTCACTCTGAACCCAAGAGAGTGAGCTAGATTACTCAGCCATCCTGACTTTCACTGAACTATGGAAATCCTGACACACTCTGTCAAAAGTCTCAATGTGCTTCTTGTAGTTACCTAACTAACTACACACTCCATTTATAATCTCAAATACATTTGTTCCCAGCTGAGTGATTCTTCAACTTTCATGAAGTATTCAGCGATCCATTTTTGAAAGAATTCAATTTCAAATAATGTCAAATGCAAATAATGAATACAGACCTCACAATTATTTCTTGTTGAATTTCTTTGACAATGACACAGTACAAGAAGATTGATGAATATAGTAGGTAATAGCAGCTGATATTTGTCTTTAACTGTGTAACTTAGTTCCAGGGTAAAGATTTTAGGTTTTCGCACCTCGATAAAATCTAACAGACGAAGCCTTTGAAACCCAGAGTTGTCAAGGCAGCTGCTGAGTGAATCATTAGAGACACGAGTGTGCACCCCAATTGAATACTTGATGAATTTCTTGCTGTAAGACTCTTAGCGGAGATGTGTTTTCCCAGCAATAAACTAGAGACAGTTAGTTGCCTCAAACTGTTATGTCATTCATTCAGTTTGTTGTTCCAGTTAGCTGGATAGCCAGTAAAAACCTGCAGCAAAATTCCGCAGAGGCTGGCAATCTGAAAGTGCTGGAGAAACTCAGCAGGTCAGGCAGCTTTCATGGAGAGAGAGAGAGTAAGACAGGGTTAACGGAACTGGGATTAGTTTGAGACATTCCATCCCTTAAGCAAGCAACAGGAAAGGGGAGGATAGAGTAATAAAGGAAACTTGTTTTGCACTGATTCAGAAATTGGGAATCTTTGTGAATAAATTTCCATTTTGTTTTTAGTTTCTGTCAATGTGAAAGCTCATCGCACAAGATCAAACAATTCTGAATGAACAGCACTGTGATAGGGCACAGCGCAAGAGAGAACAGATGACAAATGGCGAGATGGTGGAAGCGGGGTTGCTCATGGCAAGGGGCTTTGAGAGTTGCTGAGGACTGGTCCATGGTGTGGCCCGTCCCACCTGTCCATCTTCCTTCCCACCTCTCCACATCACCCTCCTATCTAACCCATCACCATAACACCACTTCCATCTGCCTATCACCTTCCCAGCTAGCTACCCCCAGCCTCACACTTACCTTCCCATTTATCTCTCAGCCCCCATCTCAACACTCCACATTCCTGATGAACAGCTTATGCCTGAAACGTCGATTTTCCTGCTCCTCTGATGCTGCCTGATCTACTGTACGTTTTCCACATCTTTCGATTCTGATTCTCCAGCATCTTCAGTCCTCACTGTCCAGGGTGTGACAGAGGGAACAGAATGTGGGAATGGGAGAGGAAGAAGGTGTTTGCTAGTGTGATTAGTGTTATGACACAGCGGTGACCCCTCTGTTAATTAAACCAAACACCCAGGAAAGGTCACCTTACCTCGTAATCTGTTAAAGAATGAGTGATAGAGAGCTACCAAATTCCACTGTGTAAAGAAATTAATCTCAATTTATTCTTTAAATCTAAAAGTGAACATTAAATAACAACTATTCACAGGTCTAAGTCTTCCCTTTCTCTTAAGGTGTAGCGCTGGAAAAGCACAACCTGTCAGGCAGCATCTGCGGAGCAGGAGAGTTTATCAGGAATGTCCTGAAAGGTGTATGCGGGAAACGTTGAATCTCCTGCTCCTGGGATGCTGTCTGACTGGCTGTGCTTTTCCAGCACCACACTCCCCATTCTTGTCGTGGAGTTAACCAATTAGTGTTGGGCTCAGAGCCCTTCCAGGTTATAATCTGATTCCCCACCCTCAGTCAGACAACGGAATGAATGATTGAACTTCGACTGTTCTTCAAGCTGAAACCAGATATTGTTAAGAATCCAAACTGATGCTTTGAAACCCCGATGGGTAAAGCGACAGGATGAACAATGACTGTCTCTGATTTAAAACCGAGATGAGGAGACATCACTTCTCTCAAAGTGTTGTGAATCTGGGGAATTCACTCCCCCAGAGTGTGGTGGATGTGGGACATTGAGTAAATTGAAGGCGGAAAGACAGATTTTTAATAAGGTCAGAAGTCACACGGCACCAGGTTATAGTCCAAGCCTTGAAATCACAAGCCTTCGGAGCGCTGCTGATTTGTCAGGGTACCTGATAAAAAGGCAGCGCTCCAACAACTTGTGATTTCATATATAACTGGACTATAACCTGGTGTCATATGACTTCTGACCTTGTCTATCCCAGTCCGACCCCAGCACCTCCACATCATGGTTTTTAATTAGTAACGGTTTATGGAGAGCAAGCAGGAAAGTGGAATTGAGGCAGAGATCTCATCAGCCACGATCCTATTGAATGGGGGAACAGGCAGAGGGGCTGAATGGCCCCCTATTGCTCCCAGTCTCCATTATTCCTCATCTCTCATTATTTTCAACGATGCAGGGGTGTTGGAAGGCTGGATTAAAACAAATGTGAGCTAAGTAGTAATTGTGCTGTATAAATTAAAGCATCAAATAATAACTCTGTTGTACTATTTTGTATTTCATTCATCTGCACTATTTCAGATCCAGCTCCTGAGGATCAAGCAGACATTCAGCAAACTGCTTCCATTATTTGTACAACTCTGTCGTCTGTCTGTGTCACCGGTTTGGTTGTTTGTAATCATTGTCCTGTGCTAACAGAGATGGAGAACTCCACCATGAGTAAGGAGTTTGAGATGTGTGCCATCTTCCAGTCATCAGGAACTGTCAGAACAGACAGTATGTCACAGACAGATATCTGCTGATGCCCACTGTATGTGTAGTAACAGCTTAATTTCTAAAATAAATTCAAATAAACAATGATTAAAAACCAAACAAACCCTTAAAATGAAAAAGAAAGTGAGAAAAAGACACTGTGAAATAAAATCAAACTTTTAGAAGCAGTTCATGAATCAGTTTTGTATTGTACATTATGTACATTTACAAAACTATCCAATGTGAACAGGGCAGTCTGAGTTTATTGTCTGATGGGTGTTGTACGCAAACACTTTGTGAACAGATATGGAAGAGCACAGTTTAGCAAATAACCGTGAAATGCCTCAGCCATGGTTCAGCAGATCAGGTTTCTTACCTCTGAGTCAGGAAGGTTAACTCAGAAAGAGAAATAAAAGGGAGCAGGAGGAGGCCATTCGGCCCTTCGAGCCTGCCATGCCATTCAATATGATCATGGCTGATCATCTCCTGTTCCCACTTTCTCCCCACATCCTTTGACCCCTCTAGCCCCAAATGCTATATCCAACACCTACTTGAAATTATACAAAATTTTGCTTTTGACTACTTGGCATTGAATTCCATAAGCTCACCATTGCCTGGGTGAAGAAATTTCTCCTCATCTCGTTCCAAAATGGTTTATCCCTTATCATAAACTATAACCCTACTATTGGGAACAGCCTTCATGCATCTAACCTGCTTAGTCCTGTTAGAAATGTACAGGTTTCTATCAGAATCAACCCCTCCTAATTCTTTTGAACTCAAATGAATTTAATCATAGCTGATTCAACTTCTCATCGGTCAGATTAGACTTACAGTGTGGAAACAGGCCCTTCGGCCCAACAAGTCCACACCGACCCGCCGAAGCGCAACCCACCCATACCCCTACATTTACCCCTTACCTAACACTATGGGCAATTTAGCTTGGCCAATTCACCTGACCCGCACATCTTTGTGACTGTGGGAGGAAACCGGAGCACCCGGAGGAAACCCACGCAGACACGGGGAGAACGTGCAAACTCCACACAATCAGTCGCCTGAGTCGGGAATTGAACCCGGGTCTCAGGCGCTGTGAGGCAGCAGTGCTAACCACTGTGCCACCGTGCCGCCCACAGTTCAGGTCAGTTCTACGATCCCAGGAAACCGTTAGGTAAACCTTTGCTCCACTCCCTAACTACCTGAGAAATAATGTTCTGGTTATGGAGATCTGGTAATACACAATTATTCCAAATGTGGTCTCACCTAGGCCCTGTATAATTGCAGCAAGACGTCACTGCTCTTGTACTCAAATCCTCTTACTATGAAGGCCAACGTGCCCCTTGTCTTGTTTACTACCAGCTGTACTAGCGTGCTTACCTTCAGCACCTGGGCTACAAGGACACCTGGGTCTCATTGCACATACACCTCCCTAACGTTATAACCATTCAGATTATAATGTGCCTTTCTGTTTCTGCTCCCCTAAAGTGATTACCCTCCCATCTGTCCCCTTTATACTGCACCTGCATTTGCATACTCACTCAACTTGTCCACATCGCACTGAATCATCTGCCATCCAGTTTTGAGTTATCTGCAAATTTGGAGGTATTATGTTGAGCTCTCTCATCTAAATCATTAACCTATATAGTGAATAGTTGGGATCCTAGAACTGATCCTGACAGCACCCCACGAGTTACCGCCTGCCCTTTGGAAAAAACTCAGTTATGGGTTCATACTCCCCTTCAGAGAACAGACTGATCATCAGTCCTAAGGAAGGGTCACTAGGCCTGAAACGTTAATTGTGCTTTCTCTCCACAGATGCTGCCAGACCTACTGAGTGTTTACAGCAGTTTCGGTTCTGTTTTGGACTTGCAGTATCCAGAGTTCTGTGGTTTAGTTTTGCCCTGAGAACTGTGTGATGTGGGTGCTGTGCTGTCAAAGGGACTTCCTTTCACATGGACATTAACCTGAAGGTCATACTCAGCTCCCAGTGAGAATAAACTCACACAGTTCAAAACTTCAGCAGAGCAGGGAACTGCCCACATCCTCATCAACATTTATTCCTCAACCACATCAATAAAACAGATTATTTCATCATTATATCACTATTCTTTGAGGAAACTTGCTGTCTGCTCATCCTTTCTGACATTAAACTCGTGCTGACACTTTGCAAGAACTTCACTGTCTGTGAAACATAACGGGAGGCCCTGTGGTTTGAAGGGTGCTCTACAGATGAAAGCTTTTCTTCATAATCTTTTCAACAGCACAGTCTTCGCAGTGGCAAGGGAATATCATTGAACCGAGATGATCGCGGTATCTGTGGAGGAAGTGGAATTTTGCAGTTGGCTTACTTGGAGAACGGACTGAATGGCTTCCTTCTGCTCTGTAGCAGTTTTGTGATTCGGAAATAATTAATTATCTTACTTCAAATTGCTGCTGCTTCAAATACTTAGAGTCATAGAGATGTACAGCATGGAAACAGACCCTTCGGTCCAACCCGTCCATGCCGACCAGATATCCCAACTCAATCAAGTCCCACCTGCCAGGACTCAGCCCATATCCCTCCAAACCCTTCCTATTCATATACCCATCCAAATGCCTCTTAAATGTTGCAATTGTACCAGCCTCCACCACTTCCTCTGGCAGCTCATTCCATACCCGTACCACCCTCTGTGTGAAAACGTTGCCCCTTAAGTCTCTTTTATATTTTTCCCCTCTCACCCTAAACCTATGCCGTCTAGTTCTGGACTCCCCGACCCCAGGGAAAAGACTTGTCTATTTATCCTATTCATGCCCCTCATAATTTTGTAAATTCCTACAAGGTCACCCCTCAGCCTCCAATGCTCCAGGAAAAACACCCCAGCCTGTTCAGCCTCTCCCTGTAGCTCAGAACCTCCAACCCTGGCAACATCTTTATAAATCTTTTCTGAACCCTTTCAAGTTTCACAACATCTTTCCGATAGGAAGGAGACCAGAATTGCATGCAATATTCCAACAGTGGCCTAACCAATGCCCTGTACTCAATACTCTGACCAATAAAGGAAAGCATACCAAACACCTTCTTCACTATCCTGTCTACCTGTGACTCCACTTTCAAGATCTCTTTGTTCAGCAACATTCCCTCAGACCTTACCATTAAGTGTATAAGTCCTGCTGAGATTTGCTTTCTCAAAATGCAGCACCTCACATTTATCTGAATTAAACTCCATCTGCCACTTCTCAGCCCAATGGCCCATCTGGTCCAGATCCTGTTGTAATCTGAGGTAACCCTCTTCACTGTCCACTACACCTCCAATTTTGGTGTCATTTGCAAACTTACTAACTGTGCCTCTTATGCTCGCATCCAAATCATTTATGTAAATGACAAAAAGTAGTGGACCCAGCACCGATCCTTGTGGCACTCCACTGGTCACAGGCC
This sequence comes from Hemiscyllium ocellatum, assembly GCF_020745735.1. Lineage (NCBI taxonomy): Eukaryota > Metazoa > Chordata > Chondrichthyes > Orectolobiformes > Hemiscylliidae > Hemiscyllium > Hemiscyllium ocellatum. The sequence continues at coordinate 5,297,778 of NC_083424.1, read as the reverse complement.
TCCAGTCTGAAAACAACCCTCCACCACCACCCTCTGTCTTCTACTTTTAGCCAGTTCTGTATCCAAATGGCTAGTTTTCCCTGTCTTCTGTCAGATCTAACCTTCTGTCAGTCTCCCATTTTTACTGTTGCTTTAAATACTTGCTGCTGTTTCGAGTTGCTGTGAATGAGATGTTGATACCTGCTGAATTAGTGCCTTTAAAAGTGGCAGCCCCACCTGTTGAGATTCTGCAGTTTAGTGTGATCAGTGTTTTCACCCCCATTAGCACATCAACACTGCTAATCCTACACATTGATACATCATTCTGATTCTGTTCTTGTGACTGAGGGATTAATAAGGGATTTAGAGAAATTAATAAGGGGATTCTGTATCGGGGGATTAATAAGGGGATACAGGACAATTAATAAGGGGCTACATGGGGACTAATAAGTGGATACAGGTGACTAATAAGGGGATACAAGGGGATTAATATGGGGATGGGGAATTAATAAGGGGATTCTGTTTCGAGGGATTAATAAGGGGACAAGGAGATTAATAAGGGGGTGGGAGGATTAATAAGGGATTCTGTATCAGGGGGATTAATAAGGGATTCTGTATCAGGGGCATTAATAAGGGAGAATCAGGAAATAAAAGGGGGAAATAGGGTATGGTAAAGGTGTCCAAATGAAGTTGATAACACAGCTGATGATGTATAGTTGATGATGATGATGATGATGATGATGATGTTCCCCCAGTAATAGAGTTGAAGTATGGGTAAGGAGTACGGTCTCAGTAATGGCATGAGGTTAGTCATCCAGACCACTGGGCTAATGGGGATATGAGTTCAGATTCTGTTATGTCAAATGTGCAATTTGAATTCAATAAACTATCTGGAATGTTGAAATGACTGATGTTTAAAGCACAGAATGTGATTGGGAGTATTGCGGGACAATGCCACTGTGCTGTCCCTTTAAGAGGCGTTAACTGAAGGAATTAGGGTTTGGAATCTCAGTGAGTCAGTACTTAATGCTGATGTAAACAGGACACCATAAGTGATTATCATGTCATGTTTTAAAATTATTTCATAGGATGTGACTGTCACTGGCTGGTCCAGTATTCATTACCGTCTCTTGTTTCCCCTTGAGAAGGTGGGGGTGAGCTGCCTTCTTGACCCGCTGCAGTCCCTGTGCTGTGGGTAGACCCACAATGCCCTGAGGGAGGGAATTCCAGGATTCTGACCCAGTGAGAGTGAAGGAATATATTTCCAAGTCAGATTGGTGAGTGGCTCGGAGGGGAACTTGCAGGGGGTGGTGTTCCCATGTTTCTGCTTCTTTCGTCTTTCTAGATGGTAAAGGTCACAGGTTCAGAAGGTTGGGGGAGGCAATAGTCTAGTGGAATTATCACTGAACTGTTAACACAGCTGACTCAGGTCATGTTCCAGGGACCTTGAATCCTGCCACAGCTGATGGTGGAATTTGAATTAAATTTTAAAAGAAATCTGTAATTAAGAGTCTAATGATGACCATGAAACCATTGTCAATTGTCAGTGAAATCCCATCTCCTTCCCTAAGGCGCATTACCTGGTCCTTACCTGGTCTGGCCTCCATGTGACAGGAAACCCACAGCCATGTCGTTGACTCTTTTTTTTAGATACTTTTATTGAAGATTTTAACATGTTTTAACAAGATTACAAAAGAAAACTTTAAAAAAAAGACCCAAGTATAAACATTGATATGCAGTTAAATCTTAAATAAATAATAACCAAAATCTGTCAAACAAGAAAGCAGAAATACCAAGAGAAAAAAAAGACAAAACTCAACTAACTACTCGTCTGACTTACAACTAACCAGAGTGTACCATTAACATTCTTACATTATTCAAGAAAATAAAATCCAATGGATAACATATAAATTGAGCAGTGATATCCATGCTCGGAATATGTTAACATCAGACCACAACACAAACCTGTATTTATCCAAAACCTCCCGAGCATAGAGCATATAAAATTCACAAAAATAAAAGCTCTTTAATACATTCATATCAATATAATAAAAAAACTATTTCTAAATAGCAAAAAAAAGTATAAAACATATTTAAATGGAGATCTACCCCCTTAATCCCAGGGGGCATCACTTCCTTTCCAAAAAACCCATCATAACCTCTCCCAACCAGTGCCCCACCCTTGTCCCAGGCACCCCACAATAGGATAAAGAAAATTCAAGTATACTACTGAACTAGAACTAACAGTGAGTGCCCTATCCCCCCCACCTACACCAACACCTGGATATATTTGGTAATGTTAATACCATATATGAACATATATGACTATAAAATTACAGTCTCAGCAAATAATAATTAAATATATTAATACAAAATAACAGGGGAAAATAACCCTGCTCCCAAGGACAAATATAAAATAAGATAAGCTCACCTTCCCTCCATCTACATTAACTAGACCCCCTGGCCTATATATATATAAAAAGGGGGAGAAGAAATCACTATGTAAAAGATGAATAAATAATCCCTTCTTCCCCCCCCCCGGAGATAATATTAAACAGTAAAATAATGAAAGGAAAAAAAAGGGGGGGTAAATCGGGTTGGGGGTAGGACAAAACAACATCAATGAACTCTTATAATTTATCTAAGAGAGTCCAAAAGTTCCTTGGCCTTCTCCCGTGATCCGAAGTTACATGCTGACCCTTCATGGCTGAAGCGTAGCGTCGCTGGGTAGCGCAAGGAGTATTGAATGTTTAAGTTCCTTAAACGCTTCTTTGCTTCATAAACCGCCTTCCTCTTTCGGACCAAAGCTGGGGAAAAGCCCCGGAATAACATAATCTTGGATCCTTTATAGATCATGGCTTGGGGATCTTTACCAAAATTTCTGGAAGCTTCCAAGACCATCTGCCTCTCCTGATAGCTCTGCAGCTGGAACAGGATCGGGCGGGGACGCTGGTTTGAGCCGGGCCCGTGTATTGCGACCCGGTAGGCCCATTCCACCCTTACCTGGCCTGATCCAGCCTCCAGATTTAAAAGCTGTGGCAGCCACTGTTCAAGGAGCGCTATAAGCTGGCCGCCTTCTTCCCGTTTGGGAAGGCCAACAAACGAATATTTTTTCGACAACCTTGATTCTCGAGGTCATCAGTATGGTTCTGTCAGGTCCAGACTCCCTGTTCGAGAGTCCGGACCCGATCCACGGCCAATTCTGCAAAGGTCTCGGAGGTCGCGGCCTTTAGCTCCGCCCCTCCGAATCGGCGCTCGATCTCCTCGATGTCTCGGCCATGCTTTTGTAGCTCACCACCGTAGGTAAGTCCCCCAGGGCAGCTGTGGACGCCTCTGCTGCAGCTGGGGGGGTGGGGTGGGACGGGGAGGGGACTTCTACCTGCTGAGAGCTGTGGGCTCCTTTCCCTCTAGTCATTTTTACAGGAGGCTGAACTGTTTAAGTTTAGTACTAATTACATTAAGTAAAAACTATTTTAAATGATTTGGTGAGTGCGGTGGAGGAGGGTGGCCCACTTTGCCTAGGTCCTGGGAGGAGCACTATGGACTCAGACTTGCTGAGTTGCCGCCATCTTGGATCTCCGTCATTGACTCTTAACCCTCTGGGCAATAATTGGTGGCCTAGCCATTGATGGCCTGAGTTATAAGCAAACAATAAAGAGGTGCTGTCTAAGGAGCCTTGGTGAACTACTGCAGGGCAGCTTCTACGTGGTACGCACTGCTGTTACTGAGCTTCTAAACCTGGAGCTACATCACACTGTGAAGTCGACTTGCTGCTAGCATTGTCAGGAACTATAGGGCCCACTGAGTTCTATTGCATAGGGGAGAACCATTACCTGGTCTAAATAGAAGGGGCTCCTATCTGGAACAAGAAACAGTTAATTGCCTATTAACAACTCGTGCCAGGTTACCGTGAGATGATAGACAGGATTACATAGACTTTGAGGAGAACCAGGTTGTCCAGTCTCAGTCTCTCAAGACATGAAACTTCTCTGTCCTTAAGTCCATAACTGCATCATCATGGTGGGTGGTGTTTTAGGGGAGTCCTTAGTGTTAATCCTATCAAATCCTTTTAGACCCTTTACAACCCTTAGTCATGACACATGCAACCTGAACAACCCAAAACCCCCTCTGACACACATTAAATGTCTGCAGAACAATGATTTATTGCACTGTATAATATCTAAAATTGGATCAAGCTGCAAACAGTCCTGTGATCCACAATGTATACTCATAGAATCCTTACGGTGTGGAAACAGGCTATTTGGCCCAACTAGTACACACCAGCCCCCAACCCTATGACACTGCATTCCCCAAGGCTAACCCATCTAGCCTACACATCCCTGGACACTACGGGCAATCTCCCATGGCCAATTTATCTAACCGACACATTGTTGGATTGTGGGAGGAATCCCACACAGACACAGGGAGAACGTGCAAACTCCACACAGTCACCCGAGGGTGGAGTCGAAGCTGGGTCCCTGGTGCTGTGAGGCAGCAGCACTAACCACTGAGCCACCATGCTGCCACATAAAGCTCTCTTGTACATACCACATCAGTCACAGCTCTCATCTTTAACCATTGTCAGGAAAGCTCCAACCTTGTAGGAAACAGATTACTGCCAAAGTTGAAAAAACATTCCTATCAGTAAGAACCATCGCTAGGGAGCTCAGTGGTTAGCACAACCGCCTCACAGCATCAGGGACCCGGGTTTGATTCCACCCTCGGGTGACTGTCTGTGTGAAGTTTGCACATTCTCCCCGTGTCTGTGTGGGTTCCTCCCACAGTCCAAAGATGTGCAGGTTAGGGTGGATTGGCCATGGGAAATAGTCCAAAATGTTCAGGGATGTGCAGGCAAGGTGGGTTAGCCTTGGAAATGTGGGGCTATAGGTATGAGTGTGAGGCTGGGTGAGATGCTCTTCGGAGTGTTAGTGTGGACTTGTTGGGCTGAATGGCCAACACTGTAGGGATTCGATGATTATTTTGAAATAATTTTTTTTTAACTGTGTTGTGCTAAGGTGACTTGTGTTCTGCTGTAATTAGCCTAGATTTGCTGAGGAAGTGACGGTGTGGATAAATAAGAATCTCTTTTCCGTTGCCACAATTTGATGGATAACTTTTTGTTTTAACATGGGTCTTAGAAGAAAATGGAAACATTACTGGTGTGAAGTTACCTCCAAAAGGTGTTTTATCGAATGCTTATGCCAGCTCCCTGAGATAAGAAACTGGTGAATGATGGTATTTTGAAAATCTGATAAGTGTTTGTCACAGTTAGCGTTATGTACAAACATTAGCATTACATTCCTCAGCCACCTATTGCCTGGGTGAACATTAAGCTAATAAGCTACAAGACAGAAGCATGCTTCCCATAGCGTGTCAAGCTTCAGGTGTTTTTCAAGTGATGAAGTACAAGATCTGAGACAAAACAGAAAGTGCTTGAGAAACTCAGCAGGTCTGGCAGCATCTATGGAGAGAGAAACAGAGTTAACATTTTGAGCCCAGTGACTCTTCTTCAGAATAAGTGTGAGATCTTTCTACCCTTAGCTCATATGCTGAGTGTAGGAAGGTTGAAGAAGGGCTTATGCCCGAAATGTCGATTCTCCTGCTCCTTGGATGCTGCCTGACCTGCTGCGCTTTTCCAACAACACATTTTTCAGCACTGATCTTCAGCATCTGCAGTCCTCACTTTCTCCCTGTAGAAAGGTAGAAAATGTGATGATACAATGATTATCATAGACTCTGTACAATGTGGAAGCAGGCCATTTATGTCCACATTGACCTTCTGAAGGGCATCCCACCCAGTCCCAACCCTATAACACTGCATTCCCCAAGGTGAACTCACCTAGCCTGCATAACCCTGGACACTGCGGGCAAATTAGCATGGTCAATTCACCCAAACCTGCACATTCTTGACAGTGGGAGTGAATCAGAGCATCTGGATGAACCCACACAGACACAGGGAGAATGTGCAAACACCACACAGACAATCACTCAAGGCTGGAATTGAACCCGGGTCCCTGGCGCTGTGAGGCAGCAGTGCTAACCACTCAGCCACTGTGCCACCCAGCTGCACATGTCTTCAAGGTAACGGTCATGTTGGGGATTGTAACCCCTTTTCCATTAGGTTGCAGGAAGATGCATAAATCACACTATGTGTATGTGACACTTGGCACAATCATTGATTTGATGCTATCTACTGCACGCTCTGCTAGCGAGTGGATAGTGGGAAGATGACAATTCAGGTTTCTCCCCATGTAATGCACATTTCTTGAAAATGGTTTGAAGTTGCATGCTGTCAGGCACTGCCAGATTTCGGAGACTGAGTAAACTGAAAATAGAGCTCGTGTTGTCAATGGTGATTGCCTGCTTGTGTTGCTACATTGTCCCACAATGGGACATTTACAGAAGCAGACTACAAGAAGGTTGTATTCCCCTCTGTGCACTGCAGGTGGCTCTAATGTTACTTCTGTCCAAGATGTGGACGGACCATTTTGTGGATGTAGAGGTTTCCTTCACATCTGGGGTCAATACTTCTGGCATTCCTCGCACACATTATCCTGGATCCTCCCAGCCCAGCGCCCAGGTCATTGTTTCCTGTATTCAGTTCCCCCCCACCCCGTGTCCCTGGTGTAATATGGATATGAGATCCTGGTGGAATGCTTTCTGTATTGCGATTTGTTTAGCATCATTGAATGTCCAATCCACGATGAAGTTTTTGCTATTGATAGTTCCAGCATTAAAGGGCTGTACTGTCTTCACTAAGGACAACACGAATTCCCTTCTGGAAATGCTCAGGGACAGAGGGTCGGACATGAAGGAGGAACTGAAGGAAATCCTTACTAGTCAGGAAATGGTATTGGGGAAATTGATGCAATTCAAATCCAATAAATCCCCAGGCCTGAAGCTCTGTATTCCAATCGACTTAAGGAAGTGGCCCGAGAAATACTGGACACCTTGGTGATAATTTTCTAGCATTCTGTAATCTTGAAGACTTCTGCTGGACTGGAGGGTAGTTAATGTAACCCCACTATTTACAAAATGTGGGAAAGAGAAAATGAGGAATTATAAGCCAGCTAGCCTGACATCAGTGTTGGCAAAAATGCTGGAGTCAGTTATTAAGGATGTTATAACTGAGCATTTGAAAACAGTGACAGAATTTGTCCAAGGCAGCATGGATTCACTAAAGGAAAATTGTGTTCGACAAATCTTCTGGAATTTTTTGAGGATGTGATCAGACAATAGACAATAGACAATAGATGCAGGAGAAAGCCATTCTGCCCTTCGAGCTTGCACCACCATTCGATATGATCATGGCTGATCATCCTTAATCAGTATCCTGTTCCTGCCTTATCTCCATAACCCATGATTCCACTATCCTTGAAAGCTCTATGCAACTCTTTCTTAAATGAATCCAGAGACTGGGCCTCCACTGCCCTCTGGGGCAGAGCATTCCACACACTCACCACTCTCTGGGTGAAGAAGAGAGTGTCCTAAATGGCCTACCCTGTATTTTTAAGCTGTGTCCTCTGGTTCGGCACTAACCCATCAGCGGAAACATGTTTCCTGCTGCCAGAGTGTCCAATCCTTTAATAATCTTATATGTCTCAATCAGATCCCCTCTCAGTTTTCTAAACTCAAGGGTATACAAGCCCAGTCGCTCCAGTCTTTCAGCGTAAGGTAGTCCCGCCATTCCAGGAATTGACCTCGTGAACCTACGCTGCACTCCCTCAATAGCCAGAATGTCTTTCCGCAAATTTGGCGACCAGAACTGCACGCAGTACTCCAGGTGTGGTCTCACCAGAGCCCTGTACAGCTGCAGAAGAACCTCTTTGCTTCTATACTCAATCCCTCTTGTTATGAAGGCCAGCATGCTATTAGCCTTCTTCATTACCTGCTGTACCTGCACGCTTACCTTCATTGACTGGGGCACAAGAACACCCAGATCTCTCTGTACTGCCCCTTTACTTAAATTGATTCCATTTAGGTAGTAATCTGCCTTTCTGTACTTCCCACCAAAGTGGATAACCATACATTTATCCACATTAAACTGCATCTGCCATGCATCTGACCACTCACCTCACCTGTCCAGGTCACCCTGTAATCTCCTAACATCCTCCTCACATTTCACCCTGCCACCCAGGTTAGTATCATCAGCAAACTTGCTAATGTTACTATTAATACCATCTTCTATATCATTAATGTATATTGTAAAAAGCTGCGGTCCCAGCACTGATCCCTGCGGTACCCCACTGGTCACTGCCTGCCATCTCAAAATGGAGCCGTTTATCACTACTCTTTGTTTCCTGTCAGCCAACCAATTTTCAATCCAAGTCAGTATTTTGCCCTCAATACCATGTGCCTCAATTTTGCTCACTAACCTCCTATGTGGGACTTTATCAAAGGCTTTCTGAAAGCCCAGGTGCACTACATCTACTGGATCTCCATTGCCCATCTTCAGAGTTACATCCTCAAGAAATTCCAGAAGATTAGTCAAGCATGATTTCCCCTTCATAAATCCATGCTGACTCTGACCTATCCTGTTACTACTATCCAGATGTGTTGTAATTTCATCCTTTATAATTGATTCCAGCATCTTTCCCACCACTGAGGTCAGACTAACTGGTCTATAATTTCCTGCTTTCTCTCTCCCATCTTTCTTAAAAAGTGGTACAACATTAGCCACCCTCCAATCCGCAGGAACTGATCCTGAATCTATCGAGTTCTGGAAAATAATCACCAACGCATCCACAATTTCTAGAGCCACCTCCTTCAGTACCCTGGGATGTAGACCATCAGGCCCCAGGGACTTATCAACCTTCAGACCTAACAGTCTCTCCAATACCAATTCCTGGCAAAAATAAATACCCTTCAGTTCAGGTCTTTCAGCCACTGTTACCTCAGGGAGATTGCTTGTGTCTTCCCCAGTGAACACAGATCTGAAGTACCCATTCAACTCTTCTGCCATTTCTTTGTTCCCCGGAATATATTCTCCTGTTTCTGTCCTCAAGGGCCCAATTTTTGTCTAAACCATTTTTTTGCCTTTCACATACCTGAAAAAGCTTTTACTACCCTCCCTTATATTTTTGGCCAGTTTACCTTCGTACCTCATTTTTCCTCTGCATATTTCCTTCTTAATAACCCTCTGTTGTTCTTTAAAAGCCTCCTAGTCCTCTGTTTTCCCACTTATCCTTGCTATGTTATACTTTTTCTCTTTTAACTTTATATGTTTCTTAACTTCCCTAGTCAGCCACGGCCACCCATGCTTCCTCATAGGATCTTTCTTTCTTTTTGGAATGAACTGATCCTGTAACTTCTGCATTATACACAGAAATATCTGCCATTGTTCCTCCACGGTCATCCCTGCTAAGGTATTGCACCAATGAACTTTGGCCAGCTCCTCCCTCATAGCTCCACAGTTCCCTTTGTTCAACTGAAATATTGTCACTTCCGATTATACCCTCTCCCTCTCAAATTGCAGATTGAAGCTTAATGTATTATGGTCACTACATCCCAATGGCTCCTTCACTTCGAGGTCCCTGATCAATTCGGTTTGTTGCACAATACCAGATCCAGAATTGCCTTCTCCCTGGTCAGCTCCAGCACCAGCTGCTCTAAGAATCCATCTCTGAGGCACTCCACAAAGTCTCTTTCTTGAGGTCCAACACCATCCTGATTCTCCCAGTCTACCTGCATGTTAAAATCCCCCATAACAACTGTGGTAACAACTTGGCGACAGGTCAATTTCATCTCCTGATTCAACTTATATCCGATATCCAGACTACTGTTTGGGGGCCTGTAGATAACTCCCAAGAGAATCTTTCTACCTTTAGAATTTCTCAGCTCTATCCACACTGACTCTACATCCCCTGACTCTAGGTCCCCCCCCCCCCCCCGCAAGTGACTGAATATCATCCCGTACCAACAAGGCCACCCCACCCCCTCTGCCCGTCAGTCTGTCCTTACGATAGCACGTGTAGCCTTGAATATTCATTTCCCAGGCCCTGTCCACTTGAAGCCCTGTCTCAGTTATCCTCACAATATCGTATCTGCCAATTTCCAAAAGAGCCTCAAGCTCATCCATCTTATTTCTAATGCTTTGTGCATTCATATACAGTATTTTTAATTTGTTACTGCCCTCACCCTTCCCATCAACTCCTATTTCACTCAGCCTTACAGCATGATCCCTTTTTGAGTTTTCTGCCTCATTGATACCATTGTCTTTCTTGACCTCCCTTGTTCTAACTTTCCCTTCAAATTCCTTCTAAAACTTCCAATGTGTCCCCTCCCCTCTGCTATTTATCCAGTGCAGTGGATAAGGGTGAATCAGAGGACTTCCAAAAGGTTTTTGACATGGTGCCCCATGAGATTAGGAAGCTCCGTTAAAGCTCAAGGTATGAGGGTAATACATTGATAAAGATGGAAAACTGGTTGGCAGACAGGAAGCAGAGAGTTGGAATAAAGTGGTCCTTTTCAGAATGGCAGGCAGTAATGAGTGGGGTGGCACAGGCTTCAGTGCTGGGACCCCAGCTGTTCACAATATACATTAATGATTAGGATGAAGGAATTGAATGCAATACCTTCACATTTACAGATGACACTAAGTTGCATGGCAGTGTGTGCTGGGAGGAGGATGCTAAGAAGCTGCAGGGGTGACTTGGACAGACTGGCTGAGAGGGCAAATTCTTGCCAAATGTAACATAAAATGAATAAATGTGAGGTTATCCATCTTGTTGGGAAGATGCCAGTGTTGTAACTGTACTGGCACGGCTTGTATAGAGGCACAGGGGAGGTGATGACATTGAGCAATGACACAAGATGAGTAATTTCAAAACCCAAGCCAATGCCCTGGGGGACATTGGTTCAAATTGCAACACAGCAAATGATGAAATTGGAATGAATGATAATCTGGAGTTAAAAACACGCTGGCCTGAAGGTCACCTTGTAGTCATTAGGCGAAAGTGAGGATTGCAGATGCTGAAGATTCAAGGAAAGAACCGGAAAGATTTTCTGGCTCCTCAGATGCTGCCTGACCTGCTGTGCTTTTCCAGCAACCCATAATTTACCATATAGTCATTGTCAATTGTAGGAAACTCCCATCTGGTGCACTCATACCCTTTAGAGAAAGAATCTGCCATCTTTACCTGGTCTGGCCTACACGTGACTCCAGACCCACAGCAATGTGGCTGACCCTTAAGTGCCCTCAGGGCTGTTAGGGATGGGCAGTAAATGCTAGTCCAGCCAGTGATGCCCTCATCCCATGAATGAAAAAAACACGAGTTCTGGAGCACAGGTCTTCAGTCCAGATGCTAGGGTGCTATCAGTTCCAATAGCCCCTGGGGAATCTAATGCCCTCAGCCATTTCTGATGTCATAGTTTGGGACACTGAGGCAAAACATCACCTGCCAAGATAATATAATAAGGAACTGTTTTGAAATAAAGAACAGAAATTGTTGGAAAAACTCAACAGGTCTGACAGCACCTGTAGAGAGAAAGCAGAGTTAACATTCCGAGTCCAGTAATCTTATGGGTTTTCTGAAGACAGGTCATTGGACTCCAAACATTAACTTTGCTTCTCTCCACAAGTGTCGCCCGACCTGCTGAGTTTCTCTAGAACGTTCTGTTTCCATCATCGACCAATCTTTGATTCAGTTCAAGCAGTTCTTGAATACAAAGCCAATCATTTCTACCCTTCTCTCTGATCCCCTTTCATGTTTTGAGGGCATGTTGTGGTTGTCAACGGCGCTACACAAACACAACTCTTTCTAATGTATTGTGCTCCACAGGATGAGATACAATAGGAACAGTAAGCATTTAAAAAGTATAAAAGGTGACCTATTTAAAAGGAGGTAGATGAATTTTGGAAATCTCAGGGAGTTGACGGCTATGAGGGATTGACACAAGATAGAAGTTGAGGCTTGGGACAGATCAGCCATGACCTTGTAGAGTGATGGAGCAAGCTTGAGGGGCTGAATGGCCCACTCCTGCTCCTATTTCTTCAGTGCTTATGTTCTAACTGGGGACAGGGCCGTAACAATAACACCATCAACCATTCAACCCCTCCAGCACATTCTGTAATTATAACAGATAATAGCTGATCTGTACCACAACCTCTTCCACCTGTATTACCCCAGCTCCCTTGATGTCCCCATCCAACAAAAATCTATTGATCTTGCTGCAAGACGTCTGGGTGGATTGTTACATTAATATGTATGCATTCCTTTTCTCTGGTTTTAAATTGTGAGCTGTTTTTCTACCTGAAGCCTAAAGGCTCCTCTCAGCTGATACAATAACCTCCTGCCTCCAGGAGGCCCTTTGACTAATTATCTCATGCACGTATGAGTTAAAAACTAATGAATGGAAAGCTTCCTTTATTTCAACTTAACTTACTCTATCAACTTTGTGTTTTTAATTATTAGTCTCCCATCAAAATATAAATATTTCATGTTCCTGAGTTGCATTTGTTCTAAGTGAATCCATTACACACCGAAAGCCTGGTTATGTTAAGGTGGCACTGAACCAGTGGAAGGCCCGAAATTCAGATCAAAACGTCATAGCTGGGCAGGAAATTATATAGAATAACACAGAACATCCAGGACAGAAATAGACCATTCGGCCCAATAGAGTTATGCTGGTATTTACCTTCTTCTTGTACCTCTTCTGTTTCCCTTCTTCCCAGATGATCACCATGACTCCCTTTGATTCCTTTTGCCCTTATTTGTCTATGTTACTTCTGCTTCTACGCATCCAATCTGTTCATAGCACCCCTGCAGTGCAGAAAGAGGCTACTCTGCCCATCATGTCTGCACTCACCCTTTAGAGAGCATCCTACCCAGCCCCAGCCCCAGCCCCATACCTTATCCCTGTAACCCTGTATTTCCCATGGCTAACCCACCCAACCTGCACATCTCTCGACACCACAGGGCAATTTAGCATGGCCAATCCACCCTAACCTACACATCATTTGGACTGTGGGAGGAAACGGGAGTACCTGGAGGAAACCCACACAGACACAGGGAGAATGTACAAACTTCACCTGGACAGTTAGCTGAGGGTGGAATCGAACCCAGGCCCCTGGTGCTACCCACTGAGCCACCCTAAGAGTTGTAACATTAAACTAGCATTTTTAAAAAAAATTGCAGCATCCTTTTCTGTGATTGAAGTCATATTGAACCATCTGCCATGGTGGGATTTGAAACCATGTTCTCAGAATGTTAGCCTGGGGTTCATCAGATTATTAGTCCACTGCTGCAGCACAGTGGCTCAGCAGTTAGCACTGCTGCCTTACAGCACTAGGGACCTGGGTTCAATTCCACCCTTGGGCAACTGAGACACTGCCATTACTACAGAGAGACCTTTGTCCCTCCCTGCCTTAGGGAGTTCAACATTCTCACCCTTCAAGAGCTCAGCCCTTGGGTTCATTGACGATTTTCTCCCTTTGATGGCCCCTATTTTAAGTTGGACCACTGCTTGCCTTGGTGTAATGGGTAGTGTCCATGCCTCTGAGTTAGAAGCTCCTGGATTAAGTTGCACTTCAGGACTTAGACTATAGGATAGAAAAGCAGAATAGGCCATTTGGCCCATTGAGTTTGCTCTGCCCCTTAATCATGGCTGATATCTTTGCTAGGCAAGGAATGTTTTCAATCTGGGACCTGACTGATTATTAATTTGCAAAACCGAGCACACGATGATGGCAGGCAGCAAGAGAGGGCGAGGTTTCTGGTCAGCCAAGGGATGGAACGAATTCTGGGCCTCCATCATCCTTATCCATAACTCTAGTTTGCAACAGGCACATCACCATAGTAACTCAGACTCCCTGAGTCAGTTGGAAAAGACCAGCCCCACCCTGCAGCAACTCCATTGCCTGGAGGATCACCAGAAAAATGGCACCTCCCAAACTTCTGCACACTCCAACATCACTGTTTGGGAACGGGCAGCTCCCTCCCGCCATATCCTCGTAGTATTGTCAAATCCATGCGGCTCTGTATCACAAGAAACCACACCGTAACCGGAACTGTGTCACATTCTAATTTAAGCAGGATACTTTCAGGTTTTACAATGTGGGCACTGTTCAGTATTTCTGCAGTAAACAGAGATATAACCATACGGCATCAAACGTTTCAACTGTCAGTTATACCATGGAGCTATTCTGAGGTGACACCAGTTTTTAATGTGTGTAATGGTTTTATTTACAGTTTTTAATCATGTCAACTCTTTGCGTCAAATCCAGCTTCCAGCTGTTTTTCCTGTTTTTACTTTTAGCTGAGCCCAGAGCCAGGCTTCAGCAATCAAACTCAGAGACTATCAATAGTAAGCAGACTGACATCATCAAATACAGAACGGCTGAATATTACAACAAAATTCAGGTATCATTCAAACAAAATCAAAGAGAGAATTCATCGCTGTCATAATTATCTCTCTCTTTAATGATGCCGTGTTTTCTATACTTAATCCGTAGCTATGGACACAAGGACTCAGGTTCCCTTTTGTGCATTTGTCAATTTGATTTGATTTAATTTATTTATTGTCATGTGTGAAAAGTGTTGTATAGTTTCACCGCTTACAGCCCCACCATGTCTCCAGCTGCCTTAACCCTCTTTAATCCTCGCCACGTTTCCCTCTTTCTAGAACACATTCCTTCAAACTTACTTCTGTAACTAAGACTGTCCTTTCATCTCCTAATCTGACTGGTCATCAGGTTTCGATCAATAATGCTCCTGAGAAGTCCCTTGGGTGCTAAGCGCAGCAGGTCAGGCAGCATCCAAGGAGCAGGAGGATCGACGTTTCGGCATGAGCCCTTCTTCAGGAAAGACTCATGCCCAAAACGTTGATTCTCCTGCTCCTTGGATGCTGCCTGACCCTGCTGCGCTTTTCCAGCAAGACACTTTCAGCTCTGATCTCCAGCATCTGCAGTCCTCACTTTCTCCTTGGGTGCTAAGCAAATGCAAATGGCAGTTGCTGGCCTCCACCCTGCCAGTAGGACTGACATATTCGTATTTTCACCAAACTTCAACTGGTTTTCAAAAGTTTTCATTTATCTTGAAGCCCAGATGGTGCTTTGCAATCGAAAAATCAAATAGATTCATTTCCATTCCTGAAAAAGCAGCTTGTTGTCGGATGTGAGAGGAATTGATGTGATTACCCCTCACCGTCCCATTCATCACGGACACATCCTGTTCCAATGTGAGTCACCCCAACCAGATGACTGCAACTTGCCTTACTCTCTCACTCTCGGCATCTGCACTCACACACCAACTGGCAACATTTCTCACTTGTTTCAGGTCTGACGAGAAATCATTGACCTGAAACGTCGGCTTTGTTTCTGCATCTGCATTCCTGGCAATTTGTCATTCTTAATTGCCCAAAAATCTGCAATATTTTCCTTTTCAGGTCAATCTTTAGCTTTGAAAGTTGCAGATGGCCAGGAACTGTGTCAGATCCTTACCTCTCTCTCGGACCCGGATTCTGGGATCAGGGACCACGGATTCTGGGAGCAAGACACAGCAGAAAATTTTAATTTACTTCAAGTTCATAAAGAAATAATGAATCATAACTAATTGCTCTGTAAGAACTCACTGTAACAAAGTCTAAACAATTATTTACTCACGGCACGTATTAAATACAAGACTGCTGACTGTCAAAAAGTGATACATCTTCACAGCTTGTGACATGATTGGAGACCACATTCTTCCCTGTACTCTTGTGTGTAAAAGATTTGACAGCAGGTTCCAATGTTTAGGATGGATTAGTGTGCATAATATCTGAACGCTGTTGCTATCCACTCTTAAATCAGCTACAAAACCGATGGTACCGACAGGGACAGTGATTGCTGTTCTTCGAGATTAATACAAAAAGAAGCTCACATTCCTTGCCAAACAGTTATAATCCTTTAAATACAGACAAATACTTCTGGAAAATGACGCACACTCCATCACCCATGCTCTGTGGGAACTCTTGCAAAGAAAGTTTGTCCAGAATTTGTTGATTCAAAGTCTCATGTTGTTTTAAATCAAACAGCAACTGAGCTGGTATCAAGGCAGAGATACCAGCTGAGAGTACAAATACACTGCCTTCGCTTTTTTGCAGAAAGCAAGCGGGTCGGCCTTGTCAACGTATAAATAAATCAAAGCTCAGAGATCTGAGAAATAGGATTTCACCCTGAAAGTGCCCAAGTAACCAACTTTAAAAAGCCAGCTGCCTGTTCACTAAAACACACCAATTAAACCTGGAAATGTAAAAACATAGAAAATCGAAGCTGGAGTAGGCCATTCAGCCCTTCGAGCCTGTCCTGCCATGCAATGTGATCGTGACTGATTGTCCATCTCAGTTCCATTGCCGTGGTTTCTGAAACCAGAAGGCAATGCCACAATCACCACTGCCCCCAGGGGGTGGAACCTTAGAGCAACTGCATGTGCTGCTTTGAGGGGACATTACTCGGTCTCCTGTTCTCACTTCCACCCCACACTCTTTGATCCCTTTAGCCTTGAGTACTGTATGTAACTCCTTCTTAAAAAAAACCTTCAATGTTTTGGCCTCAACTGCTTTCAGTGACACAGAATTCCACAGGCTCCCCACTCTCTGAGTGATGACATTTCTCCCCATCTCAGTCCAAAATGGCCGACCCTGTATCCTTAGACTGTGACCCCCTGGTTCTGAACTCCCTAGTCATTGGGAATATACTTCCTGCATTTATTTTGTAGTCCTTCCTTAGTCCTTAACCTTTAGTTAGAATTTTATAGGTTTCTATGATATTTGCTCTCTATTCTTCTCAACCCGACAAAATATAGTTGTAACGGATCCAGTCTCTCTCTTCACACCTCAGTCCTGCCCTGTCTGGTAATTGCTGTATTCCCTCCATAGCCAGAACATCACTATTTCAGCATCATACACTTTCTGTGCAACTAGTTCCAACCATTTATCTTAATATTCTCTAATCCTCGGAACAAATCAAAGTGAGATGTCTCATCAGCTGAGGGTGATTCGAACCAACCACAAGAATTTCAACTTCCAACTCAGTATAGCTGCATCAACAAAATGCTATTGAGTCCTTACAAAGGAAAATGGAAGAAATATTTTTCTGCTCAGTTTAATTCATCATTCAAGTTCAATTTAATGTTGTTCATTTCTGTTTCTATTTTCCTTCAATGGAATTGTAGGGCCGCACAGTGGTTAGCACTGCTGCCTCACAGCACCAGAGACCCAGGTTCGATTCCCTCCTCAGGCAACTGCCTGTGTGGAGTTTGTGCACTCTCCCTGTGTCTGTGTGGGTTTCCTCCCACAGTACAAAAATGTGCAGGTTGTGTGAATTGACCATGCTAAATTGCCCGTAGTGTTAGGTGTAGGGGAATGGGTCTGGGTGGGTTGCTCTTCAGAGGGTTGGTGTGGACTTGTTGGGCCAAGGGGCCTGTTTCCACACTGTAAGTAATCTAATCTAAAATATTATTGAATAAAATCAAAAACACTCTTAACAGTACTGTTTGGAAATCCATCTCAAACATGTTTGCATGTGAGACTGTCAAATATTTTGCACAGATTTTAATTTAAAGGTTGAATATACAAAGAGGGTCTGGGGTGATGTTTCGAGCCACATGGTTTTATGGGACTATAATGACTTGGTTGTAAATAAATCGCAGTGTGGGAGAGTGCGAGTGTGTGTGGGAATGTGTCGATTTTTGCGAAACAGCATATTCAAAATGTAGAGTCGGAACTGGAGAAATAATAAAAATAGATCCACAAATCATCAATAATGTCCAGGAAATAAAACTTGTTTTGAACAATATCATACCTGAGCTTGAGACCCCTCTCTGTTTTATTTCAACAATTTGTTTCAATCTTACACTCATCTATGGCTGAAAATAGACATATTTTGTTGAAGTTTTTTAGTTTTGTATTTAACAGGGCGAGATGAAAAGCCCTGACCAGATGTTTTTCTTTATTTCAGCAGTTCCCAAGTTCTGGATTACCAAATGACTGCTTCTATTGTTTATGGATTCATATCCATCAATAAAAGTAATACATGAGCAGGCACATTAGGTTCAGTCCTTCAAGTCTGTTTTGCTGGTCAATAAGCTCATTGCTTAACCTCTGCATTAACTCCACATTCCTGCACAGTCCCCATGTCCCCATGGCCCAAATATCAATCTATCTCAACCTGAAATCTACTCAATGATGTGTCATCCACAGCCCACTACAGGATTCCAAAGGTTCTCAAACCCTCTGGGTGAAGAGATATCTCTTCATCTCAGACCAAGTCAGAAGTCAGACAACATCAGGTTATTGTCCAATTGATTTGTTTGAAATCAGGTGACGAAGGAGCAGCCTGCCAAAAGCATGTGATTTTGAATAAACCTGTTGGCCTAGAATCTGGTGTTGTGTGACTTTGTCCACCTCCACATGATCTCATACTGGAATGGCAAGCAACTTACTCTGGGTATCCCTTAGCTCTCCAGCCAGGGGAAACAATCCCGCAGTGTCTATCTTGTCAAACTCTCTCTGAATTTCAGTGAAATCACCTCTAAACCCCAGAATGTCTAGGCTACTGGGCAAACAATCTAGTGAAGCTTATTGTCCCATGGAGATTCTCCTCTGTTAAAGACACAGCCCTGTCAATGGAGAATTACCCAAGTCCTACATGGCTGAAGTCTCACTTCCTAAATATTACATACGTCATTCCCCCTTTGCAAATAAAAGCTTCATCATTCATGATTTGTGGATGAGAACACCAAAGTCCTCTTTGACTGTGCCTCACTTCTTAAAAATATTCTGTTTCTCCATTTTTCTGACCAAAGTGGATCATTTCGCATTTCCCCCTGCACTTACTCCGATGCATTTGATTAGCACCCATTCAGCTGGAATGTTTTGTGTTCCTGATCTACAGACCAAGCTGCTGACCAGCACTTCCACTGAATATGGGCAAGGTCCTGCCTTTAAAATCTCACTCTGATTTTGATTTTCTCTCTGTGGCTATTGCCTTAATCTTCTCTTTTTCCTTTTTCTATTCTGTATTATGATCAATGTTTCCTTGCAGCTTGCCAGCCATTTCTCCCACTGTATTGTACTGAATCTGTTCAAGTTGGACAAGTAAGTGACAGACTGATTTGCATGTAAGGTCTTGCGAGGTGAGGTGCTTTGGCAGGGAGAATGAGGAGGGGAATCTCCAGGAGCCATCCAGCTGGTCAGACAATGGTTCATCCCTTGACTCTCAACCTTGTGTTCCTCAAATCTGGAGTGCCCTGTCCAGGATCTGAACTCATGTAAATGTTGTATTACATGTTTACCCCCTCCCTCCCCCCCCACCCTCACCCCCTCCCCCCCCCCCCCCCCACCACCCCCTCCCCCCGTCTATTTGGGTCCAAAGAATGCACCAACTGCATTTGGTTGCAGACATTGTAGCATGATGACAGAATTGGGCATCAACTTGGAGGAAGTGGGAACTGCAGATGCTGGAGATCAGAGTCTAGACCAGAGGGATGCTGGAAAAGTACAGCAGGTCAGGCAGCAACCGAGGAGCAGGAGAATCGATGTTTCAAGCAAAAGCCATTCCTGATGAAGGGCTTTTGCCTGAAACATCGATTTTCCTGCTCCTTGGATGCTGCCTGACCTGCTGCGCTTTAACCAGCAACACATTTTCAGCTCTGAGCTCCAGCATCTGCAGACCTCACTTTTTACCCACAGGACAGTTGAGCTTTCCCCCCACCCCCCTGGCCTGGGAGTCTGGTACCTGTGTGTGGCTGGGAACCAAATCTCCTGCGAGTGCCTGTCCAGCTTTAGCCTGGGCTCACGAGGGGCCCAGTCGCCGTGTGCCACTATGCGAAGGTATGGCAGGGGGGTTTGGAAATGGAGCGATTGGCATGTTTGACCCTCTTCCTTGGATTGCTGCTGACCAGCAGTGCAGGCTGACATTGAGAACCAGAATTAACATTGAGCAGGTGACATACTGTAAAGAAAGATCATGAGAATGAGCCAGGAAGGCAGTTAGAGCTTACTCACGGGGGGGACAGAACCAAAAAGGTGAGACATGATGTCAATATGCACGGAACCTTCGACCCCACACTGAGAACATTTCTGACCTTCATTTTATTAAAAAGGATATAGAGCTGGTAGATATAAATATCTTGTCCCTGCCACTCCCTTCTCCTGAGGGCCCCGGCATCACAAATGCGTCTTCTGCACAATTCAATTCACTCCATGTGATATCAAGAAACAATTGCAGACCCTGGATACTGCAAATGCTACAGAACTTGACATCATTCCAGCAATAGTACTGAAGAGCTAAGCTCCAGAGTTAGAATTTGTACAGTGTGGAAACAGGCCCTTCAGCCCAACAAGTCCACACTGTACCTCTGAAGAGTATCCCACCCAGACTCATTACCCTACATTTCCCCTGACTAATGCGCCTAATCTACACATCCCCAAAACACTATGGCCAATTCACCATAACCTGCACAGACTGTGGGAGGAAACCGGAGCACCCGGAGGAAACCCACGCAGACACAGGGAGAATGTGCAAACTCCACACAGACAGTCACTCAAGGCTGGAATCGAACCCGGGTCCCTGGCGCTGTGAGGCAGCAGTGATATGCACTGAGACACCATGCTGCCCCTTTTAGGGCCAAGCACTGACATCTTTTAACCATTCACAGGAATCGAGCCTTGTTAGCTGGGCTATCATGTATTATCCATCCCTCATTAACTTTGAGAGGGTGGTGATTTGCTGAAGCTTTGTTTGGTTTAGGGAGACCCACAATGCAATTAAAGAGGGAGTTCCAGGATTTTGTACAGTCTCTAGAAACAAGGGCAAATCCATGCCAGCTAATTACTGCCCCATCAGTCTACTCCCCATCATCAGTAAAGTGCTGGAAGGGGTCAGTGACAGGGCTACCAAGCAGCACCTGCTCAGCAATAACCTGCTCAGTGATGCCCAGTTTGGGTTCCCCCCAGGGTCACTCAGCTCCTGACCTCATTACAGCCTTAGTTCAAACAAGGACAATCGAGCCATCGACTCATACATCACAGAAACAGGGCTTTTGGGCCATCACGTCCATGTGAACCAACAAACACCAAACTATGCCGGCCACATTTATCTGCCATTGGTCCATAGCTTACTGTGTGCTGGCATTTTAAGTAGTCATCCAGGTGCTTTTTAAAAGTTGCAGAAGTACCTGCCTCCATTACGCTGGTGAGGGAACTCGGAGTGACAGCCCTTGACATCAAGGCCGTATTTCACCGAGTGTGGCATCAAGGAGCCCGAGGAAAACTGAGATCAAATGCAGTCAGGGAAAACACACTCTGCTGGTTCGAGTCTTATCTGGCACAAAGAAAATGGTTGTGTTGGCGGTCAGTCATCTCAGCTCCAGGACATCTCTGCCTGACTCCCTCAGGGGAGTGTCCTAGGCCCAACCATCTTCAGCTGCTTCATCAATGACCTTCCCTCCACCACAAGCTCAGAAGTGGGGATGGTCACCAAGGATTGCACAATGTTCAGCACCATTCGCCACTCATCAGATACTGAAGCAGTCCGTGTCAAAATGCAGCAATATTAAAATTTTGTCCCTCAGTGTTGGTGACTATGAAATCATCATCAATTGTTGATTTATTAGTGCCCTTCAGGGAAGGAAATCTGCTTTTCTTACCTGGTCAGCCCTACATGTGACTCCTGACCCACAGCAATGTGGTTGCCCCTTACCACCTGAATGGCCCCATCAAGACACTCAGTCTAAGGACAGGCAGCGAATACTGGCTCAGCCAGTGACACCCACCTCCCGGGAAAGAACTGAGCTTGGGTAGAAGCCTGGTTGTTTGTATCTGTAAGTAGAAAGTGAGGTCTGCAGATGCTGGAGATCAGAGCTGAAAATGTGTTGCTGGAAAAACGCAGCAGGTCAGGCAGCATCCAAGGAACAGGAGATTCGACATTTCGGGCATAAGCCCTTCTTCAGGACTTATGCCCGAAACGTCGAATCTCCTGCTCCTTGGATGCTGCCTGACCTGCTGCGCTTTTCCAGCAACACATTTTCAGCGCTGTTTGTATCTGTACATCTCTATGACTCTGTGACTAATTGCCATGACCTCTTACCACTGCAATATTCAGACATCCACCACAGGAAACATCAGCTATCTCCATTACTGAGATTTGACTTCACTTTCAGGTTTATTAATTGAATTGAAATTCTATCAGATGCCGTAAACAGATTTGAACCCCCATCCTCGGAATATTGGCTTGGGTTTCTGGATTGCTAGCCCAGTGACATTGCCCCTCAGTCAATCATCTACAAAGGAGCATGGGAACAGGAGTAGGCCATTCAGCCCATTGAACTTGTTCTGCCATTCAATTAGGTCATGGCATGGCCTCACTTGATGTCCTCTGGATAAGTGACTTTAACAAAATGGTACAGAATTAATTTACTGTGTGGCGACTTGACATTTCAGAATGGCAGAAAAAGTGAAAAGAAAGAGATTACGTCTAACAGACAGAACAGGAACTCTTGATCAATGAAATGGCAGCAATAAAGACTATTACGAGAGGAGAGGAGGGAGGTAAATCTGCGATGCTGCTGGAAAAGACAATTCCTAATGAAGTTGTTGTATTCCTTAATGTTGGAGGCCTACCAAAGAGATCCCATTACTGCAACGGGCCCAGTGGCCTGGTTCCGCACTATAAGGTGTACCGAGAGCTGAAGATTGTCCCTCATGACATCCAGCCAGTGCCCCTCTGTTCCGATAGGAATCTGTCTAATGGCAGATAAAATAATTCCTCCGGTAGACAGAGTGTGGGTGAAGCACTTTGGCAGGTTTCTGCTGAACAGATTAGTTTTGATTTCTGCCACATTGAGACGTCTATTTCCTCCCTCTCACTAATTTGAAAACTGTGTCCCTTTTCCAGCCAACTCAGCAGAACATTTCCTCCTGGGATCCTGAGTAATTTTACTGCCCTTTGCAATATCACTTTCTGAGTGTGCCAATTAGTTTAATTTACTGCCAGAAAACATTAAGGAATACAACAACTTCATTAGGAATTGTATTTTCCAGCAGCATTGCAGATTTACCTCCCTCCTCTCCTCTCGTAATAGTGTTTACTGCTGCCATTTCATTGATCAAGAGTTCCTGTTCTGTCTGTTAGACGTAATCTCTTTCTTTTCACTTTATTTTCTGCCATTCTGAAATGTCGAGTCGCCACACAGTAAATTCTTTCTGTACCTTTTGTTAAAGTCACTTATCCAGAGGACATCAAGTGAGGCCATGCCATGACCTAATTGAATGGCAGAACAAGTTCAATGGGCTGAATGGCCTACTCCTGTTCTCATGCTCCTTTGTAGATGATTGACTGAGTGGCAATGTCACTGGGCTAGCAATCCAGAAACCCAAGCCAATATTCCGAGGATGGGGGTTCAAATCTGTTTACGGCATCTGATAGAATTTCAATTCAATTAATAAACCTGAAAGTGAAGTCAAATCTCAGTAATGGAGATAGCTGATGTTCCCTGTGGTGGATGTCTGAATATTGCAGTGGTAAGAGATCATGGCAGTTAGTCACAGAGTCATAGAGATGTACAGCATGGAAACAGACCCTTCGATCCAACCCGTCCATGCTGACCAGATATCCTAACCCAAACTAATCCCACCTGCCAGCACCTGGCTCATATCCCTCCAAGCCCTTCCTCTCATATACCCATCCAAATGCCTTTTAAATGTTGTAATTGTACCAACCTCCACCACGTCCTCTGGCAACACATTCTATACACGCACCACCCTCTGCATGAAAAAGTTGCCCCTTGGGTCTCTTGTATCTTTCTCCCTCTCACCCTAAACCTATGCTCTCTAGTTCTGGACTTCCCCACCCCAGGGAAAAGACTTTGCTTATTTACCCTATCCATGCCCCTTATGATTTTGTAAACCTCTATAAGGTCACCCCTCAGCCTCTGATTCTCCAGGGAAAACAGCCCCAGCCCAGTCAACTTCTTGATACATGTGTGACCTGCACAGGTTAGAGTGAATGTTGATGACCGCTCTCTTTAATCCCATTCTTTGCAATAACCTGTCTGATTCACTCATCCCCCTGTGGGAAAGGAAATCTACAGACTTCCTCAGTCTGTGTGACCCCAGGCCCACAGCAATGTGGCTGACTCTTAAAAAAACCTTCTGAGATTAAGAAGCAAGCCACTCAGGGCAAGGGCAGGCAATTCAGGATGTGCAACAAATGTTGGTCTTCGCTGTGAGGGGAAGTGAGAGGGACAGCCATTAACATCAGGGCTGCATTCAACCAAGTGTGGCATCAAGGAGTCCTAGCAAAACTGGAATCAATGGGTATCAGGGGACAAACTGTCTGCTGGTAATATTTATAGCTAGCACATAGGAAGGTGGTTGTAGTTGTTGGGGGTCAGTCATCTCAGCTCCAAGACATCTCTGCAGGAGTTCCTCAGGGCAGTGTCCTAGGCTCAACCATCTTCAGCTGCTTCATCAATGACTATCATAAGGTCAAGTGGGGCTGTTCACTGATGACTGCACAATATTCAACATCATTTACGATTCCTCAGATACTGAAGCAGTCCGTATCCAAATG
The DNA here is from genome assembly GCF_020745735.1 of Hemiscyllium ocellatum. Taxonomy (NCBI): domain Eukaryota; kingdom Metazoa; phylum Chordata; class Chondrichthyes; order Orectolobiformes; family Hemiscylliidae; genus Hemiscyllium; species Hemiscyllium ocellatum. The sequence goes on along the minus strand of NC_083424.1, from coordinate 5,273,249 downwards.
CAATGAGATCTGGACAATATCCAGGCTTGGGTGGGAAGTGGCAAGTAACATTTGTGCCACACAAAAGCCAGGATATGACCATCTCCAACATGAGACAATCCAACCAATGGCCCTTAACATCCAATGGTGCTACCATCACTGAGTCCTCCACTATCAACATCCTTGAGGTTACCATTGATCAGAAAGTCAACTGGATCCAGTAAATAAATACAGTGACTTTCAGAGCAGGTCGGAGGCTTGGAATCCTGCAGCCAGCTGCTCACCTCCTGCCTCCCAAAGCCTGTCCACCATCTATGGCACAAGTCAGGAGTGTGATGGAATACTCCCCACTTGCCTGGATGGGTGCACCTCCAACACTCAAGAACCCTGACACCATCTAGGACAAAGCAGCCCATTGGCACCACATCCACCAACACCCCCTCCCTCCACCCCTGATACTCAGTAACAGCAATATGTGCCATCTACAAGGTACACTGCAGAAATTCACCAAGATCCTCAGACAGCACCTTCCAAATCCACGACCACTTCCAACTAGAAGGACAAGAACAGTAGATACATGGGAACACCACCCCCTGCATGTTCCCCTCCAAGCCACTTCCCATCCTGACTTGGAAATATATCGCCGTTCCTGAAGTGTTGCTGGGTCAGAATCCTGGCATTCCCTCCCTCAGCGCATTGTGGGTCTACCTACTGCAGCGGTTCAAGAAGGCAGCTCAACCCCGCCTTCTTAAGGGGCAACTAGGAGTGGGCCATAAATGCTGGGCCCAGTCAGTGACGCCCATATTCCGTGGATGAATAAAGAAAATTACCCACATCCCGTAAAAGAGGAAAGGAAAACAAAATCTTCCTAAACCCCAGATTAAACCCATTAATCGCCTGAGGCCATTTCATGCTGAAAATCTTCGACATTCCATCCACTGCCTACACCCTGGGGAAGGGGCTTCCGTGTAGTTTGTGTCCTGGTCCTATTGTGGCTCAATGGTTTAATTGTTCTGTTTCTCATTACCTGACTGCTTTCTATGGATGTTCAATGTGCTTGATTCATTCAGCCTGGGTGCAGACTCAGGGAGAAATATAAGCAAAACTGCAGAAAGATCTAGAAACCAAAACTGAAGCATAGAGTAGACATCTTATAGCTCTGTGAATGATACCTGTCGCACACATAGGGACTCATGTGTCCAACACACATCACATTGTCTCCACGGACTGCCCAATCCACACCTTGCAATAATCTCCAGAGTACCCCAGAACTCTCTTCCCGGTTCCTTCCTCATCACATGTGGAAAGACAGGACACCTGGAATTATTCTCCTTACAGGGTTAAGGTGATCTTAACAGAAATCACGAGGAGTTTTTGCAGAGTAAATTAAGAGAAAGTCCCACTGACAAGAAGCATCTCTAACTGATGCAGACGGATGTAGTAACAAATAGAAGACCCGAGGATTAATTTTACATTCTGTGAGTTACAACTTTGAACGAGCTGTCAGAAAGGGCAGAGGAAGGACATTTAATAGGAAGCATTAAACAGGAATTAGAAACATGTTTAAAGTGGAAAGGGAGTACAGAGTTATGGGGAAAGGGCAGGCAGGTGGGTCTAACTGGATAGCTCTTTCAAAGAGCTAGCAGAGCCATGATGGGCAGACTGGCTTTCTTCCGCACTGTAAGATTCACTGGCTATGTGTGTTATCCATCATATCAGACCATTCTGGTGAATCCTGTTGGTTTGTACAGCTCTGAGCATCCTTCTACCTCACTCCAATCCCTGCAACACAAAACATTTTCCCTGCACCTGGACTGTTTCCACTTGAGTGAGGAGACCAGAATTAGGGACCACTGCTATAACATAATTACTAATAAATCCCCTTGGGAACTGAGTGAACCCAGCTTACCCTGAATCAAGTTAGAAAGTAAATTTTGCTGCCTCAGGGAATGATTGATACAAAGGATAGAGAGAGAAAGATTTGAGGAGAATTCACATAAACATGGGGGAGAGAGGGATAGCAGAATATGGTGGGAGCAGGCTCATATAGAACATACTAACTAGGGCAGACCTGTTTGGAAGAATGGTATTAAGCACTATGTAAATAAATGCTACGCTTTTGAAATTACTTCTACCATCTTTTCAAGCAGAACATTCTAGATCATGGGGGAGGCAGTGGCGTAGTGGCAATGTCCCTGAATAACTAATAATCCAGAATGCCAAGCTAATGTTCGAAGGACATGGGTTTGAATTTTGCCATGGCAGATGATGAAAATTTGAACTTAATTAAAAAACCAACAGTGCCTAATGGTGACCACAGTCAATTATAATAAAAAAACCCGATCTGGTTCACTACTGTCCATTCTGGAAGGAAATCTCTCACCTTTCCCTGGTCTGGCCTACATGTGATTCCAGACCCACAGCGATGTGATTGATACCGAGCTGCTATCTCAGTTAAGGATGAGCAATTAATGCATCTCATGAAGAAGCAAAAATGAAAGCACTTCCAGAACTTTCCACTAAAAATAAGTTTCTTGTTGATATGAAACTGCACTTGGTCAGCCTTTTCATCAAGTTCTCAGTGCAAGAAAATGTAACAGTCTTCACTCTGTTGTAACCATCTTGATGAGCTGTCAATTCAATACCTTATGTGTCCCTTCGACGGACCTGAACCTTGCGCTGTGATCATCCAACAGAGAAATAGCTTCCTCATGCAACATAAGGTGTTATGCATCGTTGCCCTGGTCAGTTCACTTGTAGGGAATAAAGACTGTGAGTGAGCACTCAGAACAAAACCATAAGACCTCATGATATAGGAGCCAATTGGGCCATCAAATCTACACTGCAGGTATGTTTCTTAATCCATGCTCCTCCCTTCTCCCTGTAACCCTTGACCCCCCTAGCAATCAAAAACAGATCGATGTCTGTCTTAAAGACACGCAATGACATGGCCTCCACAGCCCTCTGCAGCAACATCTTTCACAGAGTCACTACCCTCTGGCTGAGAGCTGTAACAAAGGCTCGGGATCGCAGGTTGAGGATAAAGAACCATTTGAACAATTTGAGAAAAAATAAATCAACGGATGTGTTTTGACCTTGTTCCTGTCATGAGTGATGTGGCTGTTTGTCAGCTGTTCCACCCGAGAGACTGCACCAAGAATGAGAATGGAGAAAGGGATGTCAGCTGAAAGAGCGAGGGTATGTGGCCGAGGGAAATGGCAGGGCTGAATTAGACGCTGAAGCAGCTCATCAAGACTCTGGTAGAAAATCCAAAAATAAGTGTTGGAGGCTTACAGAACGCAGACTACTCCTTACCCATCTCCTCATCCCCCTCCTCCTCTCTTTACCCTTCCTTCCTTCACCTTATCCCTCTCTCCATCCCAAATGCTGCAATTTGTTTGATATTTTCCATGTAGTGGTAATGTCTTTGCTCTACCCAAGTTGTTCACTTTCATTTTGAGTAATTAAATCATTCCCAAAGGCTTCAAGCCAGCAGGGAGTGGGCCATGCTGTTTCTTTGATGCCAGATAAATCAATCAACTGAAAAACTCTGAAAACTTCAGGAACAGTCAGCTCCATTCTGTTGATGGCTCAGATTTCGGTGGAAAATGTAATGGAAAATCCACAGGGGTGGGCCGATTTCTAATGGAAGGTTAAAAAGGATTAACAGTAAAGTGTTAGGAGGGTGCAGGATCAGATTGGATTGACATGTGAGCAATGTCATGGAGACTGTTCCCTATGGTCACACTATCTGCTGTATCTTTTGCCAGTGGTGTTAGAAAAAGCTGACCTCTGGGTCCAAAGCCCGTGGGTTGGAATCCCACACCAGGGAATTGAACACAAAGTCCCAGTGTTAGCATGGGGGGGGGAGAGGGGCTTCCCGCTACATGTTATTCTGTTTCAGGACCTGCTTTCTCTAAATAATGCCCCCATCTTCTGTTTAACGTTGTTTGAGTGATCACCTGTGCAGGTAGTTCTGTAACGTGATGGCTGTGTTCTTGTGTGACCCCACATTATAGAAAAATCACACTTTAGAAACAGCGCTTAATGTGTTAGTGATGTAATCATGTTACAGCCAGTGTGTGTGACTGAGAGAATGTGAGTGCGTGTGAGAGAGAGTGTGAGTGTGTGACTATGAATGTGTGTGTCAGCGAGAGACTGTATGTGTGTGAGTGTGAGGGTCTGTGTGTATGTGTGTGAGAGAGTATGTGAGAGAGTGTGAGTGTATGCGACTGTGTGTGTCTGAGAATGCGTGTGTGAGAATGTGTGTACGGTGAGTGTGCGAGAGTGTGTGTGTATGTGTGTGTCAAAGTGCAGTGAAGGGGACTGAGGGTAGTGGAGACCTCAGGTCAGAGAGAGATAACCCCTCTGCTGATCTACTTACAGACGGTGATACATTGTGTGATAACCCTGCAGTCCCTGCCAATGGGGAGCATGGCTCCAATATTCCCATGGCTGTTTAGCAGGACGCTGCCATCATGGACTGAGACAGGGGCAGCACAGCCCCAACACGGAGCCTTAACTAGACTGACAAAGTAGTTATCTACCTCCGTGAGGCAGGGAGCCAACCTAGTTCACAGCTTTCCCAGGAGATGTCTCCTGGGGAATCAGGTTGTGAAGTTAACTTGGTGCTGAGTCTGCTATCTCCCTGTCCCTAGCCCAGGGCTCCCACCCCCTGTTTACTAGGTAAGAAAAGCCCAGTCTGCACCAAGTTATAAAACTTGGGATCTGGTGTGTGAGTGTTTTTAACAACCTGCTCATCTTCCCAAGACTTGTGTTCGTTAATCCCCTTGGTCTCCCTGCTCCTGCCTCCCCTTTAAAATGGTTGCATTTAGTCTTGTAACATTTAAGTCTTTTTTAATGTTATTATTTACAGTTTTCTGTTCCAATATAATAAACCGAAACATGCTTAAGGGGCTGGTTCCAGTCAAGAAGTTTATAAGTGAAAAAAGGCACATCATTATTGTTCATTTAATGCCGTGCAGTAGTCAATAATTTCAAATGAGTGTGTTGATCAGAGTGTCCCTTCATTGAGGATGACTGGATGATTCCATGTTGTGTCCCCCACAATGTCTCATGGGTGCGTGGCTACACATCACAATGTCATGTGGAAGTAGATATACAAAGATACACTGGGATGCAGCAAATAGATCCCATCAGCACTCAGTGCTTGGCATGTTTGATCCAGTTTCTGATTATCCACTTCTGCCCGGAACACTTCTGCAAGGATAACCGCAGACCAAAGTTAGCGTCCTTGGTCATTTCCACTTCCAAACAACGTCCCGTGTCTCTGTTAATAATTGGCCCATTCTGCAAAAGAAGGTGAATATGCATTACCAAATCGCACTCTTTATGAACTGTCCCTGGCATAATTTTCCAATTTTATTTTCATTTTGGAGACAATGAAATCACAAACATATGGTACACAGACACAGAAACATAGAAAATGGAGACAACTGTAGGCCATTCAGCCCTTTGAACCTGCCCCACCATTCATTATGATCACAGCTCATCAACCAACTCCAGCTGTTTCCCATATATCCTTTGACCCCATTAACTCCAAATGCTATGCACAACTCTTTGAAATGATGCACTGTTTTGGCCTTTGACACCAGGTAATAGTCCAACAGGTTTATTTGAAATCACAAGCTTACGGAGCGCTGCCCCGTAACCCTTCACCCGATAAAAGGGCAGTGCACTGAAAGCTTGTGATTTTAAAATAAACATGTTGGACTATAACCGGGTATCCTGTGTTTCTGACATTGTCCACCTTGGCACCTCCACATCACGGTCTGGCCTTGACTGCTTCCTGTGACAGAGAATTCCACAGGCTCACCACTTTCTGGGCGAAGATATTTCTCCTCATCTCAGTCCTAAACATGTCCTTAGACTGTGACCTCTGGTCATTGGAAACATCTTACCTGCATTTGCCCTGTGTAGGCATTTTACAGGTTTTTATCAGATCTCCCCCCACGTGCTTCTGCACTCCAATGAACATAATCCTAAATGATTCAATCCCTCGTCCTCTATCAATCCTGCCATCCCAGTGTGGTAAACCTTCAGTGCACTTCCTCCATCACCACATAATCTTTCCTCAGATACGGAGACTAAAATGATACAACACAGTCCACAGAAGCAGAAACACCCCTCACAAAATATCAGTAATGTTAAAGAACTAAAGTATAAAAAGTAATAATTTTAGATTACTTGCAGTATGGAAACAGGCCCTTCGGCCCAACAAGTCCACACCAACTCCTCTGAAGAGCAACCCACCCAGACCTATTCCCATACGTTCATCCCTTCGCCTAACACGAGGGGCAATTTAGCACAGCCAATTCACCTAACCTGCACATTTTTTTTGGACTGTGGGAGGAAACCGGAGCAAACTCACACAGACACGGGGAGAATGTGCAAACTCTACACAGACAGTTGCCTGAGGCGGGAATTGAACCCAGGTTTCTGGCGCTGTGAGGCAGCAGTGCTAACCACTGTGCCGCCCTTTTAAGGCACAATTTCGTCTAGAAGCTTAGAATTTGGATGGAGTGTGAACATCAGAGATAAAGGTTATTTCGAAGGCATATATTAGAGGAAGCAAGATTGAGGATGGTGTGACAAATGATAACAGAAGGTGTCAGATGTGCTGCAGGAGGTAGAGGAAGGATAAAGATGGCCAGAGGTGATTTTCTGAAGATGATGGATGTGTCAACAACAGGGAGACTCAAGGTTGTTACAAGGAAAACACCCATCCGATGCTGCATTTTCTCTGTCGCTTTCCTGTAAATTTACAAATCCTGGACAACAAGTAAAGGTTTGCAGCTCAAATTGAATACATTTAAATTGTGGATCCTAAAACATAATGCTGCAAATTCCACAGACAATGAAAGAAAGAGGTGTTTGGAAGAGCAAAAAGGATCTCTTAAAAAAACTGGCCATTTGATTGGAGCTGAAAAGTGGAAAAAATGCCTTCCAGAGGCAGAGCTGGGGTTGATGGGGGTGGTTGGGCGAGCGGGGTGATGGATGTCACTGAGCTGTTGCAGTCAGGCTATGACTTGGTTGTGAGAATGGGACATTGGCATCGTTGGCTGGTTCAGCATTTATTACCCATCCCTAGTTGCCCCTTGAGAAGGTGGGGGTGAGCTGCCTTCTTGAACCGCTGCAGTCCACGTGCTGTAGATAGACCCACAATGTCCTTAGGGAGGGAATTCCAGGATTCTGACCCAGTGACACTGAAGGAACAGCGATATATTTCCAAGTCAGGATGGGGAGTGGCTCGGAGGGGATTGTGCAGGGGGTGGTGTTCCCATGTATCTGCTGCCTTTGTCCTTCCAGATGGAAGTGGGCGTGGGTTTGGAAGGTGCTGTTTGAGGATCTCTGGTGAATTTCTGCAGTGTATCTTGTAGATAGTACACACTGCTGCTCCTGAGCATCAGTGGTGGAGGGAGGGGGGTGTAGGTGGATGTGGGGCTAATCAAGCGGGGGCTGCTTTGTCCTGGATGGTGTCGAGCTTCTCAAGTGTAATTGGAGTGTAATAGAGATGAGGGTTTTGTACAATGACAGCTGGTCCTTTGCTGGAGAAACAACAAACAGCAGAGGGAGAGGACGTTTATATTCTTCTCTGTGAGATAAATGTGGATCCCATTAAAGACAGCATATACACAGACAGACAGACACATGTACTTACTGTTTCCAGTGTGAGAAATAAAGACCAAATTATCCCTTGAGGGGTCCATTGGCATTTACAGACACAGAAAGATTTGGATTTATATAGCACCTTTCGCAACTTCAGGACATTCGAAAGCCCTCAGCCAAAATTAAAACATCTGTGATCAATCTGTTCAAAGATGTCATTATACAGCTCTGGAGCAGGTGGGTCTTGAACCTGGCTCTCCTGGCTCAGAGGTAAGGACACTATCACCAATTAAATCTGCACAATATTGCTACAAAAGCCTCAATATCAAGCTTGATTCCAGATCTCAACCACGAGTTGGTCAAATCAAAGTTCTCTATTGATTCTCAATCCATCTGGATAAGTATCTGGATAAGCAAACCCTTAACAATCAAGGACTCTTTGGTGAACAGCTCATGTTCATGAATAGTTGCCGTTTATTCCACCCTTCCCCCTCCTTCAGGTGGAGCAAACAGAACAACATTACCTGCGTGAAATCCCAGAGTTTCTGGTTTATTCTGGGTACCTCGTCGCATTTCCTGAGAGTTGGGAACTTGATTCTTCTGTCATCAATTAAACATTTGGTGTCGGGTAGGAAATTTGTTGACCCCAGGGGCCCAAGTTGCAGAAGCCCCTCAATGGTGTAACGTACCAGCTGGGGAAATAAAACAAAAACAATCACCCATTGGCTGTCCTCAGCTTTAAACATAAACTACCAGGTAAAGATGCAAATTATTAATACGCACTTTGATCACAGTTTGGCGATTCTGAGAGTAACGGCTTTGTGTATGAGCCAGAAGTTGCCCCATTCCAGGGATTTCGACACTGAATCTGGACTGACACTTCCAGGGCAACACTGACAGAGTGCTGCACTGTCAGAGGTGCTGACTGTTAGCTGAGACATTATACTGAGGCATCGTGTTCTCTCTAGGGTCAATGTCAAGACCCCGTGGGTACCATTTAGACAAACAGAGGTGGTGTTCACTCCAATCTCATCATCAAATTTTCCCGTCAACCGAAACTGTTTAAAACTAAAACAGATGATTTGGCCATTATCACAGTGGGATCTTGCTGTGTCAAAATTGACTGCTGCATTTCCAACATTACAACAGTGACATCACCTCAAAAAGCACCCCTGCAACAGGAAACCCAAGGCAGTGAGAGTCGCTATGGAAATGCATGTTCTTTCTTTGTCTCGGTGTTGAGTAGGTGTGCAGGGTTCAAGCCCAACATGAGAGCCTGGACTGATACTCCTGTGCGGTACCGAGAGTACGCTGCACTGCTGAGCGATGCCATTCTTTGGCTGTGAGGTTAAAGCTGGGCTCCCATCTGCTGGTTAATGTGTAAAGGCTGATGATTCTGGGGATATCCCTGCAGCTGCTGTTTCAATCAAAGATCACCTCTTTGGCTATTTGTCAGCAATCTGGTTTGTAGAGTCAAACTTGTAGCTTTTGCTATTTTCTGATATAACAACAGGAGGCAGTAGCAGAATGGTCATGTCACTGGGCCAGCAATCCAGAACCCCAGATCAACATTCTGGGGAAATGGGTTCGAACCCCACTATGGCAGTTGGTGAAATTTGAATCCAATAAAACCTGGAATAAAAAGCTGACCTAACGGTAACCATTGTCAATTATTGTAGCATGCTTCAATATGGTTGCTTGGTAAAGCTAAATGAGCTCACATGGCTGGTTTGTGATGCTAACAGTGAGGGCTCAATCCCTGCACTGGTGGAGGTGACCATGAGGGACTATCCTTCTCAATCCCTCCCCCTGCCTGAGGCACGGTGACCCTCAGGTCAAACCACCACCAGTCATTTCTCTCTCTCTCTCACTAATGAGACAGTAGGGCTATGATGGCTTTATCTTTACTAAAGAAAATCAGCTGTCCTTCTCCACCTACATGTGACTCCAGTCACACAGTAATATGGTTGATTCCTAACTGTCCTCTGGGCAATTAATACTGATGAGTGAGACCCACATCCAATCAACAAAATGAAAGGAGATTTCTTGAATCTATTCCACCAATTAGATTGTAGTTTGATATTATCCTCCTGCTTTTGTTCATTAATTTTTAATATTCTTGTTTACCTTTGAAATATTCAATTGGTCTTTAACCCACACCGGATTTTTTTGGGATCAGAGACTTCCAGATATTCATTTCTCTCTGCGTGAGAAAGGACTTGCTGATATCACCCAGGAGTCGAATCACACAATCATATACAGTGTGGAATAGAAGAGGCCCTTCAGCCCATTCAGTCTGTACCTAGCTACCTTTGTACCTAAGATGGTATTGTAAGAGGTGACTTGTATATTTTTCACTACACTTATTTGAGTACATGTGGCAATAAAGCTAATTCAATTCAATCCAAAACTATCCTAAATCGACATCAGTCCCACTTTCCTGCACTAGACCCATATCCATCAAGTGTTCATCCAAGTAATTTTGAACGGTTGTGAGGCTTTCCCTCCTTAACTACCCTCCCAACAGAGTATTCCAGTTCCCCCGCACCTTCTGGGCGAATTTTGTTTTCCTCAAATCCCCTCTAAACCTCCTGCCTTTCACTTTAAACATGTGTTCCCTTGTTATCAAACCAGGGGAATAGCTAACTTCCTATTCACCCTGCCCTTGTCCCTCATAAACGTATAGACCTCCATCACATCCAGTCTCAAACTTCTCTGCTCCAAAGGAAGCAACCTGAGTATATCCAGCCTCTCTCTATCACCAAAATGCTCCATCCCAGGCAACATCCTCACTCAAGTTTGACGTTTTCCTCCCCTCTTATTCTGGACCTCCCCCAACAATATCAAATCCCTGTGTCATCTTAAACATTTTAATTAGATAATGGTCAGTAGACCTCTGAGTAATTCGCTGTCTGAAACACTTTAAGATATACAAAATGATAAAGTGGTTAAATAAATGCAGTCGTTAGTATTGTAAAAGACATCAGTCATCTTGGATTTGTCATTTTTGAACACTCAGACTAACACAGTCATCTTTGAGAGAAACGATTCCCAGTAATTACTTTCACTTCAGTAAAACGTCAGCACTCTTAATGAATGCTGGATGTCAAGGACAGGGTGAAGTCAGCTTAGTAATGTCCTTAGACACTTCCAGAGATAAATACAGGAGACAGTAAATTGCCCTGAACTGAGGAAATGTTCAAAATATGAGAGTAAAGCTGCAAAAGGACAGATGCCTCTGAAGCAGATAATGCAGTGAGTGATGTGATGAAGGATGGGAAAGTATTATTTACTAACTCTATGTTGAAGTGATTGGCTACTATGCAGTTTGCTTTACTGACTAGATATAAACTTTCTCACCCTTGCTCCATCCATCCTCCAACACCTCCCTTCTTCCATTCATCCCATATTCCACCTTGCCTTTTCTCCTTATTGCCTCACTCTACCAACCCCCCTGCCTTCCCAAACCTGGCTTCCACAAAATATATTTTCCTTTCACTCTCTCCTCTTTCCCTCTTTGGAGGCTTTCCAATGGAATTGTGGTCAGTCAAGCTTGGATAATCCTAAAAATTGAGTTGTTGGCCATTGCTGTTGGCGGGAAAAGAAACCCAGTGGAAGGAAAAGCCTGCGATAAAGTGAAGTTCTGGATTGCTAACTCCGGATCAGCTGACCCCATGCATGTTTGTCACGTGACTGCACCAACCAATCAGAATAGAGCAAGGCCACCTTAGTGATGTCTCAGGGATTAATGAAGACTGAGAGGCATTTTTACTGATATGTTCAAGATTCCTCAGGACTTGACAGAGTTGATGCGGAATGGTTGATTCCCCTAATGGGGGAGTCTAGGACCAGGGGACATCTCAGAGTAATGCATCCCACATTTAAGACAGAGATGAGAAGGAATTTCTTCTGTCTGAGGGGAGTGAGTCTGTGGAATTCTGTATCACAGAGGGCTGTGAGGCTGGGTCATTAGTGTATTCAAGACTGAGATCTTTAATCAGGATTGGAAGAAAGGGTTATGGGTAGAGGGAAGGAAAATGGAGTCGGGAATTACCAGATCAGCCATGATCTCGCTGAACGGTTGGCAGATTCAAAGAGCTGAATGGCCTACCTTTACCTTCAAGGTCTTAGCGTCTTAAATCTGCATTGACTTCCCAAACAAATACATACCAAAGAATAATGTCAACCTGGATGATACCAAACTGATTTATTTTTTCTTTTATTATTTATTCAGAGGATGTGGGTGTCACTGTCTAGACCAGAATTTATTGGCCATCACTGATTACATGTCTGTGGGTCTGGAGTCACATGCAAACCAGACCATTTAAAGGGCAACAGATTTCCTTCTCTAAAGGGGCATTAGTGGACCAGATGGATTTTTATGACCAATGCCAGTTAGACTTTTACTGAAAGCAGATTTGAGGATTATCAGGTCAACGGTGATCTCATTGAACGGTGGAGTAGCAGAATAAGGGATGGGCTAATAGACTACGTCTTTGTCTGATGTAAATTGTGAATTTAAATTTCACCATTCGCCAAAGTAGGATTCAACCCCATTTGCCCTCAGCATTAACTCAGGGTTCACGGTTCCAGTCTAGTGACATTTCCACTTCACAACCAGCTCCCCTTTTAGCAGATTGCTCTTCAGTGTTTGAAGATGAAACACATAATGGTGGGAAGTGAAGCAAGGAATTTGTCACTGGTGTGCTTCATGTCAACACAGATGGTACCAAGAAATGTCTCCCCTTTGTGATAGGAGAGTCGAAGAAGTGGCATTTTTTTGTGTATGTAAAGAGACTTCCCACGAATTATAAGGCTAACAAAGCCACCTGGATGGCAGCACGTTTGAGGCACGGATCAGGAAAGTGGAGAAAATGTATCAATGGACAAAAAGGAAGGTGTTCACAGTGAGAACCCTGAATCCCTGCCTCCTTACCCATCCTGAACAAAGGCCACGGAGATGCTCACAATTTCAAACTACAGGACAAAAACATGGAAAACATGTCCAACTACTCGACAACATGGTGGAGTCATCTAAAGGCAGCATGCTCAGCAGGAAAGAGTTACTGTCAGAGCTAACCTCTAATGTCTTTCAATGTCTTTTACTGTACAAGGTCACATCCTTGTAAACAAATTGAAAAATAAAGTCATTTTTGCTGCATTGCTATGTCACCAATTACTTTTCTCCAACATTGACTTATTGCAATTTTACTGTATTTTCCTCTTCTGTCTATTCCCTCTGCACCCTCTTCTTCCCCACCTCACTGCTTCCCCACCTCACCCCTTCCCCACCTCTCCCCTTCCCCACCTCTCCCCTTCCCCACCTCTCCCCTTCCCCACCTCACTGCTTCCCCACCTCTCCCCTTCCCCACCTCTCCCCTTCCCCACCTCACTGCTTCCCCACCTCTCCCCTTCCCCACCTCTCCCCTTCCCCACCTCTCCCCTTCCCCACCTCTCTCCTTCCTCACCTCTCCCCTTCCCCACCTCTCCCCTTCCCCACCTCTCCCCTTCCCCACCTCTCCCCTTCCCCACCTCTCTCCTTCCCCACCTCTCCCCTTCCCCACCTCTCCCCTTCCCCACCTCTCCCCTTCCCCACCTCTCTCCTTCCCCACCTCTCTCCTTCCCCACCTCTCCCCTTCCCCACCTCTCCCCTTCCCCACCTCTCCCCTTCCCCACCTCTCCCCTTCCCCACCTCACTGCTTCCCCACCTCTCCCCTTCCCCACCTCTCCCCTTCCCCACCTCACTGCTTCCCCACCTCTCCCCTTCCCCACCTCTCCCCTTCCCCACCTCTCCCCTTCCCCACCTCTCTCCTTCCTCACCTCTCCCCTTCCCCACCTCTCCCCTTCCCCACCTCTCCCCTTCCCCACCTCTCCCCTTCCCCACCTCTCTCCTTCCCCACCTCTCTCCTTCCCCACCTCTCTCCTTCCCCACCTCTCCCCTTCCCCACCTCTCCCCTTCCCCACATCTCTCCTTCCCCACATCTCTCCTCCTTTCTCCATCTTCTTCCTACCAGGTCTCTGCCTCCTGTTATAATCCCAACTCATGGTATTACTGGCCAGGTCAGAGCTGGTTTGATAGATCATATGTTACTTTGATTTTTGGTTTCAATGTGATGATCTCCCACTAAAGCATAAACACACAATATGGCAGATTTGGTTTTAACAATAAAACATTTTCTGTCACAAAATAAATGCAGATAGAATAGAACGGAACACAATGAAATAAAATAGAACAGAATAGACTGAAATATAGATGCAAAACTTGCATTTAAAGATTTCTAACACATGGTCAAAATGTAATCCCTTTACAGTACTGACATCAGAGAGAATCTCCTTCTTGATGACCTCAACAGGTGTACTTTACCTGTGACTTTAACTCCTGATCTGGAGAATCTGAACACCTCTTCCTGTAGCCTTCACACTCCTGAGCTTAAATCTTCTCAGCTTTAAATAATCACTTCCAGGTTTTACCAAAACACTCCTGGCCTGGAACTATTACTAAACTCCTTAGTCAGAGATTTTGTTTTGACAAATCATAACTTTCTTTTCCCTTTCTCATAAGCAAATTCTCGACACTTCCATCTCCAGCTAAGAACCCTGTGCAACTCCCCAAACTAAAATAAAAACGGACACTGTTCATTTCTAGCTGTGGAGATTTCCCTCTACCCTTAAAAGAAAGCTCAGATTCTTCGATTAGGAAGCCTCATGAACAATATTGCGCACTTTGTTCACTCTTAAGTTCTTCTAATATATCCAAAAACCCAGTTTCTAGAGGCTATCTCTCTCAAACTGTTCTAAAAGAAATCACTATGGCTACAGAAATACTTACAAGTTAATCATTAAACCCTTTTAGGCACAGAGAAATCCCACATGCAATAATTCAAATTCAAATATTCATAAACTCAAATATACATAATATTAAAATGTATATGATCACTCACCCTACATCATATTCCCCATCCTTTCCATAGTAGTCATGATTTGGAGATGCCGGTGTTGGACTGGGGTGTACAAAGTTAAAAATCACACAACACCAGGTTATAGTCCAACAGGTTTAATTGGAAGCACACTAGCTTTCGGAGCGACGCTCCTTCATCAGGTGATAGTGGAGGGCTCGATCGTAACACAGAATTTATAGCAAAAATTTGCAGTGTGATGTAACTGAAATTATACATTGAAAAATTGATTGTCTGTTAAGCCTTTCATCTGTTAGAATACAGTGATAGTTTCACTTCTTTCATGTGTAAATCACAAAATCCCTTTTTTTTAAGTTGCATTCTCGGGTTAGCTGCTAACAATGGTGATAGCTAGACAATACATTGAAGGTGTTAGCCCCCTGTGTTCTCTGTCTATGACCTGATGTTTAGATTGATAAGATAACAGTGTTTTACATCAATTCCTGCAGTTTTTGAGCTCAGAGTTCTACATGAATGTATGCAGTTTTTGAGCAAATTGCAATGTAACTCTGCAATACAAATTCACCCCACAAAATATATGTGTGCATGTGGGTCTTTGTCTGTGTGTGTGTGTGTGTGTAGGAATATCTGTGTGTGTGTAGTGCAATGGTGATCACCTGTAATGTGACATGAACCCAAGGTCCCGGTTGAGGCCCTCCCTATGGGGATCGAACTTAGCTATCAGCCTCTGCTCGGCCACTTTCCTCTGCTGCCTGTCCCGAAGTCCACCTTGAAGGATGGTCACCCAAAGGTCTGAGGCTGAATGTCCTGGACCACTGAAGTGTTCCCCAACTGGGAGGGAACATACAGGAAGGTTCACTCCCAGTTGGGGAACACTTCAGTGGTCCAGGACATTCAGCCTCGGACCTTCGGGTGACCATCCTCCAAGGTGGACTTCGGGACAGGCAGCAGAGGAAAGTGGCCGAGCAGAGGCTGATAGCTAAGTTCGGTACCCACAGGAAGGGCCTCAACCAGGACCTTGGGTTCATGTCACATTACAGGTGATCACCATTGCACTACACACACACAGATATTCCTACACACACACACTATCAAATACACACGGACACAGGTACACACAGACGCGCACAGACACCCACACATACCCTTATAGACACACACACTCCCACACTCACACATGCACCCCCTCACAGACTTAAGACACTCAGCACTCACTACACACACACACACTTTCTCACACTCACAACCCCCACCCCAGACAAACACACACACACAGACAAAGACCCACATGCACACATGTATTTTGTGGGGTGAATTTCTATTGCACAGTTACATTGCAATTTGCTCAAAAACTGCATACATTCATGTAGAACTCTGAGCTCAAAAACTGCAAGAATTTATATAAAACACTGTTATCTCATTTATGAGATTAGAATCAATCTAAACATCAGATCATAGACAGAGAACACAGGGGGCTAACGCCTTCAACATATTGTCTAGCTATCACCATTGTTAACAGCTAACCCGAGAATGCAACTTTTAAAAAATGTTTTTATGATTTACACATGAAAGAAGTGAAACTATCACTGTATTCTAACAGATGAAAGGCTTAACAGACAATCAATTTTTCAATGTATAATTTCAGTTACATCACGCTGCAAATTTTTGCTCTAAATTCTGTGTTACGATCGAGCCCTCCACAATCACCTGATGAAGGAGCGTCGCTCCGAAAGCTAGTGTGCTTCCAATTAAACCTGTTGGACTATAACCTGGTGTTGTGAGATTTTTAACCCCATCCTTTCCCTTCTCCTTCACTCCTTCTTCCACTTTCCTTCACCCTCTATTCTTAATCATCCATGTCTTTCCTGTCCTCATCCGTTTTTCCAATAGCCTTCCCTCATCTCTCCAAACTTCCATCTCCTTCCCCCGCTCAGGTATATTCTCGGATCCAGTTCAGTGCTTCCTCAGCTAGTCCATGTGGTGCAATGATTGTTCCTTGTTAAATCAATCGCACAGTGTGTGACTGCTGGAATCAAAATGCCTGCAGAGTGAGTTACTGCCTGCACATTTAAACAAGGAGTGCATGGGCAAGTTGTTCAACAGGGATTTCAATCATGGAATGAACAGAAGTTGCCCAAGCAGACCAACACAAACTTTTTAAAACGTTCTCATTAATTTTCTCTGGGCCCTCACTCACAGCAATATTCAGGAAATTCTTATGCAGTGCCTTCAGATGCTCAAAACCAGAACACCCCCGATCCCCCAACTTGTTTATTGGATGAGGGTGTCATTGTTTAGGCCAACATTTATTGTCATCCCTAATTAAGAGTCAACTCCATTGCTGTGGGTCTGGAGTCACATGTTGGCCAGACGAGGTAAGGATGGCCGTTTCCTTCCCTTCAGGACATTAGTGACCCTGATGACAATCAGTCTCTTAAATTCAGATTTCTAATTGAGTTGTAATTCCCCTCTCTGTCATGGCAGGATTTGAACCAGAACATTACCTGCGTCCCTGAATTAGTAGTCTGGCACTAATACTACAAGACCATTGTCTTCCCTTTCCAAAGCCCGTGTCTGCAGATCTACAGCCCAGAAAAAAGCCCTTCAGCCCATCGCATCCATACTGATCAATAACAATCACCTAACTATTCTAATCACAGCATCTTTCAGCATCCCTCTGTTATCCATCTCATTGAGAGATGGTGTGTCGTGACATAATTGAGGAAGAATATGAACAAATCCCTCTTGGCCATTGGGTGATGGAGGGGATGGCCAATCACTCACAGCCAGTGTTCCCAGTGCTGTCAGGCAGACTATTCCAGCAATAACTAAAGCGAAGGAAAATGAAGTGGCAGTCAATGGACAGGCTGAGAAAACACATCAAATTAATTGACCAGGAAAAGAGTGCCCCTTTAGAATGAAACATTTCAGTAAATTTGCAGACAGTAAATTGACAGCATCAATTCATCTTCAGATGTTTCATATTCTGCTCTCTCCCAATTTCTCTACTTCAACTTTTCAGTTTTGGTTTGAAAATGCCACACTATAGTTGCTGAGCAAATAAGCATCTTTTGTGCTACAGGCAATCAGTTGTCACTACAGCCTCCAATTCCTGCATTGTTCCATTGTGATGTATTTCTAGAAGATCAGTGTAAAATACATTGACCTCAATCTCAGAAAGAATATCACAAACACGACAGTTATTCACAGCACACATTTCATTGGCTCACTGGACTAAATCTCCTCTCTCGCTCTCATATACCTTTACAGCTCCCCTTTCTTTTTTATAGTATTTGCTCACAGGATGAGGGCATCACTGGCTGGACCAGCATTTATTGCCCATCCCTAATTGCCCAGGGGGCAATAAAGAGTCAACCACATTGCTGTGGGTCTGGAGTCACAAATAGGCCTGACCAGGTAAGGATGGCAGTTTCCTTCCCTAAAGGATACTAGTGACCCAAATGGGATTTTCCCAACAATTGACAATGGATTCACGGTCATCATTAGACTCTTACTTCCAGATATTTATTGAATTCAAATTCTGCCATGAATATCCCATGGTGGAATTCAAACCTAGTTCCCGAGAATAGTTCCTCAGTCGCTGGATTAACAGCCAGCAATAATACCACTAGGCCATGGCCTTCCCTTCGCCGTTCTGTAGCTCCTGCCACCTCTGAGCCTTCACTGGGAGAGCTGCTCTGAGGTGACCCTCTGGCCACAGAGTCACCACATTGTGAGTTCAAGCGACTCCTGAGACCAGACCACAGAGTTCTCACTCGATACCACACAGCACTGACACTGAGGGGGTGTGCTCATTCAAAGGTGCCCTCTTTCTGATGGGACCCAACACTGAGATCTTTACTGTCCTCTCAGGACGATATAAAAAGTCGTAAGCCACTATTTCAAAGAGGAGAAGGGGAATTAGCCCTCTGCAATATCTATCCCCAAATCTGTATTGCACAGAGCAGTTTAACTGATCATTATCACATTTCTGTTTGAGGAATCTGACTGGGTGCAGATTAGTTGCTGTTGTTCCTACACTGCAATACACTTTAAGAAATACCACTTCTGTTGCTCTCTGGGACATCCTAGGGTCAGGAAAGATTCTATATAGAATGGGTCAGACATTATCGGGAGGTGGGTGACGGGAGAACAGATTAGCCTGATATAGGTCTTTCTTTGTTTTTTCTCTATTTTCACTTGCACTGAATGACACTGGGGACTTAGTATAATTGGTGTAGCTCATAATTGGTAGTTCCCTCGAAAATGGAAATGTGGCCAACATAATGGAACTACTGCTTTGCCAATGTTTTCCCGAATGAATCACATCCTCAATAATCCAGCAGGACCTGAAACCGTTCCAAGGCCCAGACACTTCTCCATCGCAACTCTCCTCAAGAGTCCAGTGGAGTGGACTGAAACAAGGGGTCATCATTTACAAATAAGAAGTCGCCCATTTGAGATGGAGATGAGGAAACGTTTCTTTTCTGTCTCAGCTGGCTGTGAGTGTTTGGAATTTCCTTCCTCAAAAGGTAGTGGATGCAAAACTTTTAAATATTTTTAAGGCAGAGGGCGACAGATTCTGGATGACCAAGGGGATGAAAGATGATCAGGGGATACACAAGACTGTCGAGTTGAGGTTAAAGATCAGCCAGACATGATTTTAGTGCATGGCACAGCAGGCTCAATGGGCCGAATGGTCGCCTCTTGTTCCTTGATTGCCTGTTTGTAAGGCAGGGCTTGCACTGCTGCCTCACAGCACCAGGGACCCAGGTTCGATTCCAGCCTTAGGCGACTGTCTGTGTGGAGTTTGCACATTCTCCCTGTGTCTGCGTGGTTTTCCTCCCACAGTCCAAAGATGTGCGGGTCAGGTAAATTGGCCATGTTAAATTGCCCATAGTTTTGGGTGCATTAGTCGGAGGGAAATGGGTCTGGGTGGGTTACTCTTCAGAGGGTCGGTGTGGACTGGTTGGGCCGAAGGGCCTGTTTCCACACTGTAGGGAATCTAATCTGTTTCCTGTGTCTGAACATAATGCAGGAGGCACAGACTCCACCTGATCCTTTGCAAATTTATTCCGAATTCCTCCACTCTGCTGCGTCTAATCTGTTCTCCCGTCACCCACCTCCCGATAATGTCTGACCCATTCTGTTTTCCCATGCTGCACAGCCTCAACTTTAAAGCTTTCATCTGTCTTAGCAAATCCCTCCTCAGTTTCCTCCCCCTCCCTATCCCTGTAATCTCCTTCAGCCACAAAACCCTCCAATTTATCAGTGTTCCTCCAAATCTGACCTATCGAGGGTCCTCAACTTCTATCACGTTCCCCCCCCAGTTGGTGGTCATCCCTCTCTGTATCTGGTCTCTAAGCCCTGGAATTTCTTCCTTAAATCTCTCATTCCTCATGTAAGCCATTTGTCAAATTTGACCGAATGTTGACTCAGCTTACATGGCTCACTGTTACGTTGTGTTCCTTAAAGATTGGACAAAGCACCTCGGACACATTTGTACTGGGTTGGAGGCGCAGTATAAATGCAGTTACACTCACAAGGCTCCACCTGGCAAGTACTGAACATACAGCACTGGCTTTAATCTGTTGATATAACAGGGAACAAAGATATGTCAAAGGAAAGCAACCATTGATGAGCAACACAGGAATCATAGTCAGGATGCCATCTTGTGTCTTGGGCATGCTTTTGTTAAATAGAATTAAATATTGTGATAACTATTCTGGAAGGATATCTCATTCAGATCCATCTTCCTTCTGAACTAATTAGAACTCTGATAAATCATCAAACTATTGAATGCTTTTATAGGTCTGCAGCTCTTTAGATAGATTGGATTTCAGGCATGCTCTGTAGAAAGGATATTTTTAATGTTCTAAAGCACAAATCAAGAGTGACGCTTGCTGCCAGTTAATTAAAATCAGTCCCATTTACGTTGGCGGATGCTGGGGTTTAAATGTTTCAAATGCCAGGAGCTAAATGTTAAAACTTCCTGCTTCTCAATAGGTAGTTCAACAAAGTAATATCTACAAAACGCACCTTCCTTTAGCCAATCGATAGACTCTTGGGCGTTGAAGCTGTATTTACTCATTACATGCGGGCAATTTCAGTACAGCCACCTCAGTGCATACCCCAGGCTGACCCACCCCACCACACTCCTCTGGAGGGAGAGGCTGATCCGGCTGGGGCTGTTTTCCCTGGAGTGTTGGAGGCTGAGGGGTGACCTTACAGAGGTTTACAAAATTATGAGGGGAGTGGATAGGATAAAGAGACAAGGTCTTTTCCTTGGGGTCCAGAACTAGAGGGCATAGGTTTAGGGTGAGAGGGGAAAGATATAAAAGAGGCCTACAGGGCAATGTTTTCACCCAGAGGGTGGTGCGTGTATGGAATGAGCTGCCAGAGGAAGTGGTGGAGGTTGGTACAATTACAACATTTATTAAGCATCTGGATGGGTATGTGAATAGGAAGGGCTTAAGGGGATATGGGCCAAGTGCTGGTAAATGGGACTAGATTAGGTTAGGATATCTGGTCTGCATGGATGAATTGGACCGAAGGGTCTGTTTCTATGCTGTACATCTCAATGACTCCAGGACTGTACTGAGGTGCTGCTGCACTGTCGGTGTTGATGTTTTTGAGGGGCCATGAGACTAAATCAAGCTCCCACCTTCTCCCTCGGGTCAGATCTCCCCGCTACCTGAGCCAATGTTTGGCCTACAGGCTTTATTCCTTTAAATGAAACCTGATGCTCTGATTATAATCACATCGCCATGTGTGGGAACTTGCTGGGTACAAACTGGCTGCGTTTCCTCCAGCACACCAGTGACAGCAAATCTCCTTTGGCCATTCCAAGAAGGCGCTATTCAAATGCAAGCCCTTCCTATTTTATCAAGAGAGTGCTGCAAGATCACTGACCACCCCCAGCCCCCACCCTAACACCGGTATTACTTGAATAAAGCTTGGGAACAGGTCCATCGACCTCGGAAATCACTTTGACATCTGGGTCAAAGGTCAGTACCTTTGATGGTGCAGTCCTCCCTCAGGACGCTGCTGAAGTGGTGGTCTCAAAGAGATCTGATTCAAAAAGCAAGTTGTTCCAGCTCCACCCAGCTTGACCTGTGTTTCTGTTGGCATGGCCATGTCCCTGTGCACCATCTGAGACACCTCGGGTAAATTCACTGCCACCAATCCTCCTTATTGGTGCTGATCTGACTTATTGACACCATGTGGGGAAGGAGCCCGCATCGATAAATAGTACCCATTTATTACATCCGAAACAAACACAGAAATTGCTGGAAAAGCTCAGTAGGTCTGGCAGCATCTGCAGAGAGAAATCAGTGTAATGTTTCAGGTGAAGTGACCCACCCTCAGAACTGACAGCAATTTCTGTTTTTGTTTCAGATACACAGCACTCACAGCTCGTTCAATTTTTATTTATTACATAGTACTTAACAGCTAATTACCTGGATCCCATTTACCACTCCCTGAGAAGAAGAACAGGACATGACATCACCATAGGAAATGAAATCACCACAGGAAATGACATCACAAATCCAAAGAAACCTAAACCTATAAATAGAAAGCAGGAAACACCGGTAGTGCTTTGTCCAGAGGCTCACTGAAGATGTTACCTAGTATGGTGACGAAACATCTGAAAATGAACCTTCCAGCTCAGCGAGCAAATCTACATCCAGAGCTAATTACATTACATCGGTGACAGTTTTAGGGTAAGATACAGGCCCAACTGAGATATAGGTTCATCTCTTCTCATCCCCGGGATGGAGGGATTGTCTTTTGAGCGAAGGTTAAAGGAGTTGTGAGTCTACACACTGGAGTTGAGAAAATGAGACATGAAACCTATCGGATTGTTAAGGGGTTTGACAGGGTCAACGCTGAGGGGCTGTTTCCCCTCATGGGAGAGTCTGGGACCAGGGGGCATAGTCTCAGAATAATGGGGCACTGATTTCAGACTGAGATGGGGAGGAATTTCTTCTCTGAGAGAGTTGTGAGAGTTTGGAACTCCTTGCCACGAGAACAGTGGGGACAGAGTCCTTGTGTACATTTCAGCTCACCCCTGCCTTCTCAAGGGGCAATTAGGGATGGGCAATAAATGCTGGGCCTAGTGATGCTCACATCACATAAGAAAATTTTAAAAAATCTTAATGGGTGGAACTCATCATGTGATACAACAGATCTAACTGGTCATCAATCAGTTAACATTAACTCTGTTTCTCTCTCCGCAGATCCTGCCTGACCTGTTGAGTATTTCCAGCACTCAGTTTTTATTTCAGGTTTGCAGTAGCAGTATCCAAGCTCAGACCAGACTCCACCCTTCCTCTCTCAAGGCCAATATGTCATTTAAAGACAACAAGAGTTGTTAAAACCAGAGTGCAGCCTTTTCCTATGACCACCTATTAACACGTGACAATTGATGGGATGCCTTAGATATCCGATCAAATGATTTAAATAACAAACAAAATGTCCAGTTCCGAAGCTCGAGTTTAAAGGGGAGCTGGTTTTCTGCTGAGGTGCTGTGGGACGTATAATCATGTCATTTCTTACAGAGTCAAAAACTGCGATGCGGGAAAAGCACAGCTGGTCAGGAAGCATCCGAGGGGCAGCAGAGTCGACGATTCAACTGTCCTGCTGAACCGCTGCAGTCCATGGGGGTAGATAGAGGCACAATGCCCTTAGGCAGGGTGGTCCCCGAAGGCAATGTTCCTGGGACCAGTGTCCTCACACTCTCACGCAGATCTTGCTTGAATAATCAGTGCATGTAGCTTATAGTAATGTGTATTTATTCTTACACATTCCTGATGAAAAGCTTATACTCAAAACCTCGACTCTCCTGCTCCTCGGACCTGCTGTGCTTTTCCAGCACCACACTTTTTGACTCTGATCTCCAGTATCTGCAGTCCTCACTTTCTCCTCATTTCTTACAAAGTCAGTTGTGGAGTTTCAATTGCCTGATATGATCTTGCTAATGGAAATGGAGAGGTTGGTTGAGTGAGTAGCACACAGTGGGAGACAATAGGTATCAATATAAAGCTATTTAATTTCACAGGGTTCTTGACAATGCTTTAATAAATGGGTCTACTTGATTCTGGTGACAGATAATTCCTGATATGCTTTTGAGCTTTCTAATCTGACTAATGGAAATATAGAAACAGGAACAGAAAATATCATGTGACTGGCTGGTCCTCATAAAACAGTTAAAGTGCAAAGCAATGGTATCCAAACGGAATAAATTGAGCTCTCTTCCAATTGACAGATATAACTCACACCTGACCTCGATCATCAGCAGGTAACTAACATTTGACCCCAGCAGAACAATGCCAACCTCACAACATTCAAAGATTGTAACTGAAGACCTGAATAGGAAACTATGTGACAGCAATTCAGATATTAGTAAGGTTCAGACCCGAGCGTTTTCCCTCTGAACTACACATTCAGGAAGTCCTTGCTGTACACACATGACAGGGGCAGAATCAATTGGCCAGAAAAATGAGAGAGAACATGGAATCACAGAGATGTACAGCATGGACAAGACCCTTTGGTCCAACTTGTCCATGCCGACCAGATATCCTAAATTCATTCCATTCCATTTGCCAACATTTGGTCCATATCCCTCCAAACCCTTCCTATTCAGGTACCCATCCAGATGCCTTTTAAATGTTGCAATTGTACCAGCCTCCACCACATCCTCTGGCAGCTCATTCCATACACACACCACCCTTTGTTTGAAAAAGGTGCCCCTTAGGTCCCTTTTAAATCTTTCCCCTCTCACCCTCAACCTATTCCCTTTAGTTCTGGACTCCTCTAACATCTGGAAAACACCTTGACCATCATGCCCATCATGATTTTATAAACCTTTATAAGTTCCCCCCTCAGCAGTCTGGACATTGCCCAGATCTTGTTGCATTTGAACATGGACTGCTTCAGTATTTGAGGAGTCGCGAATTATGTTCAAAATTTCACAATCATTGGCGAACATACCAATTTTGACCTCATGATGGAGGGAAGGTCATTCTTGAAGCAGCTGAAGATGGTTGAGCCTAGGACACTACTCTGAGTAACTTCTGCAGAGATGTCCTGGAGCTGAGATGACTGACCTCCAACAACCACGATCATCTTCCTATGTGCCAGGTATGACTCCAATCATTGGAGAGTTTGTCCCTGATCCCCATTGATCCCAGTTTTGCTTGGGCTCCTTGATGCCACACTCGGTCGATTGCAGCCTTGATGTTAAGGGCTGTCCCTCTCCCCTCCCCTCTGGAATCCAGCTCTTTTGTCCATGTTTGACCCAAGGCTGTAATGAGGTCAGGAGCTGAGTGACCCTGGGGGATCCCAAACTGGGCGTCACTGAGCAGGTTATTGCTGAGCAGGTGCTGCTTGATAGCCCTGTCACTGACACCTTCCATCACTTTACTGATGATGGGGAGTACGCTGATGGGGCAGGGATTGGCCTGGGTGGATTTGTCCTGCAGTGTGTTTGCAAGACATACCTGGGCAATTTCCTGCCATTGTCAGGTAGATTCCAGTGTTATAACTGTAAATGTCTGGAGCCATCCTCATGCATGTCAAATATGCCCACACATCTGCTGTCTCTGTCTCACTCTCTACCTCTCTTTCTCTGTCTTTTCCCCTCTCTGTTTTTTTCCATTTTCATTCCTTTCTTTTTACATCACTCTTTTGCTCTGGACACCTTTCTGTGTTTCGCTTGCTGTTCTATCTCAGTTTCATTCTCTGTCCCTATCCATCTGCCACCACGTCATGCACTCTTTCACTCACCCACTCTGTCCTTCCCTCTCTTACTCACATTCACATCCAAGTGGCTTTCTACCACAGTGGATCAGTCTTAGAGTCATAGAGTCATCCAGCACGGACCCTTTGATCCAACTCGTCCATGCTGACCAGACAGTACTCAGATAATACATTGGAAATTGGCTACTGCAGCAATGCTACAATTAGTTTTTGATTAGAGTCATACAGTCCTACAGCACAGAGACAGGCCCTTCAGCCTAAACTGGTCCATGCCAACCAAAATGTCCACCCACGCTAACCCCATTTCCCTGAACTTGGCCCATATCATTCAAAGCTGCAAATGTGTTGCTGGTCAAAGCACAGCAGGCCAGGCAGCATCTCAGAAATAGAGAATTCGACGTTTCGAGCATAAGCCCTCATTCAAAACCTTCCCTATCCATGGATTTGTCCAAATGCCTTTTAAATGTTGTTAATGTACCCGCCTCAACCACTTCTGCTGGCAGCTCATTCCACATGCGTACCACCCTCTGTCTGAAAAAATTACCCCTCAGGTTCCCTTTTATTCTTTCCTTTCTAACCTTAACCTGATGCCCTCCAGCCCTCGATTCCCCCAACCCTGCAGGAAAAGACTATCCATGCCTCTCATGATCTTACACACTTCTGTGAGATCCCCCTTCAGTCTCCTACACTGCTAGCTTGTCAGAACATCAGCTGGTTGAATTGAACCTGCTCAAACTTCAGGATTTGCCAAAACTGCCATGAGGTGATTTGAAGCTGGAGAGATGCAAAATGTTTAAATCAGAGGAGGGGGTGATGTGGGACAAAGAGAATATTTCAGAAGGAAGGTCACCAGTAGTTAAATGCAAATGGTGGAGCAGGTAATAAAATTCTAAGAGCTCCATTTGTTTTGACAATTATAAAGAGGCAGTTGGCTACAGTGAACATCAGGTATCGTATCTCTGGAAAGTGAAGCATTTGCCCAGTGTTTAGCCCCGCTCTGAAGAACTACATCTAACTTCAGACCCACTGCTTTTCTTGCAGAACAGATTATTGAGGGGGTGTATTTTCTGAGAAGTTCAAAACAGCAGTAAACATAAGCTTTCAAATTTTAATTTCCATTATGTGATTATTATCTGAGTAAAGACATCTTTTTCCATTTTTACTTTAGTTTTGCTTGTGGAGTGAATCAGAACAGGACTGTTGTCAAGGAAAGCCTACCGTGTTATTGACAGGAAAAGGCAGGGTAGATAAAGATAAATATTTCCATTGGCTGGAAATTCTAGAACGAGGGCTTAAAGTCTGGGAACGAGGGCCAGAGCGTTCAGGAGAGATGTTAGGAAGCACTTCGACACACAAAGGGTGGGAGAGGTTTGGAACTCTCTTCCACAAACTGCAGTGGATGCTGGGCCGGTTGTTAGTTTTAAATCTGAGACAGATAGGCTTTTGTTCAGCAAAGGTGTTAAGGGATATGGGCAATAGGCAGGTATATGGAGTTAGGCCACAAATGGTCCCATCGAATGGTGGAACAGACTGAAAGGGCTGAATTGCCTACTCCAGTCCTTACATACTAATAAAGAGTCACTAGACTCAAACATTATCTCAGCTTTCTCTGAGTTTCTCCATCTGCTTCAGATCTCCAGCATCTGCAGTTCCTCATTTTGCCTTTTTCTGCTTCCCCTTTCTCCCCCCTCTTTCTGGGCATCGTTTCCATTTATTCATCTTGTTCCTCCTCACACCCCACCTCCAACCCTTCCCTCATTATCAAGATAAATACCACCTTCTGCTAGCTCCTCCCACTTCTGATGAAGGATCATTGGACTCAAAACATCAACTCTGTTTCTCTCTCCACGGATGCTGCCAGACCTACTGAGTGTCTCCAGCATTTTCGATCTTTGCAAGAATACAACTAGACTGGCAATGAATTCAGATTTGACAAAGATAATCTCACACACAATCATATTAACATACAAATTAGAGCAAGAATAACCAATCAGCTTGTTAAGCCTGCTCCCACCATTCTATATGATCATAACCAATCTGATTGTATCCCTAAATCCACTTCCTGCCGAATAACCTTTAACCCCCTTGTTTCCCAAAGCTCTGTCCACCTCCACCTTAAAAATGTCCCGAGGTTTTACCTCCACCACCTTCTGAGGAAGAATGTTCTGAAAGGCACATGACCCTCTGACAGGACAGTGATTGGAGGAGATTATTGACAGAAGAGATTTACCAGGATGTTACCAGGTGTGAGTTATAAAGAAAGCCTGGGACTTTTTCACTACAGTATAGGGGATTGAGAGGTGACCGTACAGAGATTGTAAAATCATGAGGGGTATAGATAGGAATAAGAATCTCTACAAGAATGAGAATTCTGGCAGTGGAATCACATCCTTCGGCCCAACAAGTCCACACCGACCCTCTGAATAGTAACCCAGCCAGATCCATTTCCCTGCCCTGTATTTACCCCTGACTAATGCACCAAGTCGACACATCCCCAAACACTATGGGCAATTTAGCATAGCCAATCCACCCTAACCTGCACATCTTTGGACTGTGGGAGGAAACTAGAGCACCCGGAGCAAACCTGCGCAGACACAGGGAGAATGTGCAAACTCCACACCTGAGGCTGGAATTGAACTCGGGTCTCTGGTGCTGTGAGGTAGCAGTGCTAACCACTGAGCTCCCCTTAGGATTAATCCTTTTCGCTAGGATGGGGCATTTCAAGACTAGGGGGTACATTTTTAAAGGTGAGAGGAGAGAGGTTTTAAAAAAGACATGTTTTACGCAGAGGGTGGTTCAGGTATGGAATGGCCTTCCTGAGGAAGTGGTGGATGTGGGTACAGTTACAATGTTTAAAAGACATTCGGGTAAGTACATGGATGGGAAAGGTTTGGAGGAATATGGGCCAGGAGCAGGCAGGTGGGACTGGTTTGGGATTATGGTTAGCATGAACTGGATAGGCCAAAGTATCTGTTTCCATACTGTATGACTCTATGACTCTGGATGTAGATTTGCTGGCTGAACTGGAAGGTTCATTTTCAGACATTTCATACCCTACTAGGTAACATCTTCAGTGAGCCTCCAATCAAAGCACTGCTGATGATTCCTGCTTTGTATTTATGTGCTTGGGTTTCTTTGGGTTGGTGGTGTCAGTTCCTGTTCTTTTTCTTAGGGGGTGGTAAATAACATCACCATAAGAAATGACATCACCACAAAAAAATGACATCACCAACCCGAAGAAACCCAAACATATAAATGGAAGGCAGGAATCATTAGCAGTGATTCGTGCAGAGGCTCACTGATGATGTTACCTAGTATGGTGACGAAATGTCTGAAAATGAACCTTCCAGCTCAGTGAGCAAACCTACAGCCAGATCCTCAACCTGAGCTACAATTCTTCTCAAAACTCGCTAACCCTATGACTCTGTAACTGAATGCCTTGCAGAGGACAAGACCCTGAGATCATTGCCTGAGTGTCGTCATCAATGTGGGGAGTAGGCTGCCCGATGGTGATGAGGAATAGGACACCTTCAACCAAAGTCAACGTTCAGGTCTCAATTGGGGATGGGAAATATGCTACGGGCACTCAGATTGACATCTGACAGGGCACTCGGGCTCCCCATGTGTCTCACAGTTACCGTCACCACAGACATAGCTAACATTATCTATAATTACCAAGTATTCCCACTTTACTGCATGGTTTCTGGATCTGGTAAATCCATTAGTTACCCGAACAATGCACATGAGGACTGGGGACAATGTATGCTCAGTGTTCATTGGAGCAGATTGGAAAAGGTAGGCACAATCACAATAGTAAACACTTGTGTCTATATTACTGATATATATCCTGATTCACACTTCTGAGTAAAATGACAGCACTTTAAAAGTAATATTACAACTTTGGCAATATTATGCTTTCTGATTTTTGGTTTAAGATTGCAATTTACTTAACAAAGCAACTCGAACATTAACTGTCAGAAAGATTGGGGAGCAATAGATCGATCAGAGACTCTCTAAAGGAGAATTGGATTAATTGGTTGTGAAGGAAGATTCTGCAGAACAACAGCAAGAGAGCAATGTGGAGAAATATTCGTTGTTTAGCTCTTCCAATGAGCCAGCACAGTGGATAAATCACCTGGACCAGTTGGACTACACCCCAGAGTTCCAAGGGAAGGTAGCTGAAGAGATTGTGGGGGTGTTAGTGGTGATCTTTCAGGAACTGCTCGAGTCAGGGAGAGTACCAGAGAACTGGAAAATTGCTAACATGGCACCCCCATTTAAAAAGGGGATAAGGCAGAAGGAAAATTACTGACCAACTGGCCTAACCTCGATTGTGGGTAAGATCCTGGAATCCATTGTGGAGGATGAGATTTCCGAATATTCAGAAGAGTAAGGTAAAACAGGGCAAAGTCAGCATGGTTTCATCATGGGGCGGTCATGCCTGACAAATCTGCTAGAATTCCTTGAGGAAGTAATGAGCAGGTTAGACCAAGGAGAGCCAATGGATGTTATCTACCTGGACTTCAAAAAGGCCTTTGAGGTGCTGCACAGGAGGCTACTGAGTAAGATAAGGACCCATGGTGTTAGAGGCAAGGTGCTAGCATGGATAGAAGCTTGGCTGTCCGGCAGAGAGTAGAGGGTGGGGATAAAAGGGTCCTTCTCAGGATGGCAGCCGGTGACAAGTGGTGTTTCACAGGCTCAGCGTGGGGACCACAACTATTCACTTTATACATTAATAATCTGGATGAAGGAACTGAGGACATTCTGGCTAAGTTTGCAGATGATACAAAGATAAGTGGAGGGACAGGTAATACTGAGGAGGCAGGGAGACTGCAGAAGGATTTGGACAGGTTAGGAGAGTGAGCAAAGAAATAGCAGATGGAGTACAACGTGGGAAAGTGAGGCCATGCACTTTGGTAGGAAGAAGAGGCATGGACTATTTTCTAAATGAGGAGAAAATTCGGAAGTCTGAAGTGCAAAGACACTTGAGAGTTCTTGCCCAGGATTTGTTTGATAAGGTCCCACCCGTTTGATATGGTAGGCTATTGCACAAAATACAGAGTTTTGGGATTGAAGGTGATTTAGCAAATTGGATCAGAAATTGGTGAGCTGAAAGAAGACAGAGGGTGATGGTTGATGGGAAATGCTTATCCTGGAGCTCAGTTACCAGTGGTGTGCCGCAACGATCTGTTTTGGGGCCACTGCTGTTTGTCATTTTTATAAATGTCCTGGAAGAGGATGAAGAAGGATGGGTTAGTAAATTTGCGAAGGTAGGCAGAGTTGTGCATAGTGCCAAAGGATGTTATGGATTACAGAGGGACATAGATAAGATGCAGAGCTGGGCAGAGAAGTGGCAAATGGAGGTTCATGCAAAAGTATAAGGTAGATCACTTCGGAAGAAATAACAGAAAACAGAGTACTGGGTTAATGGTAAAATTCTTGGCAGTGTACATGTACAGAGAGATCTTGGTGTCCAGTTGCATAAACCCCTGAAAGTTGCCACCCAGGTTGATAGGGTTGTAAAGAAGGCACACGATGTGTTGGCATTCATTGGTAGGGGGTTTGAGTTTCGGAGCCATTAGGTCATGCTGCAGTTGTACAAGACACTGGTAAGGCCGCACCTGGAGTATTGTGTACAGTTCTGGTCACCGCATTATAGGAAGGATGTGGAGGTTTTGAAAAGGGTTCAGAGAAGATTTACTAGGATGTTGCCTGGTATGGAGGGAGGGTCTTATGAAGAAAGGCTGAGGGAATTGAGGCTGTTTTCAATAGAGAGAAGATTAAGAGGTGACTTAATTGAGACATTTAAGATATTCAGACAGTTAGATAGGGTGGACAGTGAGAGCCTTTTTCCTTGGATGGTGAAGGCTAACATGAGTGGACATAACTTTAAATTGAGGAGTGATAGATATAGGACAGATGTCAGAGATGGTTTCTTTACTCAGAGAGTAGTAGGGGTGTGGAATGGCCTGCCTGAGGCAGTAGTAGACTCGCCGATGTTAAGGGCATTTAAATGAGCATTGGATAAACATGTGGATAATAATGGAACTGTGTAGGTTAGATGGGCATCAGATTGTTGTGTCAACCTGCAAAATCATCGAGGGCCAAAGGGCCTGTACCGCGCTGTAACATTCTATGTTCTATTCTCTCGAGGTAAACTTGCAGGTTGACTCAGTAGTTAGGAAGGCAAATGCAGTGATGGCATTTATTTTCACAAGCCTTGAATATAAAAGCAGGGATGTACTTCTCTGGCCCTAGAAGGTTCTAACAGGCCACATTTAGAGTATTGTGTGTAGATTGGGCCCCATATCTCAGGGAGGATGTACTGGCCCAGGAGCAGATTCAGAGGAGGTTCCCGGGAATGGTCCCAGGAATGAACAGCTCAACATATGAGGTATGTTTGAGGACTCTGGGATTATATTCAATGGAGTTTAGAAGGATATGGGGGGGATCTAATTAAAACACACAGAACACTGAATAGCCTGGACAGAGTGGATGTTGGGAAAGATATTTCCATTGGTAGGACAGACTAGGTCCCGAGGGCATAGTCTTAGTGTAAAGGGAAGACTTTTTAGAATGGAGATAAGGAGAATTTCTTCAGCCAGAGAGTGGGGAACCTATGGAATTCAGTACCACAGAAGGCTGTGGAGGCCAGGTCATTGAGTATATTTAAGACAAAGAGATAGATAGGTTCTTGAATATTAAGGAGATCAAGGGTTACAGGCAGAAAGCTGGAGAATGGGGTTGAGAAACTTCTCAGCCCTGACTGAATGGCGGAGCAGACTTGATGGGCTGAATGGCCTAATTTCTGCTCCTATGTCTTCTGGTCTTATGACCCAAAGGCTGTGAGTGTGATTCTATGCTTTAAATGCATTGATTGTTCCTGAGCTGGCTTTCATCTAGAAGGACATAGGCAGCAGATACATAGGAACACCAGCCCCCTGCAAGTTCCCCACCAAACCATTCCCCATCTTGATTTGGAAATATATCACCATTCCTTCAGTGTCCCTGGCTCACAGTCCTGGAGTTCCCCCTCTGGGGCATGTGGACTGCAGCAATTCAAGGAGGCGCCATCTCAAGGGGGCAACTAGAGTCAGGCAATAAATGCTGGGCCCAGGCAGGGACACACACTGAGACAATAATAAAAGAGTCTCCGTCATCTACCCTGCATTGAGTTTGGTTCTTGCTTTCTCTATCAGGTCCAGGTTGTCAACTTGAATGTTCAGCGTGTTTACTCTCTACCCACGCTGGGTACTCTATGTTTTAATATTCACCCACCTCCTGAACTCCTCAGTTCCATCGACTCTGCTGGTTTTTTTTATTAGATTACTTACAGTGTGGAAACAGGCCCTTCGGCCCAACAAGTCCACACTGACCCACCGGAGCGCAACTCACCCAGACCCATTCCCCTACACCTAACACAATGGACAATTTAGCATGGGCAATTCACCAACCCTGTGGACTGTGGGAGGAAACCGGAGCACACCCACACAGACACGGG
The DNA here is from genome assembly GCF_020745735.1 of Hemiscyllium ocellatum. Classification (NCBI taxonomy): domain Eukaryota; kingdom Metazoa; phylum Chordata; class Chondrichthyes; order Orectolobiformes; family Hemiscylliidae; genus Hemiscyllium; species Hemiscyllium ocellatum. The sequence continues at coordinate 5,240,462 of NC_083424.1, read as the reverse complement.
GAGGATGTGCAAACTCCACACAGACAGTTGCCTGAGGTGGGAATTGAACCCGGGTCTCTGGCGCTGTGAGGCAGCAGTGCTAACCGCTATGCAACCCAATAAGTTACAGAGTAGCAAGTCACTGCAGAGTAATTATGTCCTCGACCTAATCAGACTTGGTCAGAATCCGGCACTACATCACTGTGGGGATGATTCAACAGAGTCAGGAAGGAGAAACTGTTTCCTGTGTCTCACTAAGAGCAAACATCTAAAATGATTGGCCATGATGCAGAGAGGAGAGATGAGGAGGATTTTCATTTCCATGTTGGGATCTAGAATGCACTGCCTGAAGGGGAGGTGGCGATGGGAATGTTCAAAAAGGAAATTCACTAAACAGTCAAAAAAATGTGTCAAACTGCAAGCAGAGGGCAAGGCTAAGTGGGAGTAATTGGATCCTTTCAAAGAGCCGGCACAAGGATAGGAGGATGACTGGCCTGTCCTGCGCTGGATCACTCTGTGATCAACAGTGCACAGACCATAATTTGAACAATGCAGCAAACATGAAATTATCAAGCTCTACCCATCCCCATCAGTATGCTGCACACATTTTACATAACAAACTCTTCCCAAAGTTTAAACAAATCCTTTCAGTAAGACTGACTTCAGTCTGTCAATGTTGTTAAAACCCTTGTCCCAGATTAACATTCACACTGGTGCTACAATGTTAACTAATTGGAATATGCAATGTGACTGGAGTTAATTAGATCCTCACCAATAATTGACTCCTTTGGTATTTTTAGCCTCTAGTTTAAAATATTCACTGAAATGCCGAATCTAAATGTGTATTTTGTGAAGTGACATTAACTTTTAGGTTGCTGGAGAATTCAGGTGTTTGGATCAGTCACTCGTGTACATTTCCCTAACCTCACACAAACAGGGCTGCCCTGGGAAATACTTCCTCAGGGGGTCACCGCTGGGGTAGGGAAGTGGGCATTGGAGGCACTCATGTGGGGAATGGGAGGACAAGGACAGAGAATTCCATCGAAGGAAGGGGTGGAGGTGCGGGAGAACAGGATATTGTTGGGAGGGGGGAAGAGAGGTTTTAGGAGGCTACCGTGACTGAAACCTTGACAGGGGGAGTGTGCATCATGATGGTGGGCAGAATTACACAGTAGAGGAGGGAGGGCGGTCAGAGGTTGGGGAACAGAGCTGGAGTCATATCTCCAGGCAGTGGCTAAGAACATGTTGGGGGACTCAGTAGCAATGGGCAGTCCAGGGATGGCAGGTAGAAAGGCAGGTAGGAATACAGGGTAATGGGATCAAGAGGGTCTTGTGGCCTGGCACTGCCCACCTTGACCTTCCATAACCTCTTGATACCCAAATGCAAACTGAGAATGGTAAATGACAGTGACCACACCCAGAGTGGGCAGATTCAACGCGTTTCATCTGGACCGCAACATACGAGCTCCATGTCTCAGTAATGTTAGCGGGGGGCGGGGTTGGTGGGGGGGTGTGTCATGACGACCTTGAAGGGGCAATTACATCAAATGTGCAACGACAAGAGTGAAACATGCCACCATTTTTATCATTGTGTGTTTGAAATGCACACAGTGTCTAACTGAGGGAGGGACCAAAGCATCCTGACCATGTCATTGGTCCCTGAAGATCGAAGATAGACATCTCCACAAAGTAGATCCCAGGTGACCTTAATGGATGTCTACAAAGAACAAAGGTAACGCAGGATCTCATTGGCTGCAGTGGGGCCCAGTATTGATCCCTGCCCTCCCTGGTCTGTCAGTACAATGCAGCATGCCTCTATGTGAAGTGACACCTTACTGGATAATGTGGGGTTGACAGGAGATGGATACAAATCTCACATAGCACCTCCCAGCTCTGCCATCTGACTGGTGGTACTTACATCAGAAAAAGGTCCACTTTAAGCTTCTGCATGGAGGCATCCCATGGCTCTCTCTATCAGAGTGTGCAAGCAGGAGGGTCTGAAACACTCCCACTCCCAATGAGGGATGGGATTACTCCTGCTCACATTGCTCAGGACCTGTTCAGTTTCTTGTGCTCTTCACACTGGTCCATTGCAAATGTGACTAATCAATCCCGACAAAGCAGGGTTCAACAAAGGGTCAGCGAAATGGAAGAGGAATGGATGTCCCAGCAAACCCAGGACCAACAGCTGCTGCCACATGAATAGGTCACAGCTGAAGGTCCCCTCAAGATGAGCAGGAGGCCCAGATCACACAAGAAACTCACTAGGCTTCGTGGAGGGAGACACCAGGAGACTGATAATTAGCCAATTTCTGGAGAGATTCAGCCCATAGTTGCCAATTTCCTGATCTTAACAGTGACCTGTTCACCGATGGATGTCCCTTTAGACCTCTGACACCCCCTCAGGACAGTCCTCGGGTTCTCCACTTCCTTCCTATCCACCATCACAGACCTCCACCTAACTGAATACATTCTAGGAACAAAAAGAGGCCATTCAGCCCCTTGAGCATGTCCTGACATTCAATAAGATCATGGCTGATGCATGGCCTAACATATAACTTCCTGCTTTTGCTGAACGGTAACATCTATTTATTTATCAATCTCAGATTTAAAATTAACAACTGACCTACCATCCACTGCTCTCTTAATGAACAACTTTTCCTTAAACTCTACTCACTTGATCCAAATTAAAGGTGATGCTGTGAGCATCGATGGGGTCCTAGTTTTTTATGAGATCTGTGGAACTTTCTTTGGTCCCGTTTTACTCAGGGCCATTTCCCTCACCATTTTATTCTGGTACATTAGTGATGATCTTGGCTACCAGACCCAGAACCTGTACTCAACAGAGACGGAGAACCCTCATCGACTCTGGCTCCAGTTCAGCAGATGTCAAATAGGATTCTGAGGTGTGGTTTGGAATAGAGGAATGGGGAAATCTCAGCACGTTGTGGGGGTTGAGGAGTTTTCAGAAATAGGAAGGGGGTGAGGCATCAGTGGAATATTCAAACAAGGATGAGAATATTAAAACTGAGGTTATGCCAGACTTCAAAGCAATGTGGTTCACTGAGCACCAAGGTGATCTGGAAATGGCTCTTGGTCACGAGTCAGATAAGGAGAGTAGCATTTTCTTCCTCATTCACAGGCTAGCAGCTTGGAGTCAACCACACTGCTGTGGGTCTGGAGTTAAACGTAAAGCAAACCAGCTAAGGATAGCATTTTCCTCTTCCCTAGTGAACCAAATGGGGTTTTCCCCGACAATCGGTATGGTGGAAGTTGAAGATTAGTCATCTCAGCTCCAGGATATCTCTGCAGGAGTTCCTCAGGGGAGTGTCCTAGGCCCAACCATCTTCAGCTGCTTCATCAATGACCTTCCCTCCAATCAGAAGGTCAGAAATGGGGATGTTCGCTGATGATTGCACAATGTTCAGCATCATTCATGACGCCTCAAGTACTGAAGCAGACCGTGTTCAAATGCAACAAGATCTGAATAATATCCAGGCCTGGGCTGACATGTGATAAGTAACATTCATGCCAGACAAATACCAGGCAATGACCATCTCCAACAAGAGACAATCTAACTATCTCCCTTTGACATTCAACGTTGTTACCATCACTGAGTCCATCACTATCAACATCCTTGGGGTTACTATTGACCAGAAACTCAATTGGACTTGTCATGGTTACAAAGGAATGTCAGAAATTAGGAATCCCACCGCAAATAACTCACCTCCTGTCTCCCCAAAGCCTGTGCGTTATCTATAAGGCCCAACTCAGGAGTGTAAGGGAATACTTGCCTGGATGGACCAACAAGAAGCTACACGCCATCCAGGACAAAGTAGCCCACTTCATTGGCACCACACCCACAGGCATCCACTTCCTCCAACATCGATCCTCAGTAGCAGCAGTGTGTACCATCTTCAAGATGCACTGTAGAAATTCACCCGAGGTCCTTATACAGCACTTTCCAAACCAATGACCACTTCCATCTAGAAGGACAAGGGCAGCAGATACAAGGGAACACCACCCACTGCAAGTTCCCCTCTAATGCCACTCACCTCCCTGACTTGGAAATATATCGCCGTTCCTTCACAGTCGCTGGATGAAATCCTGGAATTCCCTCCCTAAGGGACATTGTGGGTCTACCTACAGCACATAGGCTGCAGTGGGTCAAGAAGGTAGCTCATCCCCAACTTCTCAGGAGGCAACTAGGGACAGGCAATAAATGCTGGGCCCAGCCAGCGATGCCCACGTCCCATGAGTGAATTAAAAAAAAACTGAAGTGATTTCATGGTCAGATTCTTAATTCCTGATTTTTACTGGATTCACATTCTACCACATGCCATGGCAGAATTTGAACCAGGTCCCCAGCAAATGATATGGATTTGTTGTCTGGGGATAATACCTCGAAACCATTATCGCCCCCTTTTGGGCTGGATGGTTTGCAACTCATGTTGAACTCCCGTCCTAACATTTTCATACCCCGGGGGGAGGGGGCGGGGGGGAGGGGTGGGGGTGGGTGGGTTGGAGTGGAGTGATGGTGAACCATCACTATTCACTCTTGAACTGTCTCTATCAGGTACGAAACAAACTTGCTATCAAAGCCCTGCTCTGGCTTCACTAGTCCCTGAGTATGAATCAGAACTCTGGCCCTTAAGTCCTCCAGTTCTTTGTATATTGGAAGATGTTAAACGTGTACGTCTGAGAGAGATTTAGCTTCGATTATAAAAACTGTGGTTCAGAACCTGAAATGTTTCCAGTGGCAGATCTCAATATTATTAATGAACAGCCCTAAAATATTCAGGAAAAAGTAGTGTCACTAAGTGGTAGGATGTTAATAATTTACTCAGCTTCCATTTTTACATTTTAAGATGAATCAATTATCCATTAACTAATTTAAGAACTACATCTGAGAGTGGATTCTTGGCAATTTATTGAAGTGTCAGAAACTGTGAGGGGTCCTTTCACCATGTTTTGATGATTGTACTATATTTTCCAAGCTGGTCATTAATGCATTAGACATCAAGCAATGTAAGTCTCTGTCTCCTGATCCCTAACCTCATGAATAACATATAAAACACAGAAGACCAACTATGACTTTTTAATAATCATTACAGCTGCTTACGGGCACTTCTTAGTAGAATCACGAAGTCTTAACCAGGTTACCTTTAACTTAGTAATTAAACAGATTCTCCTGTTTCAGAAAAGGAGGATTATCCCCTCACACCTGCAATCAAAAAAAGATCAGCTGCTGAATTCTTTTATTGAAGGGGAAATAAAATATGTCTGAACTTTCATTTATATAGTGCCTTTCAAATCCAATGACACCATGAAGATTTTCATAGTAAAGCACACACCTTTGAAGTGTAGTCACTGTTATAATGCTTAGGTGCACAGCAAGATCCCACAAACCGAAGGGCATAATAATGACTGCGTGATAAAGACTAAAATGAGCCCACTCAGTATAACCACAACAAAATCTTCCCATTTTGGAAAAGCTCAAGATTTGCAGAATGTGGAATTCAATTCGTCTGTCACTATGCAATGAAATATAAATCCAACACAGAAATAAAGGGAAACATCTTCATTGAGATAGAATCAGATGGGTTTTTACAGCAAGTGGCAATGGCCACCTTTCTAATTTTTCAGGATTTTATTCAATTCCAATTTCAATATCTGCCACGGTGGGATTTGAACCCATATTCTGAGAGTATTTGTGGGGGACGTACTGGATTATTACCCCAATGATGCTCCCTTTCAACTGTCTCCAACTTCCAAAGTGTTTAGACTAACTGTAGCATCTTCATGCAATCATGTAATCCCTACAGTGTGGTAACTGGCCATTCAGCCCAGATCTGCTCTGACCCTCTGAACAGCATTCAGCCTCCCCAAATTTACCACAGCTAAACCACATAGTCTGCACATCCCTGGACCTGACAGGGCAATCTACCTAACCTGCACATCTTTGGATTATGGGAGGAAACTGGAGCACCCGGAGGAAACCCACACAGACACAGGGAGAATGTGCAGTCACCTGAGGATTACTCTTCAGGGTCCCCTTTCCTGGAGAAAGGAACCTTAGCTTTTCAACACATTTAGTCTGTTTTTGGTAAAAGATGCAAGATCTAAAGAAATGCCAGTCCAACATTTCACTTAACATTCTTGTATAAATTCCCTGTAGAAATTTGTAAACTATTAAGAATGCTTCATCCCTGTCTAGCATTGCAATGTTCTTTCAACCATCTCATTTTTTCCCACAGGAGGAGACTCTTTTGGACTTCATACTTTTGCAAACCATGAAACTGGGAGAAAGTGAGGACTGCAGATGCTGGAGATCAGAGCTTAAAAAAGTGTTGCTGGTTTTGACCTGCTGAGATTTTCCAGCAACACATTTTTAAACCATGAAATTGGCCAGGAACTCTTCCTTCATCTCAAACTGTCTGATTTGCATCAACAGCAACAATGAGCAATATCTCAAGGGTTTGTTCCTTGAAAATCCCTCCTTGTGGAATCTTACTTCATATGTGTCATCTACTTCAGTTTAATCGCAACATAATTAGGGCTTCAGCCTGTTTTGTGACCCTTGCAACTGCCAATAATGTTGGGGATGCTCGGTGGAAAATAATGACAGCTTAGTTGCATTTTCTTGTAGAACTTGAGAAGACATTTCCTCCTTCATTTGGAAGTCCAAAACCATAAATATAAGATAACCATAAATATCCAAGCAAGGAATTTCAGAGAAACATCTTACCCTAGGGAGTGGTGAGAATGTGGAACTCCCTCCCATGGAAGGTAGCTAGGGTGAGCAGGAAAGATAGGTTCCAAGGGAAGCTAAATGATCCCATGAGGGAGAAAGGAATAAAGGGATTTATTGTTTGGTGTAAGGTGAAGCTTATGATGGAAGCACATGATCACTTATTTTGGATAAGGGGACTGTCGTGGTAATGCCAAAAATGTATTCTGTAAAATTGGTAAAAACTCAGTCATCAGTTTGTTATTGGTCATCTTTCTGACCATGCCTACAACTACAGAGATTTTTCCATCAGGCAGAAGGTACCAACAGATTCAAGATTAGACCTCGGAGTGGATCTCTCAAATTTTAAATTTAATGTTGATCTGTGCACCTTCTCTGCAGTTGTAATATTGTATTCCTCGCTCTGTTCTGTTTACCCTAAAGCACTTTGGACGGTATAGTCTGCCTGTACTGCACGCAAAACGAAACTTTTCACTGTACCGAGGTACATGTGACAAGAATTAATCAAATCAAAAAAGATGTGAGTGTTTTACACTTGCTGAGTCCTGCTGGTCCAGTTTTGAGGTCCCTGTGTCTTTCTCACCCCACCTTAATGATTCCCAGTTATATTGCAAACTGCTTTATTGATGGTCCAAAGCTGAATTTGACAGAATGGACATTTTTTGACCTGGAAAATCTCAATAGTGCAGTGATATAACTCAATCCAAGACACATAGAGCCAGACGGAGTTCCAAATCCTGCCCTGAAGATTCCGATTTCATTGCTGACATGAGCTTTCTTTTGGAATGCCAATCCTTCAGAATTGGCCTGGAGTTACTAGGAATGAAACATTAATCCATGCGATGGAACTGTGAATCAAAGCCTGGGTGATGAATCAACAGCTAATAAAACCACCAAAATTTACAGGACTAAAGGTGACCACTTGGCCCACTGAGCTTATGCTGGCACTCAGAAAGAGCACTCATCTTCTGGCTCAGATGCTCACTTTCTGTCCGTAGACACTCTGCAGGTTTCTCATCCTAGTTCCTTTCCAGCTCCCTTTTAAAATTATTGATGGAATCGGTTTTGAACCACAGAACCATAGATAGGTTCCAGCACAAAACAAGGCCTTTCTGTCCAGCCTGTCTGTGCCAGCTGCCCATTCCAGTCCCACTTCCCAGCCGGTGGTCTGCAGGTTCCAGTGCTTCAGGGCAGGTCCAGGTTTCTTTTCAGTGAGTTGATGGTTTCCGTATCCACCAAATTGGGCTGTGAATTCCAGACACCCACCACTCTCAGGAGGGAGAACACTTCTCCCCACATTCCCTCAAATCCTTTTTCCATTCACCCAAACTTCTGTCCCATCACCAATTCAGATCGAGGTCTGTTCAGACCTCAAGAACTCTAAGTGAAAACATTTCTCCATCTCCCCACAAACCCTCGCAATCTCTTGCCAATGATTTTAAATCTACAATCTCTAGTTATTTTCTTTTGTCTTCTGTCAGAAATGACTGAAACATTTTTGTTGAAGTTAAAATAATATTGGAATTGAGTACAGGTGTTGGTTGGCTGACAATGTAGATGGGTGGGTTAGTAAGTTTGCAGACAACACAAAGATGGGCGGAGTTGTGGGTAATGTAGAAGGTTGTCAAAGGATACAGCAGGATATAGATCAGTTCTAAATATGGGCAGAGAAATGGCAGATGGAGTTTAATCTGGGTAAGTATGAGTGGCTGCACTTTGAGAGATCAAATGTTAAGGAAAAGTATACAGTTAATGGCAGGTCTCTGAACAGCATTGATGCACAGAGGGATCTTCGGATTCAAGTCCATAGCTCCCTGAAAGTGGTCACACCTGTAGGTAGGCTGGTAAAGAAGGCATATGGTATACTTGTCTTTATTGGTCGGGGAACTGAGTACAAGAGTCAGGATGTCATAATGCAGCTGTCTAAGACTTTAGTTCGGCCACACACAAGAGTATTGAGTCCAGTTCTGGTCACCACATTACAGAAAGGATGTGGGGGGGGCTTTGGAGAGGGTACAGAAGAGATTTCCCAGGATGCTGCCTGGATTAGAGGCTATTAGAGGGAGAGGCTAGAAAAACTCAGGTTGCTTTCTCTGGAGTGGCGGAGGCTGGGGGGAGACTTGAAAACAGTCCATAACGTTATGTGATGCATAGGTGGGGTGGACAGAATCTTTTTTAAGGTGAGGGGGGAAAGTTCAAAGGAGATGTGAGGGGCAGTATTTTACACAGAAGCCTGGAATGTGCTGCCAGGGGTGGGGGTGGAGGCAGAGACGATAGGGGTGTTTAAGGGACTTTTAGATAAGCTCACAGAGGCTTATGGACCATGGGCAGAGGGACTTGCTTAGTTTTCTGTCATATTCAACACCCATTCCTGTGCTGTACTGTTCTATGCTCTGTCAGTCAGGGGTCATCCAATCAACTGATGAAGAGTAATTGGCTTTCTAACTGGCTGGGAGGTGGGACGTGGCAAGAGTTAAAACAATGGCAAGACAGTGTGAGGGCAGGGAGGATGGGGATGGGGAAGGAGGGGGACGGGAAAGGTGGGGGACGGGGACAGGGAAGGAGGAGGGACGGGGAAGGTGGGGGACGGGGAAGGAGGGGGACGGGGAAGGAGGGGGATGGGGAGGGAGGTGGATGGGTTTGGCAGTGAATGGGGAAGGAAGAGGGTGGGAAGGACAATAGACAATAGGTGCAGGAGTAGGCCATTCTGCCCTTCGAGCCTGCACCACCATTCAATATGATCATGGCTGATCATCCTTAATCAGTATCCTGTTCCTGCCTTATCTCCATAACCCTTGATTCCACTATCCTTGAGAGCTCTCTCCAACTCTTTCTTAAATGAATCCAGAGACTGGGCCTCCACTGCCCTCTGGGGCAGAGCATTCCACACAGCCACAGAAGGAGATGGACGGGGTTGGAGGGGGACGGGGAAGGGGGAGGATGGGGAAGGAGGGGGGACAGGGAAGGAGGGGGATGGGGTTGGAGGGGGATGGGTTTGGAGGGGGATTGGGAAGGACGGGGATTGGGAAGAAGGGGGATGGGAGAGGGAGGTGGATGGGGAGGAGGTGGATGGGGTTGGAGAGGGATGGGGATGGAGGGGGATGGGATAGGAGGAGGATTGTTTCAATGCCATCTGCAGCCAACCTGCTACCATCTTGCGTTACGATTGGAATTAATCATCTCTCACCCTTTCACCTTGTCCACTGACTATATCCCATCCCTCATTCAGTTTCACTCATCCATTATCCTCAGTGTTTCTCCGGGATTTCCATGGCCCCCTGATGACCAATACATTTCATTTAAAATTCTTCTCTCGTCCTCCAACCTTTAGAGTCAAACTAGAAACAAGGACAGAAATTGCTGTAGAAACTCAGCAGGTCTGCCAGCATCTGTGGAGGGACAGCCTTGTTAATATCTCAAATCTTATGCTCCTTTCTCAGAACCAGGAAACAGGGAGGTCTGCAGATGCTGGAGATCAGAGTCGAGAATGTGGTGCTGGAAAAGCGCAGCAGGTCAGGCAGCATCCGAGGAGCAGGAGAATTGATATTTGGGGCAAACACCCTTCACTAGGAAATGTCCTTGACCCAACCATCTTCAGCTACTTCATCAATGACGTTCCCTCCATCATCAGGTCAGAACTGAAGGGCTTATGCCTGAAATGTCGATTCACCTGCTCCTCGGATGCTGCCTGACCTGCTGTGCTTTTCCAGCACCATACCCTCGAACATTCCTCAGAACTGTTAACCTTGAACTTAACTCTGCAACATATTTGCTTTTACTTTCTCATAGACTGAAGCTTTTGTTCATCAAGCTCTGCTGAACGGATGGCATGGTGGCTCTGTAGTTAGCACTGCTGCCTCACAGTGCCAGGGAGCTGGGTTTGATACCACCCTCGGGCAGCTGTTCTCCCTGTTTCAGCTGGGTGCCCTGGTTTCGTCCCATTGTCCAGGGATGTGCAAGCTAGGTGGATCAGCCATTGGAAATGCTGGGCGTTAGGTCTGGGTTCAATGCTCTTCAGAGGGTCGGTGTGGTCTTGATGGGCTGAATGGCCTCCTTCCACACTGTGTGGATTCCATGAATGTAGTTTGGCGGAGGCCTCATTGATTGTGTTTGACATTGAGATAAGACATAGCATTGAGAGTTTGAAGAGTTCCCTGCCCAGGTGCTGCTAAGGGACATTGCTTCACGCTATGTTTTGGAGGTGATGACATTTGATCGCTCTTTCATTTTTGTCGGAGCTGCAATTTGCTGAGGTCACACAGAAAACACTGGGCACACTCACCAATGCCGTATCTGTTCCTCCCTCAATAACCAATGACAGGCTTCCTGTGCAACCTGAGCTCGGATTGAATTATCTGACTGTGCCTCGATGTTTTTCCATGACGTCTTTGTTATGATTTCCTGAAGACTGTCCTCAAACCTGCCACTTTGCATGACTGTCTGGGCAAAACAACAACTTGCATTTATATAGTGCCTCTAAAGTAGAAAAGCTACCCCAGGGGGCTTCACAGCAGTGATCATCCAACAAAGGCTTCTGTACATTTGTTTGGTCTGAGTGGTAGGTTTTAAAGACTGTCTTAAAGGAGGACCAAGACACTTAGGGAGGGAATTTGGGAGCTTAGAATTGAGGCATATGAAGATACTGTCACCAATGGTGCAACAATTGAAGTCAGAGACTGGGAATTGTTGAATCCCAAGGTCTGGGAGGGCTAAAGGGCTGGAGAAGTTTACTGTTAAAGGGAGCAGCAAGACTTTGGAGAAATTTGAAAGTGAGGGTAGGATTGAGCATCGGATTTCATTCTGCAGATTTTATCGAGAATCTCTGTGACTTGACAAGAGTGAGAAGATTATTCTGTTTTTGGGGGGAGGTATACTCGTTACAACAAACATCTGACAGCGGATGGTGTGAAGGAATCGAAGATTTAACTCATCATCTCTGTGGCAGAAATAAATTGCTTTATGAATAAAGATTAAAATAATTAAAATGCATGCTCTACGATAACCTGAGAATGCTATTTGTGTCAATGTTGAAGTGAAATGAGTTTCACTTCTCGATGCTGGGCTGATTCAGTGAGTTGAGTGTATGACAACCCACTCCTGGGTTGAAGTGCACATTCTCACCTGATGTTTTACCCACACTAACAGAGTGCTGGCTAGGATCTGGGAAATATGTGTTTCCAAGGATTGGAGTTTGTGGAAGATACAGGGAGGGAAGGTGACCAGGAGAGACATGAAAGAAGCTGGTCTGAGGTGGCAAAGACAAGGAAGATTGCACCTTTCAGTTAACACCGTTCATGACCTCAGGATGTCTCAGAGTAGTTTGTAGCCAGTGAAATCACTCTATAGCACCTTACAGTACCGTCACCTCTAGAAGGACAAGGGCAGCAGATACATGGGAACACCACCCTCTGGAAGTTCCCCTCCAAGTCCCTCACCCTTCTGACTTGGAAATATCGCCGTTCCTTCAGGGTTGCTGGGTCAAAATCCTGGAAGTCCCTCCCTAAAGGTTCAGCAGTTCAAGAAGGCAGGTCCCCCCACCTTCTTATCGGGTAACTAAGGACAGGCAATAAATGGTGGGCCCAGCCAGTGAGACCCACATCCCAAGAGCAAATTTAAAAATAGGAAACACAATGATTGTTTTATACACAGCAAGCTTCCACAAACAATAATATCACTTTTATCAGACTTTCTGATCTTTCATGACATAAAAATAAAACATTCTGACAAGTTTGGAAGAAGATTCGTATCAGACTCAAGATGTTAACGCTGTTTCTTTCTCCGCAGTTGCTGCCAGATCTGCTTCCAGCAATTATAGAATCCATACAGTGTGGAAACAGGCCATTCAGCCCAACAAGTCCACACCAATCCTCTGAAGAGTATTTCACCTAGACCCATTCCCCTACATTTACCCCTGAATAATGCACCTAACCATCCCTGAACACTATGGGCAATTTAGCGTGGCCAATCCACCCTAAGCTGCACATCTGTGAACTTTGGGGGGAAACTAGAACACCTGAAGGAAACCCACGCAGACACGGGGAGAACATGCAAACTCCACATAGACACAGTCACCCGAGGCTGGGATTGAACCCAGGTTCCTGGTGCTGTGAGGCAGCAGTGCTAACCACTGAGCCACCGTGCCACCACAGACAGCAACATCAGTGATTGCTTCAGATTTCCAGCATCTGCAGTGTTTTGCATCTGTCTGCTGTTTAGTGACATTGTTTGAGGAACAAATATTTTGTCTGGGACTGTGGGGAGAAGTCTCCTCGAATAGTACCATGTGGTCTTACTCTATCTGACAGGGCAGAGGAGATCCCCTTCAAAAGACACCAGCTGAGAGAGTGCAGCACCTCCTCAGAACAGCATTCAGAGCATTGGCCTGCTGAAGTGTTTGGGACTCAGTGACCCACTGATTTCACTGATATTTATGGGTTCCTGATGTGAACAAATTAACAGCCACATGTAGCTGCATAATAACAGCAACTCTCTGAATTCCTAGACTCTTATACAAACCTATAACATTCTAACAGGATTAGTCTGGGGGAAACACATAAAGGGTAATCCTGATGCCCAAGGGGTCCAGAACCAGGGGGTCACAGTCTAAAGGTACAGGGTAGGTCGTTTACAACTGAGATGAGGAGAAATGTCTTCACCCAGAGAGTGGGGAGCCTGGGTAATTCTTTGTCACAGAAAATGGTTGAGGACAAAACGCTGAATGTTTTCAATAAGGAGTTAGATGTAGTTCATCGGCCTAAAGGGATCAAAGAGCATAGGGAGAAAACAGGGACAGAGTTGGATGATCAACCATGGTCATACTGAATGACACAGCAGATCAACCATGGTCATACTGAATGACACAGCAGGCTCAAAGGGCCGAATGGCCTACTCCTGCTCCTATTTGCTATGTTCCCATTTTGAATGCACTGAGACTGTGAATGAAATTGGACAAAGACAAATCTAATTGCAGCCACATTTCCTTGCCCTGCCTAGAATAATGCCGAGGAATCTTATAGAGTCAGTAACTGATGTCTGTCAATCAAAACCCAAAACCATTTGTTGCATTTTTATGATGCAGGGATACAGGTTATTGGACGGTTACTCCCGTTAACTCAGTCCTTTGCTGTTCTGATATCGCCCAATGATCCTTGTCTCCACTTGCTGTGCCTCGGGGATCATAAGGAAGCAAAGTCAGAGAAGGGCTTGTACTGCATCAGGACGTCCCAAAGCCCTTTCCAAAAACTAGCTGATACAAACCTCAGTCACAGATACAGGAGCTGACACACAAACAACAAGTGGCCAGAGATGGGAACCGGGAGTGTCCCTGATGTAGGATCAAAAGCATCGAGTGATCTTTTCTGTGTGCATGAGTCTTTTGGTTTAAGGTCCATTTACCTGATGAAGGGCTTTTGCCCGAAACGTCAATTTTCCTGCTCCTCGGATGCTGCCTGACCTGCTGTGCTTTTCCAGCACCACTCTGGTCGTGACTTTAGACTGAAACGTTCACCTGTACGTCAGCACCACAGACAGCGCTCTGCACTGACACTCCAGCCGGAGTGTGTGTGTGTGTGTGTGTGTGTGGTGGCGAGGTCAGCAGGCTCATCAACTGTGACGGCTTGATGGAGCACCTCCAAGATCGAGGAGAAGTTACAAAAGTTCTTACAGAGAATCCTGGGAAAACAGTGAAAGCTTTCGGTATGCTATAGTTCAACTGTTCGTAAGAACTGGAAGCCGGAACAGGCCATTCAGCCCCTCGAGTCTGCTCCGTCATTCAACACCACCATAGCTGATCTCATCTCGGCCTCAACTCCACTTTCCACCCACTCTCCATAACCCTTCAACACAATAATAATTTAAAAACTGTCCATCTCCTTCTCAAATTTACTCAATACCTCAGCTCCACCGTACTCTGGGGGAGAGAATTCCACAGATTCATGACCTGCGAGAGAAATAATTCCTCCTTGGCTCTGTGTTAAATCTGCTACCCCTCAACCTAAAACTCTGAGTACACTCCAACTAGACATTCAAGTATTGTTCGAGGAGAAAGTGAGGACTGCAGATGCTGGAGATCAGAGCTGAGAATGTGTTGCTGGAAAAGCGCAGCAGCTCAGGCAGCATCCAAGGAACAGGAAATTCGAAGTTTCGGGCCCTTCCTGATGAAGGGCTTATGCCGGAAACGTCGAATTTCCTGCTCCTTGGATGCTGCCTGACCTGCTGTGCTTTTCCAGCAACACATTTTCAGCTCAATTCAAGTATTGTTCCCTGATTACCGTAATGATCAAAAAATGTGAGGTTGCCCACTTTGGCAGGAGGAATAAAAATACAGAGTATTAATTAAATGGAGGGAGATTGCAGCAGTCTTTCGTACAGAGGTATCTGGGTGACCTTGTACAAAATGTTAGCAGCTCGGCACAGCAAGTGATGAGGAATACAAGCAGAACATTGGTCTGGATTGTAAGGGGGGATGGAATTTTTCTTTTATTCACTCACGGGATATGGACAACATTGGCTGGGCTAGTATTTACTGCCTCTCCCTGGTTGGCCTTGAGAGTATAAAAACAGGAAAGCCTTAAAAAAGCCTTTTGAAGTTGGAACATTTTCAAAATGATGTGCAAGCAAAGCACTAATGACAAACTCTTTCACACAGGGAGTAGTTAGAGTCTGATCGCACTGCCTGGAGTGTGATGGAGGCAGGTTTAAGGGGGGCATTCAAGAAATGGATTGAAATAATGAACAGGGATGTGGGGGAAAGGCCAAAGGTTGGCACTAGGGGATAGAACAGTGTAGGGACGATGGGCCAAATGGTCTTCTTCTGCACTGTAACAATCCTGTGATTCTGTGATTTATTACAATTATGCCAGAGATTGGGGGGACACCACTTAGAATACAGAGAGCAGTTTGGTCACATCTGTTGAGGGAAGGGCTTATTCTGGAAGAGTTTTATAGCAAATTCACTTGACTGATAGCTGGGATGAAAGGATTTGCTTTATGACAAAAGGATGAGTAGGTTAGACCTGCATTTGTTTGAGTTTAGAAGAATGAGATTGCATTGAAAGATATGGGATTTGGGAGGGGCTTGACTGGATAGGTGGGAGAATCTAGAACGAGGGGTACAATTCCAGAATAAAGGGCCTCCCATTTAAAATGGATTTGAGGAGGAATTTGCTCTAAGACAGGATCGTGTTATCTTTGGAACTCTCTTCCCCAACAAGGGAATGTATCCCAGGCTGTTATAGGCAGATGTTTGATTGACCAGCAGACTGAGGGCAATAGGGGACAGGCAGGAAAGTGAGTTCAAGGCCATAATCAGTGCCATGATTGTCATGATTAATGGTGCAAACTGGAGGGGCCAAATAGTCCCGTCCTGTTTCTATTGTCTACCTTCCTATTGTAAGTGCAGAGCATATGGTGCATTGTCTAATAACCTCCGACATTAATGTACATGTTATACATCCAGGAGCCAGGTTAGAAACATTCAGTCTCCAAACTTAATTGACACTGTTCCAGATACTATTCCCCTTACACCATAACTGCCCAATTTAAATGAGTTTAATTGGATTCAATGTAGGGCATCCTTATTAGATATTAATATTTCAATCTGACAGCTGCTTCTTTTGCTGTACTCAGATTCCAATTCCATTATCTAACTGTCCTGTCAATCTCTGATTACCAGGTGCTGTCAATGCACCATTTCAAGTGTCTCGCTGTTGGAAAATATTTCACAAGATTCCCTGAATCTTTGTGAAATTTTAAGTCAGAAAAGTCACAGGGATTTGTTTTGAAAGGAAACATTTTAATTCACTGGATCTATAAAACCAAGTAGACTGATGCATAAGCTCTAATGTTCCTTTGTTACCTCCACTTCCAACACACTCAGGGGAGGACTGGAGAATTGCTAATGTTGTCCCTTTGTTTAAGAAGGGTATCAGGGACAATCCAGGTAACTCTAGACCTGTGAGCCTGATGTCAGTGGTAGGGAACCTGCTGCAGAAAATACTGAGGGATAGGATCTACTCTCATTTAGAGGAAAATGGGCTTATCAGTGATAGGCAGCATGGTTTTGTGCAGGGAAGGTTGATCCTTACCAACTAAATAGAATTCTTTGAGGAAGTGATAAAGTTGATTGATGAGGGAAGAGCTGTAGACTTCATAAACATGGACTTCAGTAAGGCGTTTGATAAAGTTCCCCATGGTAGGCTGATGGAGAAAGTAGAGTTGCATGGGGTCCAGGGTGTACTAGCTAGATGGATAGAGAACTGTCTGGGCAACAGGAGATAGAGAGTAGTAGTGGAAGGGAGTTTCTCAAAATGGAGACCTGTGACCGCTGGTGTTCCACGGGGATCCCTGCTGCAACCAGTGTTGTTGTGATATACATAAATGTTCTGGAGGAAGGTATAGGTGGCCTGATTAATAAGTTTGCAGCTGACACTGAGATTGGTGGAGTAGCAGATAGTGAAGGGGACTGTCAGAGAATACGGCAGAATATTGATAGATTGGAGAGTTGGGCACAGAAATGGCTGATGAAGTTCAATCCAGACAAATGCAAGGTGATGCATTTTGGAAGATGCAATTCAAGAGCGAACTATACAGTAAATGGAAAGGTCCATTGATATACAGAGAGATCTGGGTGTTCAGGTCCATTGTACCCTGAAGGTGGCAATGCAGGTTGATAGAGTGATCAAGAAGGCATATGGCCTGTTTTCCTTCATCAGACAGGGTATTGAGTACAAGAGTTGGCAGGTTGTGTTACAGTTGTATGAAAGTTTGGTTTGGCCACATTTAGAATACTGTGTATAGTTCTGGTCACCACATTACCAAAAGGATGTGGATGTTTTGGAGAGGGTGCAGAGGAGGTTCACCAGGATGCTGCCTGGTATGGAGGGTGCTAGCTATGAAGAGAGGTTGATAGATTGGGATTATTTTCATTAGAAAGAAGGAGGTTGAGGGGGGACCAGGTTGAGGTCTACTCAATCCTGAGAGGTATAGACAGGATGGATAGAAAAAAGCTTTTATCCCGAGTGGAGAACTCAATTACTAGGGGTCATGAGTTCAAGGTGAGAGGGGAAAAGCTTAGGGGAGATATACGTGGAAAGTTCTTTACGCAAAGGGTGGTGGGTGCCTGGAATGCATTGCCAGAGGAGATGGTCAGAGACACATATGATAGCACCATTTAAGATGTATCTAGACAGATACATGAATGGGCAGGGAGCAGGGAGGTACAGATCCTTAGAATCCAGCCTGCAGGTTTAGATAGAGGATCTGGATTGGTGTGGGCTTGGAGTGCTGTAATTTTCTTTGTTCTTTGTACTCCCGCACGGCCTGCCGTACTTCACCCTGCTCCAGGACTCTGCTGCCTGTTTACTGACCCAAACCAAGTCATAGAAACACTACAGTGTGAAAGTAAGGCCTTTGGCCCATCAAGTCCACATCAGCTCTCTGAAGAGCATCCCACCCACATCCAGCTCGCTATCCTATCACTGTAACTACATTTCCCATGGCTAGTCCACCATACTGCACATCTTTGGACACAATGGGCAATTTCCCATGGCCAATCTACCTAAACTGAAAATCTTTGGATTTTGGGAGGAAGCCAGGGCACCCAGAAGAAACATGTGCAGGCACGGGGAGAATGTACAAACTTCACACAGACAGTCACCTGAAGGTGGGATCGAACCGGGCAGCAGAGCTAATCACTGAGGCACCTTGCCACTCCCATTAGCCACTGCCTCCTGTGCTTACTGAGCTCCACTGACTTCAGTTACCTCAACATCTCATTGCTAAAATCCTTATCCTTGTTCCCAAACCCTCTAATGGCCTTGTCTGAACCCACCAACCAATTAACGTTTAACTATTTACAGTTCTATAAGATCTCAGAGTTACGTATAGTCTTGGTGATGGACTGACTACTTACACAGAGCAAAGACACAGTTACTGCAAGCTGGTTATTACTGCAATTGTGAGCTAGCCTTATAGTGGAACATTACACCCTCATAATGCCATCAAAATATCTTCAAGATGCATTGCCTGAGCTGTCAAGTATTGCATTAAAATGATGCTGTTTCCACACACAATACACTTGGATATTTTTTCTTCCAATTCTGCTATTGTTGTCACAGTATCACCTGTTCCAACTTGCGTACAAATTGACCCCAGAATGGAAACCGTTCACAACCCAGGGACCGCCTGCATTTGGATATTGCCAATGAAAACCAGGCATTATCTGTTCAGGGGGTCAGCATCTCATCATGATATCTTTAAAAAAAAAGTATGAAGCCTTTTTCTTTATTGTTCAATAACAGGACTTTCACACTAAATGGTAAGGTCTGAGGGAGTGTTGCTGAACAAAGAGACCTTGGAGTGCAGGTTCATAGCTCCTTGAAAGTGGAGTCGCAGATAGATAGGATAGTGAAGAAGGCGTTTGGTATGTTCTCCTTTATTGGTCAGAGTATTGAGTACACGAGTTGGGAAGTAATGCTGCAGCTGTACAGTACATTGGTTAGGACACTGTTGGAATATTGCATGCAATTCTGTTATCCTTCCTTTCGGAAAGATGCTGTGAAACTTGAAAGAGTTCAGAAGATTTACAAGGATATTGCCAAGGTTGGAGAATTTGAGCTACAGGGAGAGGCTGAACAGGCTGGGGCTGTTTTCCCTGGAGCATCGGAGGCTGAGGGGTGACTTTCTAGAGACTTATAAAATCATGAGGGGCATGGACAGGGTGGAGGAGTCCAGAACTAGAGGGCATAGGTTTAGGGTGAGAGGGGAAAGATATAAAAGGGACCTAAAGGGCAACTTTTTGATGCAGTGTATGGAATGAGCTGCCAGAGGATGTGGTGGAGGCTGGTACAACTGCAACATTTAAAAGGCATTTGGATGGGTATATGAATAGGAAGAGTTTGGAGGGATATGGGCCGGGTACTGGCAGGTGGGACTAGGTTGGGTTGGGATATTTGGTCGGCATGGACGAGTTGGACCGAAGGGTCTGTTTCCGTGCTGTACATCTCTATGACTCTATGAACAGGAACCTTAAAAGAAACTCTATCAGAATAAAATGATATTGTCAAAGTGGAACAGAAAAGATGTTGAGGAGCAACCTGATGGAAAATTCTAAAATAATGAGAGGTATGGACAGGGTTAATGGTATGGATAGGGTTAATGGTATGGACAGGGTTATTGGTATGGACAGGGTTAATGGTATGGACAGGGTTAATGGTATGGATAGGGTTAATGGTATGGACAGGGTTATTGGTATGGACAGGGTTATTGGTATGGACAGGGTTAATGGTATGGACAGGGTTATTGGTATGGACAGGGTTAATGGTATGGACAGGGTTATTGGTATGGACAGGGTTAATGGTATGGACAGGGTTATTGGTATGGACAGGGTTATTGGTATGGACAGGGTTAATGGTATGGACAGGGTTATTGGTAGGTGTCTTTTCCTGAAGAATTTCAAGACTTGCGAGCAGATTTTTAAGCTGAAAGGAGAGAGATTTAAAAAAGACCTGAGGAGCAGCTTTTTGACATGAGGCTGGTTCATGTGAGGAATGAACCTCCAGAGGAAGTGCTGGATGTGGGTACAATTACAATTTTTAAGAGACATTTGGATAAGGACATGGATGGGAAAGGTTTGGAGGGATATGGGCCAGGGGCAGGCAGGTGGGACTAGTTTAGTTTGGGATTATGGTCAACGTGGACTGGTTGGACCTAAGGGTTTGTTTCAGTACTATATAACCCGATGGCTTTATGTTTGTGAAGTATAGTAAAGGGTGGTAGAATGGATGAATCACATTGCAGGCCAGAAGCAGGTCATTGTGATAGAAGCAGCCGTGCCTGGCTGTGTATACTCCTCATATTCCTAATCTGGCCTTCTTCACTGGTTCACAAGGTTTCTGACTCTCTCTGCCAAGTGCAGCAATGAGAACGTGCTATACTGTCAAAGGTGGTGACTTTTTGGACGAGTTAGAAGCCCAACATATCTGGCAGTCTAGATGGAAGGAAATGATTTTAGATCACTTTGTTTTGAAGGAGAGAAGGGGTCCTTTCCCTGGTGCCCTGACCAATATCCATCTCTCAATCAATGACCAGATCATCTGTTTAGAATCACCTCACGTTCATCCTCCCTCCTCTCTGGGTAAGGACTGCTCCTGAATTTCCAGTTGGATGTATTCATAGTTCATCATATTTTGGATTTTCCCCACATCGACCCTATTGAATGTTTTGCTAATTAGAAAGGCCTTTTTGAGGACAGCCCTAGTTTTCACTTTCCTGGAGGAGAGGAAGCCTGATGGTGAAATCCATCAACTTCTTTCTGTAGGTACTGTGGAGTTCAGTATAACTGGGTGGAAGGCTGAATGCTGCTGTTGGACGCAGTGACACAGAAACCTTAGAGCTCCAACACTGCAATCCTTGGAGCTTACAAAGCAATCTGTGAAAAGTCCAAGCTTCTCATGTGTCCCTGCCTCAGATAGTAACTGAATGAAAAGCTTCTCATTTAACCTTGCAAATTTAGTGAACAGATTGAATTACAGGACAAAGGTGCAGAATATCGAGGGAGGGTAATGATGAAATAAGGGAATACGTATAATGAAGTGCACTGTAACTTTATGGTGGTTCCTGGATTATTATGCATAGGAACTGGACTAGTAATCAAAGGAATTTAATTTCAACAAAAGTTATTTAAGAATATGTTTTTTACGATAGTGAATGGAAGTGATAAACAAGCAGTTGGATTGTCCGAAAAAACTCCAAATATCTCTTAGACAAAGAAGAGATTTACTTGCTTTTTGTGACCTCAAAACATCCCAAAGAATATTTCTGGTCAAACCAAACAAGTTTGCAGATATCCCTCAACAGAAACCTGTCAACCGTGCCCACGTTACTCTTAATAGCCTTTGCAATGGTGGATTAAAAACCAGTTAACGTTGTAATTATTTCAGCAAGGACAATACAGCCTGGCCTGAGCTATCCACAATCCACACACAAACATAAAACAACCCCAAATGCCCCCTTGTTACCAACACCCCTACCAGGGGATGCAATCACTCACTGTCTCCTTCCTCAAAATCTTCCATAACTGGGTGGAGGCTGGTACAATTACAACATTTAAAAAGCAGCTTGATGGGTAGATGAATAGGAAGGATTTAGAGGGATATGGGCTAAATCATCAAAAACCCTACAGTATGGAAACAGGCCATTTGGCTCAACAAGTCCATACCAACCTTCCAAAGAGTATCCCATCCAGATCCATTTCCTTTTTATACTACATATCCCATGGTTAATCCACCTAACCTACACATCCCTGAACACCTGACCTGCAGAACCTTTGGGCTGTGGGAGGAGACTAGAGTACCTGGGGGAAACCCACACAGACGCGGCGAGAATGTGCAAACTCCACACAGTTGCCCGAGGCTGGGATCAAACCCAAGTCCCTGGCGCTGCTGGGCAGCTGTGCTAACCACTGAGCCACCGTGTCACCTGCTGCTGGCAAATGGGATTAGATTAATTTAGGATCTCTGGTCAGCATGGATGATTTGGACAGAAGCATGTTTCCATGCTGTACAGCTCTATGACTATCTGGTTCTGAATGGGACACTTGTGGGACTAAATTCCTTAACTGTGAGTGGATTTGAGATTAGATTAGGATTCAGTGCAGCTAGATGGGATGTCTACAAGTGGGAACATACACGTGTTACCCTGATGTAATAAGGATTAACAGCTTGGGCATAAAGTGAAACACAATGGGCAATGATACTTTCTGCTGAGCTTGAAGAAAATATTCACAAAGGTCTCGGGATTCCTTTGTGTTGATTACACCTCTCCCAATGTCAGCCTGACTTCATTACCAAGTTAAAACCTCAAGATACGCAAAAGTGATGATGTAATCAAAGGTAAACAGCGAATCACTGCGAGGTATTTTCATAGGCAGCAAACCAGAAAGTACAGAGAACATCGAGCATTCCAGTGCAGTACAGGCCCTTCGGCCCATGTTACAGCACAGTACAGGCCCTTTGGCCCACGTTGCAGCACAGTACAGGCCCTT
Source organism: Hemiscyllium ocellatum (assembly GCF_020745735.1). Lineage (NCBI taxonomy): Eukaryota > Metazoa > Chordata > Chondrichthyes > Orectolobiformes > Hemiscylliidae > Hemiscyllium > Hemiscyllium ocellatum. Next base: position 5,217,690 of record NC_083424.1, on the reverse strand, counting down.
CAGCCCATGTTACAGCACAGCACAGGCCTTTTGGCCCTCGATGTTGTGCCGACCTGTGAAACCAATCTGAAGCCTAGCTATCCTATACTATTCCATTATAATCCATATGTTTATCCAATGACCATTTAAATACCCTTAAAGTTGGTGAGTTTATTACAGTTACAGGCAGTGCATTCCACACCCCTACTACTCTCTGAGTAAAGCAGCTACCTCTGACATCTCTCCTATATCTATCACCCTTCAATTTAAAGCTATGTACCCTTGTGTTAGCCATGACCACCAGAGGAAAAAGGCTCTCACTGTCCACCCTATCTAACCCTCTGATTATCTTAGATGTCTCAATTAAGTCACCTCTCAACCTTCTTCTCTCTAATGAAAACAGCCTTAAGTCCCTCAGCCTTTCCTCGTTAGAGGTTCCATCCATACCAGACAACATTTCAGTAAATCTCCTCTGAATCCTTTCTAAAGGTGGACGTAGGTTTGCTCACTGAGCTGGATGGTTCATTTTCAGACATTTTGTTACCATACTCAGTAACATCTTCACTGAGCCTCTGGACAAAGCACTGCTGATGATTCCTGCTTTCTATTTATATGTTTGGTTTCTTTGGTTGGTGATGTCATTTCCTATGGTGATGTCATTTCCTGTTCTTTTTCTTGGTGGGGCGGTAAATCGGGTCCAAGTTAATGTGTTTGTTGATAGAGTTCCGGTTGGAATGCCATGCTTGTAGGAATTCTCGTGCATGTCTCTGCTTGGCTTGTCCTAGGATGGATGTGTTGTCCCAGTTGAAGTGGTGTCCTTCAATCTGAGCTACAAATCTTCTCAAAACTCACCTTTCCAAAGCTTCCACATCCTTCTAATAATGTGGTGACCAGAACCGTACACAGTACACCAAGCACGGCCACACCAGAGTTTGTGCAGCTGTAGCATGACCTTATGGTTCTGAAACTCAATCCCTCTACTAATAAAAGTTAACATACTGTGTGCCTTCTTAACAACTCTATCTACCTGGGTGGCAACTTTCAAAGATCTATGTACATGGGACACCAATCCTTGAAAGTAGACATCACTGAATCCCTACAGTTTCTTTTTTATAGATAGTGAAATAAATCATTGGGATATGCAGATACCATTAAGGCAGAAGCTAAAATGATAAACAAACCAATCAGAGTTGACCTGCCTGGACTGACTTAAATGACTATTCACATTGTCAATTGACTGATACATCTCTACGCCAATCATTGTCCAACCAATCAGACCATCTTCCTGTGCTGTATAAGCTGGTGTTCCCTTTCCAAGTTTGCTTTCTTGCATCCCAGTTCTGACAAGTGCAAAGCAAAGCGACTTGAATTGGGCGTCTTTTTTAGGAATGCTTTAACTTTAAAAAAAATGCTTTGTTTTTATTATAACAGAGAAATTTGACATTCAACAAATATAAAATTTGTTTTCTGGCATGTGCTGTTTAATTGGAAATATGCCTTAAAATATTGTCATATCTTGATTAACACCTTGTTTAGCAAGGTGCTACTTTTTCAATGTATTTTTTAAACAGCGTAAGTTCCAATCAGTGCAGTAATTTCCACCCAAGTGCAGTGTGGAAGTGACAGGGGGAGAGGGAGGGTAAAGGCCACTTTCTCAAGAATTATTGATGACAACTTCTGGATTTGCATGTTTAAAGAACACAGATTCACTGTCATTCTCAGAGGATTGATGATGTGGATGGGCTGGTGTTGGTCTGGGGAGGGACAGGTTCAGAAGTCAGATGGCTCCAGGTTATAGTCCAACAGGTTTATGTTAAATCACAAGCTTTCAGTGTGCCACTCCTTTGTCAGAGGCTTGATGACATTGATTACGGACAGTTTTTGCCATTTTTCCTGTCAGATGCCCTTGTTGGAACAGAGCATTTTTACCTGGTCTGAAATGGGATTCCTGGACGTTGACACTGAAATGTATCATTGCTGGCTGAGCCAGATAAACACGAATTCAAACCCCGACCGAGTCACAGAGACAGTAATACTGGGCTGTTCACATTGTTCCAGCTTTGGGGAGCGGTTGACAAATCCGGACCTGCTTGCAGACAGGGTCATTCTGGGGGCATTTGCTGAGGCATTAATTGGCACCTCTGGCATTCACAAGCAGTTGCTCACTAATGCAAACAACTGCTCCGCGGGATGTGGACAGTGAGAGAGTGCGGGTGGCTGACAGCAGAGAAGCATCGACAAAGATATCATTACAGCAATGGGAAAGGCTCCAACATTGATGAAAGGATTTCAATTACACGCTTATATAAGGTCAGATCCAAGTTCATACATTTTCATGTTCTTCTGCAGCATCTCAGACTCCCTTGCTCTGTCGAGTGATTGTTGGAATTCAAAGTAAAGAGTGAAATGGAAGCAAAGTGATTTATATGGAGAGCATTTCCTGTTTTGATCTAAGGTTGTACCTGCCACTGGAGTTTATAAAGGATTTTGAAACATTTAAACGTTCTTTGAATGGAGTCACTTTTTATTTGTTCTGTAATTGAATTATTAGCGTTTGTTTGGCCAGAAATAGGAACATAGGCGATAGGAACTGGATTAGGCCATTCTGCCTCTCCAGCCTGTGCCACCATTCAATGAGATCAAGGCTGACCTATGGCTTAAGTCCATGTTGATTAAGCCAATGACAAAGTCTATCATCAGTACTTCAAGGAGTGACTCATCTACCGAAAGGTGAGCCAGGAAGAAGGACAACATAATCTTTAACATTACAATCAAACTATCTCCAGGATTTCTGTGATTCGCCTTCCCAGGGCTGTCCAGTTTAACTACAATGATGTCACACTGAGCTACATGTAACATGTGAAAACTAAACTGGCCCAGGAGGGAGGGGTGTCACGGTGGCTCAGTGGTTAGCACTGCTGCCTCACAGTGCCAGGCACCTGGGTTCAACTCCACCCTCAGGCACTGTCTGTCGCTGTCTCTGTGTGGGGTTCCTCCCACCATCCATAGATGTGCAGGTTAGGGTGGGATTGGCCATGCTAAATTACCCTTGTTGTTCAGGGACGTGCAGGTTAGGATGGGATTGGCTGTGCTAAATTACCCAGGGTGTCCAGGGACCTGCAGGTTAGGGTGGGATTGGCCATGCTAAATTACCCATGGTATCCAGGGATGTGCAGGTTAGGGTGGGATTGGCCATGCTAAATTACCCATGGTGTCCAGCAATGTGCAGGCTAGGTGGATTAGCCATGGGAAATACAAGGTTACACAGATGGGGTTGGGGTTGGATGCTCTTTGGAAGGTCACTTGATGGGCCAAATGTAGGAACTTGATTCTATGTTTAAAATCTACTCCTAGACCCAACCAGAGTTTCCAATCCTAAACTGCTTAATTTTTGTTTAAATCATTGAAGATTTGGATATTCCTGGTGTCATTGGCAGGGCTTTTTATGTCAGTTGGTTGGGTGGCTGGTTTGTGATGCAGAGTGATGCTAACGGTGAGGGTTCAATTCCCACACTGGCTGAGGTGACCATGAGGGACTCTCCTTCTCAACCTCTCCCCCTGCCTGAGGCACGGCGACCCTCATATTAAACCACCAACAGTTGTCTCTCTCTAAGACGACAGCAGTCATTGGTGCAGCAGGACTACACAGACTTGACTTTATTTGAATCACTGGCAGAAAAATCAAAATTGAACCATCATCAGTGCCTTCAGGATTGAAGGGAATTAGCTTCAGTAGGGATTCTCAGAGTGAGATTCCAGTTTGGGATTTTTAGGGGGGGGGAGGAGGGTTAACTCGGATCACATGATTTCTGGGAAATGCTGTCTTTAACTTTTCAAAATGACTTTCTTACCTTCTCAAATGAAACAAATCAGACTTTTGCAGAACTGAAAACCAATATTGATTTTTCCTCCAAATAACAAAAACATATTATGACCCTTCGGCACAGCTCACAATCCCAACTTTCAACTTTGCCTCACGTTCCTGAGGAAAACAAGGGCAGCAGATGCACGGGAATTCTACCGATTACAAGTTCCTCTCTACGCCACACATCACCTTAACGCGTATCAACATTGTTATTCATTCTCAGTCACTGGGTCAAAATCCTGGCCTTCCTTCATAAACAATATGGTGTATCCCCCCTCTGCCTAGGAACTCCAGCGGTTCAAGAAGGCATCTCACTAGCACCTACCCCAGGGACAATTAGGGATGACTTATGACAATTATGGCTTAGAAAGGGTGGACGCTAGGAAATTGTTTCCATTAGGCGAGGAGACTAGGACCCGTGGACACAGCCTTAGAATTAGAGGGGGTAAATTCAGAACAGAAATGCGGAGACATTTCTTCAGCCAGAGGGTGGTGGGCCTGTGGAATTCATTGCCACGGAGTGCAGTGGAGGCCGGGACGCTAAATGTCTTCAAGGCAGAGATTGATAGATTCTTGTTGTCTTGAGGAATTAAGGGCTACGGGGAGAACGCTGGTAAGTGGAGTTGAAATGCCCATCAGCCATGATTGAATGGCGGAGTGGACTCGATGGGCCGAATGGCCTTACTTGCACTCCTATGTCTTATGGTCTTATGGTCTTAGGGATGGGCAATATATGTTGGCATAACCAGTGATGCCAACTCCTAATGAGTAAATAAGGTAACCATACTCAGCTCTCAATTCATTACAGAAAGATCATTTAATGTTATCCCTACTTTGCAATAAAAAGTAATGGATCAATGAATTGCGAGGAGTTTTGTTCCGTTTTGACACTGTGAGAGGCACTAAGCTGCACATCATGGGCATCATTGCTTGGGATTCTCTCCATAGAAAGCAGTCAGAGTGGAAAATAATGATAGATGGATAATTTCCAGGGACTGCTGTAAAAAAGGCTGAGCTGTCGTCGGATTGGACAAAATTGATTCAGGAAATCAAGCATAAAGTACCATGTAGGTTGAAAGGAACAGACCGTTTGGAAATTGATTTTGTCACAATGTCATTATTTAAATTTAAAATCAGTTGACTGCTTCGAGTGTCTGAATTGAAGGGATTTATTTCCCAATGTGACAGCTGCTTCAATATATAGGACCAAGGATATTTTTCTTTGGAATTCTATGTAAGTTAGAACTTCAACCCATGGGGTGCCTGTTTAAAGAGGAGGTCTGCCTGACAGAATCCCACATAAAGAGAGAGACCATTGAGGATCTATGGAGAGGGGAGGTGATGGAAAATGATCTCTGCTGGTGAGATAGTCCAGGATGACTGATCATTTTTCAATCCAATGTGTTTAACAACTGCTACAGATTAAAGTGGAGGCATTTGCTGCCTAGGTAGAAGACGCGTGATTACTGCAAACTAGCCATGACACGGAATTTCTCCAAACAATCCCCTTTTCTTAAAAAGAAACATTCTCCTCTACTAACAATTGCAACAAGTAACAAAGAGACCCAACATCAATGGTCAACAAAAAATCTTATCATTCAATTATGGAACTATTCCAGTCAGTCCCACTCCCCTCAGTCTCTGCACATGTACTTGATTCACAATTTTTAAGTTGTGCAGGTCTTTTGAAGGTACGTGTGCAAGTTGTCACTGGCTGGTACCTATGGTAATGTTCCTTCTTTGATGATTGTCATTCCCCTGGTGAGTGCTATTGCCATTGTAACAGTGATGCTGATCTATAAATATTGTTAAGTTGCAGAGGTTCTCTGGCACTGATGTTCATTTGCTACTCTGCCAACAATAAAGCAACTGCTCCTCTCCTTATATCTGTGATTACTACAATATATCTAGTTGCTCATGTTCACTGCCTACAACTAAGGTAAGAACAGTTCCACACAGATTCCAAATTGCCACATGAGCTTCTTTTGACAGTGTTGAATGTTTGTACTCTGACTGGCTCTCAATGCTCAGATCAAACAAAGACTTCTTAGTTTTATCCGAGAGAAACTTGGCTTCCTGACATTTCACCTTCATTTTGTCATTCACTCCTGTTGATATTTCTGGCGTCAGCAGTTTTCTTTTCTTTCAGTAATTTATGTGCAACATCAGGATTGTCTCCATTCCCCACAACTCCTTTACCATTCTCACTGCCAACTCAGCCTTTCCATCTGACAGGGAATACTGTGGAGATGACATGCCATGTTGAACTTTTTAATCATTTCCAAAGACTTTGAAGTCTTCATTCATGAACCGAGGGCCACTGTCACTCATCACTGTGGCCGGGATGCTGCTTTCTGGTGTCCTACAATCTCACTGATAGGTCTACCTTTAAACAGTCAGAATACTAGCTGACAGTGACAAGCTCATCAGCTCTTGTGAGAGTGAATGGATCTTCTCCCAGTTTCACTCATGGTCTATTAAGCATGTAATGCATCGTAAGGGGCTCTTTATCCTCCTTGACTCGGTATTTGTTATAAACACTGCATTGTCAATCTAATTCTTCATATTGGGCCAGTAAAGTACCTCCTGAGGCTCAATTGCTTGATGACTTGTTTCCAAGCTCTTCAGCATCTCCTCTCCCTCCTCTGTAGCAATAATGATTCTTTTTCCTTTGTGCAAGCTGTCAGTAACGAGGGGTCATAATTTCAGGATTGTCAGCACGAGAACTGGGAGGGAGATGAGGGGAAACATCTCTATCAGAGAGTTGTCAGGATGTGGAGGTGTTGGAGTTGGACTGGGGTACACCTAATGAAGGGGCTACACTCTGAAATCTTGTGATTTCAAACAAACGTGTTGGACTATAACTGGTGTTGTGTGACTTCTGACTCAGATCCTTGTTGGGATTTGGAATGCACCGTCTGGGAGAGTTTTGGAGGCAGATTCCATCAGAGATTTCAAAGGACAGCTGGAGATATATTTGAAAGTGAAGACTTTAGAGGGTTACAGAGATAAAGCCGGAGAGTGGTAACTCTTTAGTGAGCTGGTGCAGACACAAAGGGCCAAATCGCCTCCTACTTTACTGTAAAACCCCATGGTTCTATGCTACCTTGGGAAGTCACTGTATTACTGTTTACCCACTACTCTTTCATAGCAACAGGTGTATCCTTGATGCTTGCCGATCATCCTTGCATCACTATTTCCTGCTTCAGTTGGGGAAGGAAGGGAAACTTGGGAAGGGCAGGAATGTTGGATCAACCATGTTCCTAGTGAATGGCAGAGCATGCTGGAGAAGCCAAACTGCCTGTTCTTGTCCCTATTTCTCATGGTCTTATGCAGCACTAGGGATTTCCATCTTCTTGTGTAGTTCACTTGTGCAAGATGACGTATCTTTCAGTTTCAATAGGTTGATGACTTTCAGCACAATGAGCTGTAAGAGTTCACACACTGTCTTCAGTGTGCTTCATAAGGGGTATTACTCTATGTGGCATATTAGTAACGTAGTCTGTTTCCATTCCTTGTATGGCCATGTCCAGATGATATCTCTACAAATAACGGAACATTCATGCCGATACTTTAGAGCAGATAGGCATAGTGGGAGGAAGATGCTCTGAAGTGGCTTATGGTCAGACCCCAATGTTCCTTTGTCTCTCCCAAGCAATGATTGATTAAAACAACTGCAAGCAAAGATAATGGCCAGACACTGTTTCTCAGTCTGAGCAGAGCATCATTCAGTTAGTGTTATGTCTGGATCTAAGTGTAACTGGCTGTGCTCCCGGTATTAATGTTACTCCAAGTCCTGTCCCACCGGCGTCACACTGCAAGGTGCTTTCACCATTGATGTTGTAGTAGCACACCACTGATGTTCTTCTGATCCTGGAGAAAGCTGCTTCTGGTTCTGTTCCCTTGGTTAGCACTCAGCTTCCTCGAGGTTCACATGCTGATGACAGATCGGACAGGAACTCTGCTAGATTGCTCACATATCCCAGCAATTATTACACTGCTATTGGTTGCTGCACCTCTGTTACAGATCTCCCCTTGTCAGGATCTGGGTGAAGTCCTTGTGCTGTCAGTGCATGAGCTCTGTAGTTTATTTCAGGTATGTTCACTCCTTCTCTTGTTTGGTTCGAGACTCACCCAGCGAGTTCTGTTGAGCGGTCACTACGGATCTGATCGCAGTCAGTAACTATTCCGTCAGTTGTGTCGCCATGTTCAGAAACTCACAGAGTGTCCACTTTAATTCCCACTCCAGCAAGATCACAGACTATCTCCTGATAGCTGCAGTGATCCTCCCTGGAGCAGTAGAAACGCCAAACAGGGTACAAACCATCTGCACCTCCCCCGTGCGGTGAGAAAGTTGCTGTTTCCATTCCTCTCCTACCATGGCCAGTGCCCATCCTTCACATTGAGGGCAGTAAAGACCATTGCCTTGGCAAAGTGGCAAAATCTCTTCAGCGGTTATCACAGGGTAATAAGATCCAAAGAATAGCATCAAAGATGGCGGCACAGGCCTGTGGAGTGGTGAGGCCGAGTGAGTGGTGGAGGAGGAGGAGGAGGCGTGCAATAGCAGAAATGCCAGGGTGAGAGGAATGTGGCTGCACCCCAGCCTGGGCTCTCCCAACGGGTGTGCAGCAGGTCCCAGGGTGAATCCACCACCACACCCACTCTGGCCCAGTCTGGCAGGGTGAGCCCAGGCTCCAGGTCCATGGCTAGGCTGAGTTGCCTGGTTGGGGGGCAGGGGGGGAAGGTGGGGTGTGATGAGATTGGTCCCAGTGCAGGACCCTGCTGCAGCAGATTGGCCTAGTGTGAGTTCATGGTAGTGATGGTGTCGGTGAAGGTGAGATGATGCTGAACAGTAGCGACTCTTTGTTCCCACAGCAGCGGTAGCACAGTGAAGCATGGTTACAGCCATGTAGGCAGTTTAGCCTCACGGGTATTGGGGTGTAGGAGCCCAGATCAGGCCCAAAGCTGAGTTAGAAGTGGGAGCTGTTCCAAAGACCAGCTATCCTTACTGAAATAAGATGACAAAAACTTCATTGCTTTATTTCCCTGGCTTTATTTTGGTTTATTTTCTGTGTTTTAACATGGCGCTGGAGAGTGGTGACACTATACAACTCTGTTGTGGTTCTGTTCGCCGAGCTGAAAGTTTTTGCTGCAAACGTTTCGTTCCCTGGCTAGGGAACATCATCAGTGCTATTGGAGCCTCCTGTGAAGCGCTGCTTTGATGTTTCTTCCGGTATTTATAGTGGTTTGTTCTTGCCGCTTCCGGGTTGCGGCAAGAACAAACCACTATAAATACCGGAAGAAACATCAAAGCTGCGCTTCACAGGAGGCTCCAATAGCACTGATGATGTTCCCTAGCCAGGGAACGAAACGTTTGCAGCAAAAACTTCCAGCTCGGCGAACAGAACCACAACAACGGACACCCGAGCTACAAATCTTCAACCAGACTTTAAACTATACAACTCTTTTCACAGTATTTTTTAACAAGATGCACATGATAATAAATCAAACCAAAGATCTCTTCAGAGGGTTACTGAGATCCTTCGGGTCTGATGCATGGCCAGTGTTTATCAGGATTTTGTTCTCCATAGCTACCTTCCTGCTGACCCAGTCTGTAAGAAATTTCCCAATCTTGGTTACTCCCTCCATTCCCAGTTCTCCTACCTTACCCTGCTCTCTGCAACAAGAACACAGACACACACCACGCCTGTTTCAACTCAGCACATCACCATGACAACCGGCCTCTGCCTCATTTTCTCAGGTGAATTGACTCTGACCAATCAGAGTCAATCCACCTTCCTTAAAATTTAAACAAGGCTTAGCAGTTAACTGTCAGTCATCATTAACTGGTGCATTCTCCAAGGCAAATCTCCACCTTCAAAGTCTACTTGCCAACCGATCAGCATGCTCCTTTTATGCAGTATAAATGCAGTTTTCCCTTTAATTTGGAATTTCTTACAAACTGTCCTGAAATAAGACAAGAAATTTCAATTATTTTCTGTAATACTCAAGTTTTCTAACTAAAAAGGGGTTATATTAACCTCAAAGCTCAGTGGCAGCGCATTCAATTCTTTTAACTGTAGAATATTTCAAAAGGGGAGGGCTATTGGACAAGAATACACAGAGTGGGGGAATTGGATATCAATATCATAGAGCTACCACATCCACAATGGGTCAAACGGTTTCTTTCTGTGCTGGATCGATGATTTGAACAGATTTGTGAACGTTAAATAATTTGACTTGTTCCAATTAGCTTTCTAAAGCCAACTCCAGGCTCAGAATGTTGAATATCTTTTGAATTTACCTGCTTTTTCCATGAGTACATGGTTAGCAACTTCGAAGGCACATTCCAAGAATGTTTCTAGGAGCTGGGATGTAATCTCAGGATAATAGGGAAACACATGCAGGTTAATAAAGCACTCTGACCCCCAGCCATTGGGAAACCCATACCCAAACTTGCTGATTGGTGTGAATTTCAGGTTTATTGCAAGACACATTCATCAACTTAAAGTCCTTTGATTGCAACTGTTAAACACTGAAATCTATGTCATGTGCTCAGTGTTCAGGCTTCATTTAATATTTAAAAGGATATGACTTATTTACACACCCAGCACTTGTGTTCGATCGAATGCCAAGTAGATTAATATAGGATTCATACATTATGTAAAGATAAAGTCACCAGAGCTGACCAGACCATGAAGATACTCTCCCATCAGACAGACAGAGAGAGAGAGAGAGAGAGACAGAGAGAGAGAGACAGAGAGAGACAGAGAGATATGACTGAAGGTGGTTTAACCTGAGGGTCACCATGCCTCAGGCAGGGGGAGAGTTGAGGAGAGTCCCTCATGGTCACCTCAGCCAGTCTGGGAATTGAATCCACATTATTGGTATCATTCTGCTGTCCAGTCAACTGAGCCCCATGTGTTATGTATTATCTTTCCTAAAGATATACGCATACGTTCTATATTGTGCCAGCACCAATGACATATTACAGGGAACCAGATATCACGTAAAATGCTTCAAATGAAACCACCTGCAGCTAACCTGTTTAATTTTGATTTTCTGAAGGCCAGTCAACATGGTGAATTATCAGTTGCTCATCTCTCCCAGCTGCAACCCCTCAATCTCCTTGTTGTCCTGCCCTCTCTCTCTCTCTCTCACACACACACACCATCAAGACCCTCCCTCACTCACTCTATCTCCCTGCTGCCCCTCTCTTTCTCACTCTCTGTCTCCCTGCTGCCACTCCCTCGCTCTCTCTCTCCCCCTGCTGTCCATCCAACCTCCCTCCCTCTCTTCCTGCTCTCTCTCTCTCTCAATCTCTTCCTGCAGACTCCCTCTAGTCTCCCCTGCAGTCTTCCTCTTGCCACAGGGTATCTGTCTCTCTCACTTGACCTCCAAGTCCTTGTATCTCCCTGCAGTCTCTATTTCTCTCTCTCCCCTTGTACTCTATTTCTCTCCCTTTCTCTGCAATCTCTCTCACTCTCACGCCCTACTGTTTCAATCTCCCACTCTCCCTGCAGACTCTCAATCCCTCAGACTCTCCTGCAGTCTCTTCCTCCAACTTCACATCTTTCACTGCCTGCTGTCTCATTCTCTCACTCCTTTCAATCTCTCTCTCTCTCTCTCTCTCTGTCCACTTAGGTCTCCCTCTCCCTTTTGCACCCTCACCAGTGGGTACACCAGGAACAAACTGATTTTGTGTTACAAATTTGTGGAGAAACATTTGAACAGCATCAACTCTGAGTTCCCCTCTAAGCCACAGACAAACCTGACCTGGAACTATCTCAATGTTCATTATCACTGGGCCCAGAAACTGTCTCTCTAACAGCAGTGTGAGTGCAAGTGTGTGGTGCTGGAAAAGCACAGCAGGTCGGGCAGCATCCGAGGAGCAGGAAAAATTGATGTTTCAGGCCGGAATCCTTCATCAGGAATGTCGATTCTCCACCTCCTCGGATGCTGCCTGACCTGCTGCGCTTTTCCAGCACCACTCTCCCAACTCTGATCTCCAGCATCTGCAGTCCTCACTGTCTCCTAGCAACGTGATCTACTGCATAGGCACTGCAACAGCTCAAGGAGGTGGTTCATCACCAAACTCCCACAAGGTAATTAGTAAGGAGTAATAAATACTGGGCTCGCCAGCGATGCCCATATCCCATGAATGAATGAATTTAAAAACTAGCTAGACATAACTGGAGTGAAGTGGATTAACCCCTTGTATTGTCCATCAGCTGCAGCAGTGTTCTGAACACTAACAGTGAGATTATTGGAACCCTCAGTATAATCCTGGAGTCTACCCTGAGTTAGATTGAATAGAATCCACTAGCATGATCTAAGGAATGGCGTGTATGAACAGAGACCATTGCTTTCACATATAAATGTTCAAAATTATCATGTATCACAATGACAAGTGTGGAGGGTGGATCAGCAATATTCATGTACTGCCTTTAAAATAGTAATGCATTTCCACGATGCTTTGCAGGGAAGTATCAAGCAGAAACTGACACATAAGGAGGTTTCCCTGTCAGCTGGTCAGAGGTAGTATGTTTTATGCAATATCTTACTGAAGGGAGGAAGCAGGAAGGGTTCAGGCGTCCGATCCAGAATTCAGAGAACTGTCAGGGAACAGAATGAACATAAGAAATAGGAGCAGGAGCAAGCAACACGACACGCCTGTTCCGTGATTCTGTACAACTGTAGGTGATCCCACCCCTCAGCTTCACCTTCCAACCTACTTACCAAAGGCCGTGAACAGTTAAAACTGGGGTCTCACACGTTGACGGAATTGGGAAAGTGTAGATATCTCAGATAAAAGGGAGGGGGTCATGGGGAGAGAGAGAGAGAGAGAGAGAGAGAGAGAGCTGGTTTAGAAACCAGAATGAGAATTCAAAAATGCAGGATGATGGTAGAATAGGGGCTGGTGTCCATCTGTGAGCGAGGAAGGGGATAGTCGACTTGGTGAAAGTTGGAGGTTAACAACAGAGCTTGAGATGAACTGAACTTTGTCAAGTGTGTAGGCTGCATCAGCAATATCTGTAAAAGGAGGGCTTAGAATTTCGAAGGGGAAGGAGCAGGAGATGAACCAGGTGAATCTCAAGGAAAAGGAATATTAGGTACAGCTCATCTGTCTCTCCTGCAGTCCTTCTCTGACAACATCTGAGCAAAAATATCAGCAATGGCGAATCTCTCTGAATACACTCCTGATTATTCAACGTGGGCTATCACACACCTTCCAATTATAATCAAATGGTGATTTCTCATTACTATGGAAACTGTAGCTGGTTAATGAAAAACATGGTATGAGAGCGCAACTTCAGTCTCAATGCAACGAGTGATTTGGACAGACCATTAGAGGACTGTTACAGAATGACATGAGAGCACACCTATACAATGTCTCACCCCATAGGAATTATCTTGATATTTACAGAATCAGAAACAGAAATTGCTGGGGAAGCTCAGCAGGTCAGGCAGCATCTGATTTCTCTCCACAGATGCTATTAGACCTGCTGAGCTTTTCCAACAATTTTTGTTTCTGTTTATGATTTCCAGCATCCAGAGTTATTTTGGCTATTATTTACGGAATTATCTCACCATTACACAGCAACTGAAGGAGTGTACCTTATCCTCAATGCTCACTTACGTTAAAGATTTCATTATCTAACAGTTAACCAACCCTTGTTCACAAGTTATGTGCCCCTTTTGCCTTTTCCTCTGGACTTGCTGGTGATAGGAATGTGAGACCAGGACAAAGAGCTAGCAGAGAGGTAGGGATAAGTTTAGACAGAGAGCAACAGGTTGGAAGGTGAATCATAATGTGAGTAACTGTGAGGCTGTTCACTTTAGTTGAAATAGAAAATGAGAATGTCTTTAAAAGGGTGAATCTGATAAACGTCGATATTGAAGAAACTTGGGGTCAATTCTGGCTGGGGAATTGGGAACATGGGTGTGGTGACTGGAATCAGGTGGATCTTGTTGACTACACAATCCTTGATTGGCATTATTAACCTCGACCAATCAGGATGTGGAGGTGCCGGTGTTGGACTGGTTATGGACAAAGTCAGAAGTCACATGACACCAGGTTATAGTCAAACAGGTTTAGTTGAAACCACAAGCCTGTGGAGTGCGGCTCCTTCATCAGGTGATGAAGTCACAAATAGACTTATTGGACCAAAGCCTGGTGTCATGTGAATTCTGAGTGGGCCAATCAGGAAGTCCGGGCTGACCAATATAAACGGGGGGATATTTCTTGCTAAGAAAAAAATATAAATGGGGGATTTTGTATGCACTGTTTTTTGTGTAACTGGACTGTCTTGTATGTACAAATGTCATTGTTACTGTTTTGTAATGATTGAAACTGGGATCTGAGGTTTGTCCTCATTTCCCTGAAAGCTGGTTGAACAGTGGGGTTTGGGGCCTGGCTTTGCTATACCTCTCCCTTGTAAAATTGCTGTTCCTCTGTATCTAGCTGTTAATTGTTTTGTAAACTGTGTATTGTTTAATAAAATAAAAAATATATAAACAGGGGATTTAGAATCTCCTCAGTTCAGGGACTGACTCCGAGCTGGTTGGCCACAGGCAGTGTACCGTGTACCAAAAGGGTGGTTTCGGTAGTTAGCTCAATGGTGCACAATCTTTGGATAAGGGACAGGACACTGGGGGCTGAGATGAGATGGAAATCTCAAATTCTTTGGAGTTCTGTGTCCCAGAGGGCTGCACGTGCTCCAATGTTGAATATAGTTACGGCTGCAATTGACAGACAGTTGGGCTCAAACAGTATGGAGAAGGGGCGGGGACGTGGAATGGGCCTGGGCTGCATTGAGTGCTGCAATTAACTCAACAGCTATATGCTTCTCATTGGCTCCCATCTCCTGGTTCTTGGATTAATGTCACCTAATCTTAACAGGAGTTGTTCCTCCAGGTGGGAACAAGGAAATGAGGCCCTCCTGCCCTCCTCAATGCCTTCTCCTCTCCATCTTCCCCCTGATCACGATTCACCTCCTTGGTGTCCAGAATAATTTTGATGATTTCAACGCTGGGCCAATCTTGCTGATTGTGGCTCCTTTGACCAGTGAGGGTCCACGCAGTAGAGTTTTCATGGAGCCCAGCCTTTAGAGTTGGCACTAGGCCTCTGCTACCACAGCTGAAGCAAGCTGGCCACTGACCAGGCCACAGTCCTGCCCGTGTTGAAATGGGGACCATTACCACATACAAGATACACAACAGCAGTTCCCCTTGAGAAACCATGAAGGTCAAGGGCAGTGAAAGTGTGGGCAGACTAATACCCACATGTTCCCTGGTAACATGGAACTAAACTGGCACCATTGGCACTGCGGCAGTTCCAGTTGGTGGCTCAGCACCACCGCCTCAAGGGCAAATAGGTATGAGCAATAAACCCAACTTCCAGTGGTGCCCACACTCTGTGAAAGGCTAAGTTGGAAATAACAAGAGCTTTATTTAAATCACTCAGCTGGAGAGGATGATCACATTTCGGTTCAATAATAAACATTATTTCCATCATTTCCCTTGTGATAGCACAACAGACGATGAATTTGCCAGTTGGTAAAAACATTAGCGAAAAGACACAAAAACACACAGCAGGGAAATGACAGCACGTGTGGCATCAAACATATGTGTAGACTTCCAACACAGTGATGTATCCAAGACTGCTCAGTCATGTTCACCCAATGTCCTCCTGTTCTCATCACTAAACCGCTCTGGTTCCTTCACTGACAGTGTCTCAATTTTAAAAATATTGTCCTTAGTTTTAAATAGCTTCCTTGTCTTACCCAAGCCCCTCCAAAGCATGTAAACTCTTTCAGCCTCATAGTCAGAGAGTCATACAGCACAGGAACAGACCCTTTGGTCCAACCAGTCCATGCCAACCATAATCCCAAACTAAACCAGTCCCAGCTGCCTGCTCCCGGCCCATATCCCTCCAAACCTTTCCTATTCACGTACTTATCCCAAAGTCTTTTAAACATTGTACCTGTATCCATATCCATCACTTCCTCAGGAAGCTCATTCTCACATGAACTGCTCTCTATGTAAAAATGTTGCCCTTTTTAAATCTCTCTCCTCTCAACTTAAAAATGTGCCACCTAGTCTTGAAAGCCTCCCATCCTAGAGAAAAGATAACTACCACTCACTCTATCAAGTCCTCCAAGATCTCAGTGTTCCTCTAACTCAGGTCTCTTGAACAAATCCTGATCATCTAGATGCTGGCTGGGTCCTACGTTCCAGAATTCTCTCCCAAAACCTTTCCCCTCCTTAGCTCCCACTTCTTCAACCAAGATCTCCATTGGACATCTCCTTATCAAGAATTGGTTTTAAACGTCATTTCATTACATTCATATGAAACATTTTGAGATGTTTTCCAATGGTGAAGGTGCTGAATAAATGCAAGTTGTTGTTGACGGTGAAAGAATAAAAGATGGTGGAAGAAGCCAGGGTGAATTTCCCAACTTTTCTCTGAGTAATGGCTGTGGGATTTTGTTTAACATCCAATGAGAGGACAGCTGGAAGCAGTACCTTTGACAGAGCAGCATTCCCTCAGTGATCAGAAGATGAGAGAAAATATGCTTTGAGATCACTCACTGTGTGCAGTTCTGGCCCCCACACTGTAGAAGGGACTCTGCAAAGGAGGAGATGCAGAGCAGGTACACTAGGATGCTGCCTGGGATGGAGCACTACAGCGATGAGGAGAGACTGGATATGCTTGGGGTGTTTTCTTTGGAGCAGAGCAGATGGAGGGGAAACTCGATAGGGGCGGCTAAGATTCTGAGGGATATTGACTAGGGGAATAAAAAAGCAGCTGTTCCCCTGAGTCAAAGGGCCAAGATGTGGACTTGTTGGACCGAAGGGCCTGTTTCCACACTATAAGTAATCTACTCAAAGAAGACATGCATACTTTCAAAGTGAAAAGCAGGAGGTTTAGGGGGGAATTTCAGGAAAATCTTTTTTACCCAGAGGGTGGTGGGATGCCCAGCCTGGGAGGGGGGTCGAGGGTGGGAAACCCCACAGCCTTTAAAAAGCACTTGGATGAGCACTTGAAGTGTCAGAACATTCAAGGGAAAGGGGGTAGTGTGTTTTTTGGTGCTACAGGCACAATGTTTTCCAATAAGAAACACGTATGATGAATGTTTCACAAATGTATGACCAAATTCTGACAAGTGGTAAGAGCTCTGACAATTGCGATCTCTTGGAAAGAGGACTACTTTGTGAGTCAAAGCAAGGAAGTAAGACCAAAAGGCCATCAGAAATAGCAACAGGATTAGGCCATTCAGCCCCTCGAGTCTGCTTCAGATGATAGCATCGTGGCTGATCTGACATTCTCTCCATCCACTTTCCTGCCCCTTCTCCCAACACTTGATTCTCCGACTGACCAAAAATCTCTCTGTCTCTGAAATATACACAAGAACTCCGCCCCCACACCTCTCTGTAGCAAGGAGCCCCAAAGACTCATGACCCTCTGAGGGACCTTATTGTTTTACAGCGGAGAGTGGTGGAAGCTGGGCGCAAGTGAGGTCAGAGCAGCAAGGCTGTTGGGAAGGCAAGTGATTGCTATTTAAGTGGATGTTGGGAAGGTGTTTCTGTTAGGTGGGGAGACTAGGACACGTGAGCACAACCTTAGAATTAGAGGGGGTCAATTTAAAATGGAAATGAGGAGACATTTCTTCAGCCAGAGAGTGGTGGGCCTCTGGAATTCATTGCCACGAAGTGCAGTGGAGGCCGGGACGTTAAATGTCTTCAAGGCAGAGATTGATAAACTCTTGATCTCACAAGGAATTAAGGGCTGTGGGGAGAGTGCGGTAAGTGGAGTTGAAATGCCCATCAATCATGGTTAAATGGCGGAGTGGACCCAATTGGCTGAATGGCCTTACTTTCCACTCCTATGTCTTGAGGTCTTATAGAAGAAATTCCTCCTTATCTCAGTCTGAAATCGATGCCCCTTTATTCTGAGACTATGCCCCCTTGTCCCAGACCCTCCCATGAGGGGAAACAGCCTCTCAGCATTGACCCTGTCAAACCCCTTAACAATCTGATAGGTTTCAATGAGGTCACCTCTCATTCCAAACTCCAGTCAGTAGAGTCCCAACCTGTTTTACCTTAGCTCTTAAGACAATCCCTCCATCCCAGGGATCATCCAAGTGAACTTTCTCTGAACTGTGTTCAATGAAGTGACATCTTTCCTTAAAAAAGGGACCAAACCTGCCCACAGTATGACAGATGTGGTCTCCCCAGCACCATGGACAGCTGCATAAGACCTCCCGACTCTACACTCCGAACCCCCTGAAATACGGGCCCACATTCCACTAGCCATTACTTGCTGCCCCTGTGTACTCACTTGCTGTGTTTCGTGCAGAGGTTTCCTGAGTCCCTTTGTGTTGCAGTTTTCCTCCTTTCCAAAATGAAAAGCTTCACATTTTCCGACATTATATTCCACCTGCAAAAACTGAGCTAAATCCTGAGCACCAGCTGAGATAAAGAGGTTTTGGATTAGTGGTGCTGGAACAGCACAGCAGTTCAGGCAGCATCCGAGGAGCAGCAAAATCAACATCTCGGGCAAAAGCCCTTCATCAGGAATGAAGGGCTTTTGCCTGATACGCCGATTTTCCTGCTCCTCGGATGCTGCCTGAACTGCTGTGCTCCTCCAGCACCACTAATCCAGAATCTGGTTTCCAGTATCTGCAGTCAATGTTTTTACCTGGGATAAAGAAGTGAACAACCTGTGTTGCTATTTTCATAATCTCTGTGGATGTTAATCCTGGAGTTAATTTATAGAGTCGTAGAGATGTACAGGACGGAAACAGACCCTTCGATCCAACTCGTCCACGCCAACCAGATATCCCAACCCAATCTAGTCCCATTTGCCAGCAGCTGGCCCATATCCCTCCAAACCCTTCCTATTCATATACCCATCCAGATGCCTTTTAAATGTTGTAATTGTACCAGCCTCCACCACATCCTCTGGCAGCTCATTCCATACACGCACCACCCTCTGTGTGAAAAAGTTGCCCCTTAGGTCTCTTTGATATCCTTCCCCTCTCACCTTAAACCTATGCCCTCTAGTTCTGGACTCCCCCACCCCAGGGAAAAGACTTTGTCTATTTGCCCTACCCATGCCCTTCATGATTTTATAAACCTCAGCCCCAATGTTCCAGGGAAAACAGCCCCAGCCTGTTCAACCCCTCCCTGTAGCTCAAATCCTCCAACCCTGGCAACTTCCTTGTAAATCTTTCTGAACCCTTTCAAGTTTCACAACGTCCTTCTGATAGGAAGGAGCCAAGAATTGCTCACAATATTCCAAAAGTCGTGCAACCAACATTCTGAACAGCCACAGCATGACCTCCCAACTCCTGTACTCAATACTCTGACCAATAAAGGAAAGCATACCAAACACCTTTTTCACTATCTTATCTACCTGCAACTCCACTTTCAAGGAGCTATGAACCTGCACTCCAAGGTCTCCTTGTTCAGCAACACTCCCTAGGACCTTACAATTAAGTGTATAAGTCCTGCTAAGATTTGCTTTCCCAAAATGCAGCACCTCACATTTATCTGAATTAAACTCCACCTGACACTTCTCAACCCATTGGCCCATCTGGTCCAGATCCTGATGTAATCTGAGGTAACCCTCTTTGCTGTCCACTACATCTCCAATTTTGGTGTCATCTGCAAACTTACTAACTATACCTCTTATGCTCACATCCAAATCATATATATAAATAATAAAAAGTAGAGAGCCCAGCACCGATCCCTGTGGGCACTCCACTGGTCACAGGCCTCCAGTCTGAAAAACAACCCTCCACTACCACCTTCTGTCTTCTACCTTTGAGCCAGTTCTGTATCCAAATGGCTAGTTCTCCTTATATCTGGGGTATTTTAACCTTGCTAACCAATCTCCCATGGGGAACCTTGTTGAATGCCTCATTGAACTCCCCTCAGATCATGTTCATCACTCTGCCCTCATCAATCCTTTTTGTTACTTCCCCAAAAAACTCAATCAAGTTTGTGAGACATGATTTCCCACACTCAAAGCTATGTTGACTATCCCTAATCAGTCCTTGCCTTTCCAAATGCATGTGAATCCTGTCCCTCAGGATTACCTCCAACAACTTGCCCACCACCGAGGTCAGGCTCACTGGTCTATAGTTCCCTGGCTTATCCTTATCACCCTTCTTAAACAGTGGCACCACGTTTGCCAACCTCCAGTCTTTCGGCACCTCACCTGTGACTATCAATGATACAAATATCTCAGTAAGAGGCCCAGCAATCACTTCCCTAACTTCCCACAGAGCACTAGGGTACACCTGATCAGGTCCTGGGGATTTATCCACCTTTATGTGTTTCAAAACATCCAGCACTACCTCCTCTGTAATCTGGACATTTTGCAAGATGTCACCATCTATTTCCCCACAGTCTATATCTTCTGCGTGCTTAGCATTGCATTTTATGAAATGTAAATTAAGTATCTGGTCAATGGTAACCTCCAGGATGTTGATCGTGGGGGATTCAGCAATGGTAACACCGTTGAATATCAAGGAAGTGTGGTGAGATTGTCTCTCACTGGTGATGATTATAGCTTGGTATTTGTGTGGTGTAAATGTTACTTGTCAGCCCAGGCCTGGATATCATCCAGATCTTGTTTTGAGCATGGACTGCTTCAATACCTGAGGAGTTGTGAATGATGCTGAACATTTTACAATCATCGGTGAACATCCCCAATTCTGACCTTCTGATGGATGGAAGGTCATTGATGAAGCAGCTGAAGATGGTTGGGCCTAGGACACTCCCCTGAGGGACTCCTGCAGAGATATCCTGGAGCTGAGATGACTGACCCCCAACAACCACAACCATCCTCCTATGTCTCCGATATGACTCCAACCAGCAGAGAGTTTGTCCCCTAATGCCCATTGATCTCAGTTTTGCTCGGGCTCCTTGATGCCACACTCGGTCGATTGCAGCCTTGATGTTAAGGGCTGTCCCTCTCCCCTCCCCTCTGGAATTCAGCTCTTTTGTCCATGTTTGACCCAAGGCTGTAATGAGGTCAGGAGCTGAGTGATCCTGGGGGACCCAAACTGGGCGTTACTAAGCAAGTTATTGCTGAGCAGGTGCTGCTTGATAGCCCTGTCACTGACCCCTTCCATCACTTTACTGATCGAAAGGAGACCGATGGGACAGAATTTGGCCGGGTTGGATTTGTCCTGGGATTTGTGTACAGAACATACCTGGGGAGTTTTCCACATCGTTGGTTTGATGTCAGTGTTGTAACTAGTGGAACAGCTTGGCTAAGGGAGTCACAAATTCGGTGGACAAGTTTTCAGTACTATTGCTGAACTGCTGTCAATGCCCATAGCCTTTGCAGTATCCAGTGACTCCAATCATGAATCACCCACTCAGCACTTCTGGCTGAAGATCACTGACTTGTTTTCTCTTGCTTAGTTTTCAAGGACTCTCGATACTCTTGTCAATTGTTATGCCAACAAGACAGTTTTATAACAAACATTCTTAGCTTTATATTTCACTTTGCACATTTCCATTCTCGATGTGGTTTTCTATGACATCTCAAGCAGTTTATAGAACATAGAATGTGAACATAGCACAATACATCACAGTACAGGCCGTTTGGCCCTCAATGCTGTGCCACTCTAAGGTCAAACTGACTGACATACCCTTCATTGCACTATCTTCCATGTGCCTATCCAAGAGTTGTTTCAATGTCTGTAATGTATCTGACCCTACTATCACCGCTGGCAGTGCATTCCATGCACCTACCACTCTCTGTGTAAAGAACCTACCCTTGACATCTTCCCTAAACTTTCCTTCAATCACCCTAAAATTATACCCCCTCATGATAACCATTTCTGCCCTGGGAAAAAGTTTCTGGCTATCCACTCTATCTATGCCTCTCGACATCATGAAAACCTCTTATCAAGTCACATCTCATCCTTCTTCACTCAAATGAGCAAAGCCCTAGCTTCCTCAACCTTTCTTCATAAGACCTGTCCTCCAATCCAGGCAACATCCTGGTAAATCTCCTCTGCACCCTCTTTAAAGCTTCCACATCTTTCCCATAATGAGGCGACCAGAACTGAACACGATATTCCAAGTGTGGTCTAACCAGGGCTCTATAGAGCTGCAGCATAACCTCGCGGCTCTTAAACTCAATCCCCCTGCTAATGAAAGCCAACACACTACTTGCCTTCTTGACAACCCTATTGAATTGGGTGGCAACTTTGAGGGATCTATGGATATGAACTCCAAGATCCCTCTGTTCCTCCACACTGCCAAGAATCCTGCCTTTCACTCTGTATTCTGCATCAAATTTGACCTTCCAAAATGAATCGCTTTAACTTTTCCAGGTTGAACTCCGTCTGCCACTTCTCAGCCCAGCGCTGCATCCTGTCAATGCCCTGTCGTGACCCACAACAGCCCTCCACACTATCCACCACTCCACTGAGCTTACCATCAGCAAACCTACTGCCACGGTGATACTGTCCCTGATGAGCAATGCCACCCCTCCACCTGTTTTACCTCCCCCATGATTCCTTTTGGAACATCCAAACCCTGGAACATCCACCAACCGTTCCTGTCCCTGTGATATCCAAGTCTCTGTAATGACCACAACATCATAGTTCAAAGTACTGATCCATGCTCTAAGTTCATCACCTTTATTCCTGATACGTTTTGCATTAAAATAGACACACTTCAGCCCACCACACTGACTGCCCTATCAAGTGCCTAAACCTCCTCACAGACTCTCTGCACACTGCATCTGGCTGTTCATACTTGCTCCATTATCTGACCTGTAGCTCCGGTTCCCACTCCCCTCGCCCATATGCTCATACTCGTTAAAGTTTAGAAATATGAGAGGAGATCTAATATAAGGATGTGAAAGAGGATTGAGAAGGTAGTTGTAGAGAGGTCATGTGAGACAACCTAGAACGAGAGATCATAGCTTTGGGATAAGGGGTAGCAGATTCAAAACTGAGATGAAGAGAAATTCCTGCTGTCAAAGGGTAGTGAGTCTGTGGAATTCACTCCCCCAGAGTGCAGTGGATGCTGAGTACGGTGAAGGGGGAGATAGAGAGATTTTTCATTCGTAACAGGCTGAACAGCCATGGACAGCGGGTGAGATGAGATCAGCCATGATTATACTGAATGGGGGAGCAGGCTAGAGGGGCTGAATGGCCTAATGCAGCTCCGGTTTTTCATGTACTTATTGCAGTAAATCCATTTCCACTCAGAGCAGCGTGCACTACTCATTAATAAACATGAGCAGGTTGTGTTATACTTCCAAAATCTAAAGGAGGTGTTGGAGGTGCAAAGGGATCTGGGAACAAAAGTCCATCACTAACAATAATGACACAGAGTCACAAGGCCATCGGAAATCAAACCAAACCAGCAAGTTAAGGAGTTGGATAGAGGCTATGCTAAAGCTATATCGAGCTTTGGTTAGATCACTCTTGGAGTACGGTTCAGCTGTCTGCAATATAAAAGTCACTGTAAAGGCAGCAGCAAAGAACGATCTATAAGATTGCTCTTAGGAATGTGAGGTGACAGCCATCAGGAGAGGGTGAACAGCCTCAATCTGTTTTTCAAAGTTTCTGATTGAATAAGCACAGAGAGAATGTTTCCACTTATGGGAAAGAGCAAAACTAGAGGCAGTCAATACATGAAATCCGATCTGAAATTCAGGTAGAGAAGGCTTTCTTCAGAGAGTGCTGAGAGTGCGGGCCTTGCCTGCACAGGGGAATAGCTGGA
Organism: Hemiscyllium ocellatum; assembly: GCF_020745735.1. Lineage (NCBI taxonomy): Eukaryota > Metazoa > Chordata > Chondrichthyes > Orectolobiformes > Hemiscylliidae > Hemiscyllium > Hemiscyllium ocellatum. Next base: position 5,194,082 of record NC_083424.1, on the reverse strand, counting down.
AGCAACAGTATCGAGCACTAGGTTGTTGAGGAAGAAACGCAAGTTGAACATTTTGAAGGTAGAGTAAATTAAGGAAGGGTGGCAGGAGGATTGAGGGGTATCTAGACCTGCATTTGGAGAAATTTATTGCTAAAAGAAATTGTACTCTGACTTGTCACCTCTAAGAGTTTGCAGTTTTGGAGGAGAAACCTCCACCCAAAATAACAATGGGCGGACAGGGTGAAAATGACCACTTTCCAAGCCATTGTGTAACCCTGTGCAAACTCTAACTCAGCTGCCCCAAACAGGACTATCGAGTCTTACAGATGAATCCTGTCTGGGATTGACCGAGGTAGCCATGGTGATTACAGATTGTTCAGAGTTCTTGACTTTGGATAGGGTTGCTCCTTACATTGTCCTATCATCACAGAAGTACACCATTGATTCATTCGCACAACATGTTCGGTTTAGGCTCAGGTCATTGACAGATTTGGGAAGCATCCATTGTCCCTTCCAGATGAGCTTTTAGGGCTCACTAATCTCCTCTCACATTGGGCATGAGGCTCAGTGAGCCTGATACTAACTTCCTACAATCAACTCAGTCAGCTCGGATTAGAATAGGTTCCATAAATTTCATAGGTTGCCTCTGGAATTGAATTGAATTGAATTTATTGTCATGTGTACCGAGGCACAGTGAAAAGCTTTGTCTTGCGAGCAATACAGGCAGAGTTAAGTAGCATAGGTAAGTAAATAATAGGTAAACAGCAGCAAAAAACAAAAACACAGGGACAGGCAAATTTAACTGACCTAAAATAACTAGTTTGATACCGAGATGGACCTTTGAAAATCTCCTCAATGTCTTAGAGTTAGAGTCATAGAGATGTACAGCACGGAAACAGACCCTTAGGTCCAATCCGTCCATGCCGACCAGATATCCCAACCCAATCTAGTCCCACATGCCAGCACCCGGCCCATATCCCTCCAAACCCTTCCTATTCATATACCCATCCAGATGCCTCTTAAATGTTGTAATTGTACCAGCCTCCACCACATCCTCTGGCAGCTCATTCCATACACATACCACCCTCTGTGCTGTTGTTTTGACTTTCTTTTCCAAAGTTCTAAAACAATGCCGCAGCATATAAAACATTAATTGCTGCTCCTGGAATTGGAGGAAATCACCTCCAACACCTAAAATACCTCAAAAAAGGAGCAGCTGTTGCAGCCTGAAATTTTTCCTGTCCTTCATCTTGGATTACCCAGAATCCTAACTGATAGCCAAGAGACTGAGCGAAGATCTCCAAGTAGCTGCTGCTACTTACTGCACAGCTTAAAGGAACAAAGCAGGTGAGCAGCACACAGAAGGAAGCACCTACCTGGGAGGTCATACCGTGACATGGATACAGGATAGCTCTGTCGTCTTCTTCTGAGCCTTGGTCTAAGCAATAGCCACTCGCTTTGCTGTTTCGTACCTATTGGATTAAAAGGAAATGCAGGTTCAAACTCAAGCCTGACTGCAAGAACTTCCTGAGAGTGTTTGCAACTGATTTTTAACACCAACCCTAAATCCCTCCCTTTGACCTTTCTAGCCTAAGGAACCAGGTTACGGGCAGCTTGTTTGTCAGAAACAGACATCACATTGTGAGAAGCAAAACCAGAAAAGCTCAGCAGGTCTGCCGGCATCTGTGGAGTGAAATTAGAGTTAACGTTTCGGGTCGAGTGACCCCGCCTCAGAATCGTACTGAGGAAGGGTCACCAGACCTGAAACGTTAACTCTGATTTATCCCCACAGATCCTGCCAGACCTGCTGAGCTTTTCCAGCAATTTCTGTTTCTTATTCTGATTCCCAGCACCCCCCAGTTCATTTGGTTTTTAATTGGCACTTTGTGAAGTTGTGAAAGAAGATACACTTCCACTTTAAGTGGAAGTCTTGCGGGAGCAAGAGAGGGATGTTACTTGACTGCATCTCCATATGTGTGCTGACCCTGGGGCCCCTGTCACACTCCTCCATGTTAGCTGTATTCTATTTTATTCCCCAGTGCCATTAATATCACTGTTAGTGCGGGATCAGAAATAGGTTTCATGCTGAATATATAAAGTTTGAAGAAAAGGAGATAGAAGTACTTTCTAAAAGCATTAGTAAGAACAGCTAAAATGTAAAAAGCTTTCCTACAGTTATTTTAAGAACACTAATCTCTTAGGAGTAACCTCGACTGCTTCAAGCCCTCTTTCAGAGGGACTATTGGCAGACTGATGTGGATTTGAGAATTGTGCTTCTAATTTGACTCACAAAACATGGTTTGGTTTTAAAAAGCGCCCCCCCTCCTTCCCCACTTCTACACCAGGTCATGTTACAGCCCATCCTTCTAACCACAGCACGCTCTTCCAACACCTCCCCCAGGTCAGCTCAGAGGAGGGATTCGACAATTTTCATGACACTGCTATCTTGGGTGAACTCCTTAACTGGAAAATAATCAATGGTTCGATCCTTCCACACCCTGAGATTACTCAGAAATGAGATTCACAGCAAGTGTGCAAGGTTTAAATGGGAGATGAATACGCCCCAGTACAGTCGCCTCTTTGCTACACTCGCTCACAAAAGGGACAAGCTGCAAGGTTTACATGTTTCTAATTTTGTCAGGGCGATAAACAGGATTGAGCGAAGGCAATGGGTTTAGCTTTTGAATCTTCTGTAAATCTCTTGCTCTCTGTAAAGAAGCTTAAGGATTTACATCAAATCAAAGTCGATCACATCAAAGGGAGGATTTCTCAATCTTTCCAAGTCCCAAAAGCGCTTTACAGAATCACAGAATGGTCCAGCACAGGAAGAGGCCATTCAGCCTGCTGTGTCCGTGCTCGTTCTCCAACTGAGCTTGCTGGCTTCTTCCAGTGTTTTTACAAACTCAGCTTCCAGACTAACGTACAGGATATGGTCCCTCAGAGACTCCATTTGATGGGGCATAACCCCTTTACACAGCACCAGCTACTGTAGTGTCAGGATGATGGTTCAGTTTCTGAAGCATGGGTAGGTGAATAGGTAATGGGTAGGTGAATGGGCATGTGGGGAGGTGTGAAGGTGGGTACAGTGGGCAGTTTAGTCAATGATTACTGGGTTATGTAATGGAGGTAGTCCAGTAAAGGTTCACCAGGGGGAAGGTACCAGGTATCGAGGAACTGTCTTTCTTTCATTCGCTCAAGAGATGTGGCTAGGGGAGCAATTATTACTCATCCTTAATTGACCAGAGGGTTGTTAAGAGTCAATCACACTGCTGTGGGTCTGGCAGGCCAGACCAGGATAGGCTGACGGATGTCCTTGGCAAAAGTTAGGATTGCAGATGCTGGAGATCAGAGTCAAGATCAGAGTGGTGCTGGAAAAGCAAAGAAGGTCAGGCAGCATCCGAGGAGCAGGAAAATCAACGTTTCGGGCAAAAGCCCTTCCTGGTGAAGGGCTTTTGCCCGAAACATTGATTCTCCTGCTCCTCAGATGCTGTCTGACCTGCTGTGCTTTTCCAGCATCACTCTAATCTTGTCAGATTTCCTTCCTTAAAAGGACATTAGTGAATCAGCCGGGTTTTTCCTGACAATTGACAATGGTCATCATTAGACCCTTAATTTCAGCTTCTTTTTTTAAGTTGAATCCCAGTTCTACCATCTGCCGTGGTGAGATGTGAACCCAGGTCCCTAGGACTCTAGTTTCTGGATTAATACTCTAGAAAGAATACCACTTGGCCAGCACCTCCCCTCATGAGAGGTTGAGCTGGGCCTGTATTCATTGGAAGTTTCAGGTGACCTTTTGGAAACATCCAAGATTCTCAGAGGACAGGACAGAGTTGATGTGCAAAAGTTGTTTCCCTTGTGGGAGAGCCTAGGACCAGAGGTCGTCGTCTCAGAATAAAGGGTCACCCATTGAAGAGGGAGATGAGGAGGAACTTCTTCTCTCTGAGGGCAGTGAATCTGTAGAATTCTGTATCACAGAGGGCTGTCAGGGCTGGGTCATTAAGTGTGTTCAAGACTGACAGAGAGATTTTTCATCAGCAAGAGGAATCAATGGTTATGGGGGAAAGGCAGGAAAGTGGAGTTAAGGATTATCAGATTAGCCATGGTCTCATAGAACATAGAACATTACAGCGCAGTACAGGCCCCTTGGCCCTCAATGTTGCACTGACCTGTGGAACCAATCTGAAGCCCATCTATCCTACACTATTCCATATATTTGTTTAAATAAACATATGTTTATTCAATGAATGGTGGAACAGACTCGATGGGCTGAATGGCCTATTTCCACTCCTATATTTAATACTGTTCAGATTTGAAATGTGGGTGAGGTGTTGTAAGGATGAATGGATTATTGAGGATTGCAGATGCTGGAAACCAGGGCTTTTGCCCGAAAAGTTCCTGATGAAGAGCTTTTGCCCGAAACATCGATTTTGCTGCTCCTTGGATGCTGCCTGAACTGCTGTGCTTTTCCAGCACCATTAATCCAGAATCTGGTTTCCAGCATCTGCAGTCATTGTTTTTTACTGTGAAGATTCCACTGCTCTTCTTTGGAAATAGTGAAATATGATATTTTATGTTCACTCAAAACAGCAGACCTGGCCTTGGTTAATGTCCAATACAGGTGGCACCTCCACCCCTGCAGAACTCCCTCACTACTGGAGCCGGAGTCTCTGTCTTGATCTGGTGCTCATGTTTTCTGGGACTGGACTTGAATCCACAATGTTATGATGGTGTCACCTACTTAGTTACAGCCATCATCAAGGTGGCTTTAGAATTCCAGTTTGGTTCACCACTATCGGGAAGGCAGTATGACTGTGACAGCTTACCTCTCCATAGGTGATGGTATTGTTGTAGATCCTCATTTCAGGATAGACATTGTCCCTGTACCATCGGAAACTCCGACAATTCAATCTCTTGCGCAGTGCTATTCTATCTGAAACATCACCAAAATCAACCCCTGGATTCTGTGGAAGTGAAACAGGAAGAATTATAGAGTTGTACAACACAGAAGAATGTTGTGGTTCTGTTCACCGAGCTGGGAATTTGTGTTGCAGATGTTTCGTCCCCTGTCTGGGTGACATCCTCAGTGCTTCGGAGCCTCCTGTGAAGCGCTTCTGTGATCTTTCCTCCGGCATTTATAGTGGTTTGAATCTGCCGCTTCCGGTTGTCAGTTCCAGCTGTCCGCTGAAGTGGTCGGTATATTGGGTCCAGGTCGATGTGCTTATTGATTGAATCTGTGGATGAGTGCCATGCCTCTAGGAATTCCCTGGCTGTTCTCTGTTTGGCTTGTCCTATAATAGTAGTGTTGTCCCAGTCGAATTCATGTTGCTTGTCATCTGAGTGTGTGGCTACTAAGGATAGCTGGTCGTGTCGTTTCGTGGCTAGTTGGTGTTCATGGATGCGGATCGTTAGCTGTCTTCCTGTTTGTCCTATGTAGTGTTTTGTGCAGTCCTTGCATGGGATTTTGTACACTACGTTGGTTTTGCTCATGCTGGGTCCTTTGTCCTGGTGAGTTGTTGTCTGAGAGTGGCTGTTGGTTTGTGTGCTGTTATGAGTCCTCGTGGTCGTAGTAGTCTGGCTGTCAGTTTGGAAATGCTCCTGATGTATGGGAGTGTGGCTAGTCCTTTCGGTTGTGGCATGTCCTTGTTCCGTTGTCTTCCCTTAGGCATCTGTTGATGAAATTGTGCAGGTATCCGTTTTTGCCGAATACATTGTATAGGTGTTCTTCTTCCTCTTTTTGTAGTTCTGGTGTGCTGCAGTGTGTTGTGGCCCTTTTGAATAGTGTCCTGATGCAACTTCTTTTGTGTGTGTTGGGGTGGTTGCTTTCATAGTTTAGGACTTGGTCTGTGTGTGTGGCTTTCCTGTATACCTTTGTGGGGAATTCTCTGTTCGGTGTTCTTTGTACCATCACGTTTAGGAATGGGAGCTGGTTGTCCTTTTCTTCCTTTCTCGTGAATCGGATTCCTGTGAGTGTGGCGTTGATGATCCGGTGTGTGTTCTCTATTTCTGTGTTTTTAATGATTACAAAGGTGTCATCCACATATCTGACCCAGAGTTTGGGTTGAATTTGCGGTAAGACTGTTTGTTCTAACCTTTGCATTACAGCTTCTGCTATGAGTCCAGAGATGGGTGAGCCCATGGGTGCGCCGTTGATTTGTTCATATATTTGGTTGTTGAATGTGAAGTGTGTTGTGAGACACAGTCCAGTAGTTTGAGTATGGTGTCTTTGTTGATAGGTTCCCCATCCTGTTGTCTGTTCTGTATGTCCAGCAGGTTGGCTATTGTTTCTCTGGCTAGGGTTTTGTCGATAGAGGTGAACAGTGCCGTTACATCGAATGAGACCATGGTTTCTTCCTTGTCGATGTGTATATTTCGGATGATGTCCAAGAATTCCTGTGTTGATTGTATAGAGTGTCTGGATCCGCTGATAAGGTGTTTCAGGTCTCATTCGATGTAACGGCACTGTTCACCTCTATCGACAAAACCCTAGCCAGAGAAACAATGGCCAACCTGCTGGACATACAGAACAGACAACAGGACGTTGACCCTATCAATAAAGACACCATACTTAAACTACTGGACCTGTGTCTCACAACACACTTCACATTCAACAACCAAATATATGAACAAATCAACGGCACACCCATGGGCTCACCCATCTCTGGACTCATAGCAGAAGCTGTAATGCAAAGATTAGAACAAACAGTCTTACCGCAAATTCAACCCAAACTCTGGGTCAGATATGTGGGTGACACCTTTGTAATCATTAAAAACACAGAAATAGAAACACACACCGGATCATCAACACCACACTCACAGAAATCCGATTCACTAGAGAGGAAGAAAAGGACAACCAGCTCCCATTCCTAAACGTGATGGTACAGAGAACACCGAACAGAGAATTCCCCACAAAGGTATACAGGAAAGCCACACACACAGACCAAGTCCTAAACTATGAAAGCAACCACCCCAACACACACAAAAGAAGTTGCATCAGGACACTATTCAAAAGGGCCACAACACACTGCAGCACACCAGAACTGCAAAAAGAGGAAGAAGAACACCTATACAATGTATTCGCCAAAAACGGATACCTGCACAATTTCATCAACAGATGCCTAAGGGAAGACCACGGAATGAGGACATGCCACAACCCAAAGGACTAGCCACACTCCCATACATCAGGAGCATTTCTGAACTGACAGCCAGACTGCTGTGACCACTAGGACTCATAACAGCACACAAACCAACAGCCACTCTCAGACAACAACTCACCAGGACAAAGGACCCGAAACCCAGCATGAGCAAAACCAATGTAGTGTACAAAATCCCATGCAAGGACTGCACAAAACACTACATCGGACAAACAGGAAGACAGCTAACGATCCGCATCCATGAACACCAACTAGCCACGAAACGACACGACCAGCTATCCTTAGTAGCCACATACGCAGATGACAAGCAACATGAATTCGACTGGGACAACACTACTATTATAGGGCAAGCCAAACAGAGAACAGCCAGGGAATTCCTAGAGGCATGGCACTCATCCACAGATTCTATCAACAAACACATCGACCTGGACCCAATACACTGACCACTGCAGCAGACAGCTGGAACTGACAACCGGAAGCGGCAGAGACAAGTCACTACAAATGCCGCAGGAAAGATCACAGAAGCGCTTCACAGGAGCCTCCCAAGCACTGAGGATGTCACCCAGACAGGGGACGAAACGTCTGCAACACAAATTCCCAGCTTGGTGAATAGAACCACAACAACAAGCACCCGAGCTACAAATCTTCACTCAAATTTTGAACACAGAAGAATAATCACCGTTATTAACATAACCCTGGAAATACATCCCCCTCATCTATTTGACTTTTCCAATTTACGATAGATTCAAAACGGGGAAAATGTTTCCTCCTCCTCTCCCTTTTTAAAGTAATTGCTGCCAGTCTCCCTGAATAGACTGCATGATCAATGGGACACGTGTGAAATGTTGTTTGCATTATGGGGTGAACACTTTTTGGCCACTGTGTGTAATTGACCCATTAGAGCATCTGTTGCAATGTTGCACTTCATTGTAAAATCTATCTTTTTATTCCCTGGGAGATCAGAAATTAATTTTCAATTGAGCATGTCCTTTACAGATCATTTACAAATGGACAGTCAGGGACTGAATTATAAACAATGGAACTACAATAGCTGAGGTGAAAATGAGGACTGTAGATGCTGGAGATTAGAGTTGACAGGAGTTAAAATTGACCCTCAGCTGTAGTAGAGTCGAGAGTGTGGTGCTGGAAAAGCACAGCAGGTCAGGCAGCATCCGAGGAGCAGGAAAATCAACATTTTGGGCAAAAGCTCTTCATCAGGACCCAAAACATCAATTCTCCTGCTCCTCGGATGCTGCCTGACCTGCTGTGCTTTTCCAGCACCACACCCTCGACTCTACTACAGCTGAGAGTCAATGTTAATTCTTCTCAATTCCAATGGGAACCTCAGAATCATTCAGGCTCTTAAACAACATTCAGTTGAAATTCCTCCTGTTCTGCATCTCAAATCCATTGCATTTATCTGCCTTAATTCATTAAACCTGGCTTAATACAAATGTTAGTTTTGAAATTTTCAATTGACTCTCGGACTCAACAACATTTTGAGACTAAAATTTAAGATTTTCAATACTCTGTGTGTATGCAGAGTGTACTTCTCATGGACCTAGCTGTTATTTCAAAGTTACACCCACTTATTCACTTCCAGGATGTGGGTGTCGCTGGTCAGACCTGTGTTTATTGCCCATCCCTAATTACCCAGAGGACAGTTAAGAGTTGGTTACATTGCTGTAGACCTGGAGTCACATCTAGGCCAGATTTCCACAGAATCCCTACAGTGTGGAAGCAGGTCATTTGGTCCATCGAGTCCACACTGACCCTCTGAAATGCATTCCACCATATACCCTGCATTTCCCACAGCTAATCCACCTAGCCTGCCCAACCCTGGACACCGTGGGCAATTCAGCACAGTCAATCTACCCTGACCTGCACACCTTGGGATTGTGGGAGGAACCGGAGCCCCGGAGGAAAGCCACGCGGGAGAATTGCCAACTCCACACGGGTGGAGTCAACCCAGGTCCCTGGTGCTGTGAGGCAGCAGTGTTAACCACAGAGCCGCCACTTCCTTCCCGAAAGGGCATTAGTGAACCAGATGGGCTTTTACGACAACTGACACTGGTTACATGGTCACCACTAGGCTAGCACTGTCTTTCCCCAAGTTCCAGGTTTGTTTAACTGAATTCTCCATCTGCTACAGTAGGAATTGAATGCATGTCTGTAGAACATTGAGCTGGGGTTCTGGGTTACTAGTTCAGTGCTATTTCAGCACCACTTTCCCATTGCCCTATCGATTTCTCTCTATTATACCTATCAACTAATTTAATCTTTTTAAAGACCTCTATAAGGTCATCTTCTAATCTTCAATATTGAAAAAGACCTGGTCACTAGATATATCCTCAGTCTAAAATTTGCTCCTGATTATACTGTTGTTTGATGGAGCTTGCTGTGTATTAACTGACTGTCTCAATTCCTCCTAAGAATATTTCATTACACTACCTCCTGCCTCCAACTGCCCTCATTCAGTGACTTCACTTGAAAGTAATGGAATAACGTCAGGTGTTCTGAGGTAGCTCTCTTTTTCTCTGGTTGAAGTTTGAGTGGTATGGAAAGACCAACATTTCTTTCTTGAGTAATTGAGGAAACGTTGTATTGATGCTCAGGATATAACTTCTCTCCACCCCAGGACAAACTAGCATCACTGAGTCGTGTTCCATCAAAGAGATGGAAATGAGTTGAATCTAATTGGTCCTCAGGACCTCACCTTTCCTAACTAGATATGAAATAATTTAGAAAACAATTTCAAAAATAAAGAAACCCAGTATGAGATTGTTGCTTCATTATTCCTTCTTGGGGAGGGGGGAAGAATATCATGATTAAAGTTTTCCCTGGGGCATGGGACATGTAAAGATCACTCTGCTACGGTTTATTACACTCCCCTCCATTGGCTATCGCAATGCACAACTCCAGGCTCTGGGGATGACCAAAGCAATGATGGTTGCCAACTCTCGTTGGGTGTAGTCCAGGATTTTTCATCACGCCTGCATTCCCTGCTCTTTCCCCATTGGTTATTCAAAGTCTCATGCTGGTTGGAAAACAGATTCAACTGAATGACTCTCAGCTTTCAGTCAAACATTGTCCTTTTCTCCATCTTGGAACAACTTATGAAAAATATTAATAATGTTTTGCTCCTGAACTCCCCTTTCCCAAACTCCTCCCTCTCACATTGTCCCCTCACAACATTCCCCTCAAGCTCCTACAGCTCGCAACAATAAGGGTTCAGATGTGCAATGCCAAGACAGACAGTGCTGTGCCCCAAGGGTTGGGAAATGGAGGTTAGAATAGTGAGATGATTGATTTTAACTGGCACAGACTCAATGGGCTGAAGGACCTTTTCTCTTTCTGACTCCATGACTCAATCTATCCCCAAACTCCTCCCATCCCTAAAATTCTGCCTCTCCAACCATCCCACATTCCAAGCTCTCCCTTCCCAACCTCTCCTTTCCCCAAACCCTCTGCCTCCCTACTCTTCCCTCCAAACTACCTCCCCCCCACCCCCCGCATCCATGAGGGAGTCTCAGAGAAAGTCGCTTGGAGAGGTGACAGATTCCCGTGGAGACTGCAATGTCCTTCCAGTTCTTTCCAATTCTGGGACTTGGAAGGCACATGATTAGCATCTCAAAAACTGAGGCCTTGATCCAACACAGGCTTGGTGTGTTTGTGACGCAGATCAGTATTGCTGCATCACTGCAGATTCATGCAATTTCTGCACAGCTCAGCCAGAGGTTCTAACCCCCTGCCTGCCCCACACGGTCTCCACCCCTTCAGCAGCTACACTCAAACTGGTCAAAACTCTATCCCATTCTCCCAGGAAGGTGCCACCTCCCCCAGTACTGACAGTCCTACAGCATGGGACATTCCCACAGTCCCAGACTCTGTCACATCTACTCTCACGCAGACGAGTGCCTGTTTCTAATCTACAATATCGAAATGCTGTGGGTCTTCCAGTTGCTGTTAAAAGTGGAATACAGATTTTAACAGGAATACCAACTGGGCACTTTCTAATTCCTGTTTAGTGCTGGGCTAAACTCCTACCCCATTGTGTGGGTTGGATGACTCACTCTGTTTCACATTGGAGTCTCTTTGGAGAGTGAGATGTTACTGCACAAGGGTGTGGAGCACCAACCATGAGAATTGAAGAGCTTTATTCAGGCCAGGACACAGGTTTGCTCAATCGATCCACAGCAGCATCTGGTACTGACTTACAATACAAGGAAGTGGTGGATGTTGGTTCAATTACAACATTTAAAAGACATTTTAAAAGTACATGAATGGAAATGGTTGAGGGGGATTTAAGAACAATGAAAATTACAGTACAGGAACAGATCTTTCGGCCCTTCAAACCTACGGTCCAGGAGTTGGCAGGTGGGACTATTTGAGTTTGGGATTATCTTCAGGTTGGACCGAAGGGTCTGTTTCCGTGCTGTATGACTCGATGAATATGTACTACTAGCTTCTCCATGTCTCACTAACCAATATACAAGACCCTCTACCTCCTTCTCAAACAAATCATCACCAGTGACCAGAACCATTGGCCTTTCTAGACCGTGTATTTTCACCTGCCTGGTCCATACTTACGTTTATCGGGATATTCCATGCCATGTAGACGTGTGATTTGAAGTCATCCATCCAGACCTCAGCAGCTCGGAGGGCGTTACGCTTGGCGTAGTAGTCAATGTCGTTGTTGTATGGCTTCTTTGTGCGTTCGATGTGGGCCACTCTTGAGCAAGGCAGGACCTCCATGCTGCCCCCGCACTGCCAGACCTGTGTGTGGGTGGGTGAGTTCATTCAGTCTCAGAGTTCACTGGAACCAAAATGCACAGTTACCACCCCCACACACCCCCGCCACAACCAAATCATCCCACAACATCAAACATCAAGAGCCCCACGCTGATACTAACCAAACAAACCGTCGGTTCTTTCACGGTGTCCAGGGAAACCTCACACCTACATCAAGGGGGTGTTCCCAAACTTTTTCCACTCGAGTTGTGGTTTCCAGCTTCAAACTGGGGTGGGCCCCTGTTGAGGGAGGGGTGGGAGGAGGAGGAAGGGGAAGCGGCCTGTTCGAGGAGGAGGTGTGGACTAGGGAGGGTAAAGGAGGGGATTCCATCACGCAGCACAAGAATGTAAAGCCAACCTTTCCTCCCCATTCAGGAGTCAGGAATTCCGGCCATGCCCACACGAGGATTCAAAGCTGGCCTGGGGATTGTTTACTCGGCTGGAGTCCTGGCAGCCACGATGGGCGGCACGGTGGCACAGTGGTTAGCACTGCTGCCTCACAGCGCCTGAGACCCGGGTTCAATTCCCGACTCAGGCGACTCTCTGTGTGGAGTTTGCACGTTCTCCCCGTGTCTGCGTGGGTTTCCTTTGGGTGCTCCGGTTTCCTCCCACAGTCCAAAGATGTGCGGGTCAGGTGAATTGGCCATGCTAAATTGCCCGTAGTGTTAGGTAAGGGGTAAATGTAGGGGTATGGGTGGGTTGCGCTTCGGCGGGTCGGTGTGGACTTGTTGGGCCGAAGGGCCTGTTTCCACACTGTAAGTAATCTAATCTAATCTACCATCTCACAGACCCTGCATCTCCTCTTGCGGTCCCCACTTTGGAAAGCCCTGACCTACAGGTGACTCCAACCCAAATGTCATGGTTGAATCTTAATTCCCTCAGGCCAACAAGAAATTAATGGCTGCCCAAAATCCGTGTTTTGGAAAAGTTACTAACATAATATGAAAGAATGACTACTCCCTCCCCAACGATGCACAACATAATCTCCTGTCCCTGGAGATGGACAAACTGGGGGCAGTGTGTGTTGGGGGAGTGGGGCATGCTCCAACAACAAGACTAACCTTCATTGAGATAGCACCTTCAGTGCAATGACATGTCCCAAGGAGCTTCACAGAAACATTATAAAGCACCGTGAGACACAGACACATTGTGAGACACTTGATTAGATGGGCAAAGGTTTGGTGAAAAACTTAAATTTCAAGCCATTTCTTCAAGGAAGAAAGCAAGGAAAAGAGTTAAGGCGGATTGGGAAAATGTTCCCGAATTTTGGACCGGGGTGCTCGAGTGATTAAGATTCAGGCTTAAAAAGCCAAGATCAAAAGTGTATTGATATCTTGGACAACTCCAGGTCACAGCAGAGATGGAGATGGACGGGCTACAGAGGGATTTGAGAATTTTAAAGATCCAAACATTGCCAGGCGTGGATTGGTGGGGAGTGTAAAACTAGAGGGCAGAGGTTTAAGGTGGGAGGGGAGAGACACAAAAATACCGGACAGAGGGTGATGAGTGTCTGGAACAGGCTGCCAGTGGTGGAAGTGAGTACAGTTTTGACATAAAAGACACATTTGGGACAGGTATGCGGATGAGATAGGTGACAGATGGGGACCAAACACAGGCAAATAGGACAAGTTTAATTATGAAAACTGGGCGGAACGGGAAGTTGGGCCGAAGGGCCTGTCTCCATGCTGTACACCTCAATGACTCTGGTAAGCACAGGATTTAAACTGTAAAACTGATGTGAGGCTGCAAGATATACTGATGGCCGGCCCCATCCCATCACACAGTGCCATTTAACTCAGCTCCTGGAATAGAGACATGGCTCACATAGTATTGAAGAATTCAGTTCCTGGTATTCACATACGTACACTACACTCACAGGCACTTCCAGGTCTAGGCTCTAGAGAAGTAATTCAGATGTACATTTCCCTCAGAATGACATGCTTCAAGAGAGCAGCACTCAATCCAATGGAGACTGAGAGTTTTCCACCATTAGGTGACATGCTGTGACACGGTGCTGATAAAATGAGATTGTCTTTGGAAGGCACACTACACACCTGCTGTGAGGCATAACGCAACAAATGGGATTTACTGAGAGTTAGGACATGCAAAGCAGGGTTTTAGGTAAAATAAGACAAAGGACAGCGGACGCTGGAGACAGACAAACAGACGCAGAAATTGCTGGGGAGATCCAGCAGGTCTGGTAGCATCTGGGAAACGGAAACCGAGTTAATGTTTTGAGTCATAGAGTCATACAGCTGTACAGCACAGAGACAGACCCTCCAGTCCAACTCATCCACGCTGACCAAATATCCTAAATTAATCTAGTCCCATTTACCAGCACTTGGCCCATATCCCTCCAAACCCTTCCTATTCATATACCCATCCAGATGCCTTTTAAATGTTGCAATTGTACCAGCCTCCACCACATCCTCTGGCAGCTCATTCCATACACGTACCACCCTCTGTGTGGAAAAGTTGCCCCTGAGGTCTCTTTGATATCTTTCTCCTCTCACCCTAAACCCATGCCCTCTAGTCCTGGACTCCCCCACCCCAGGGAAAAGACCTTGTTTATTTATCCTATCCATGCCCCTTGTGATTTATAAACCTCTATAAGGTCACCCCTCAGCATCCGATGCTCCAGGGAAAACAGCCCCTGGTCTATTCAGCCTCTTCCTATAGCTTAAAACCTGGCAACATCCTTGTCAATCTTTTCTGAACCCTTTCATGTTTCACAACATGTTTCCTATCGCAGGGAGACCAGAACTGAAGCCGGTATTACAAAAGTGGCCTCACCAATGTCCTGTACAGCTGCAAATGATCTCCTGACTCCTGTATTCAATACTCAGACCAACAAAGGAAAGCATACCAAATGCCATCTTCACTATCCTATCCACCTGCGACTTCAATTTGAAGGAACTGTAAACCTGCACTCCAAGATCAATGACCTTTCTTCAGAGTTTCGGGTTGAATGTGGGAGGCAGACCAGGTATTTGTTGGATTGTCATGTCTAATGTTACTGTGATGAGATGTTCAGCAGCAAGGAATAATAAGGAAATGGAAATTGACATGTTTCTTGTAGGAAATGGTCTCTGCCATTTTACACACATGAAAAAGCCTTGTCCTGAGATTTTAAAAAAACCCTTTAGCTCAGCAGATAGGAATTTCAGAAGCATGTCTTAGGGCTTTTACTTGTTAATGCCACATAGTGCTATTCTCTTCCTAACAGTCTGAATCAGATTTTTCTCAGATAAGAAAGATTTACAACCATACTATTTATTGAACTATTAGGATTTGTTCTGTGCTGTCAAAAGGTGACATTGTTGAAAACAAAATCAATGAAATTTGCCAGTGTAAGAAGTCAGAGTGACTGAAGATGGTATCATTTCACACCACTAATGCTATTAGACTTGCATATTACATTGAAAATTGAGTTGAAATACTATTAAATATTAATTAAATTTGTGCTTTCAAAGTGGGATAGCTTTTAATCCATAAGGCAAGCATAACATTGCAACGTGCTGTGTTTAGAATCGGTTTCTTAATGAACTTTGAGTTTTAAATTATCAAAAGTCTATTTCTCTCACTCAATTTCCCAGGGAGCTAAGAGCAAACCTATGCAAGAGATCAAAAGGAACACTCTGACTGATCAAGTACAAGTCTTATAGCTGGAAGGTCTTTGGCAGAATTTTCATCCCTCTGTCAGCACGCACCGTCGTTTTAGGACAACAGACAAAGGTCAGGAATGAAGAGATGAATTAATGCATTGGATTTCACTCCTGCATTACATCAATAGGCAGCACTGGGACTAATCCATCTGAAGAGAGACAGCCAGGAGAGAGTGAGAGGCAGCCTTTACATTCCGAAAGTGTTTGAAATTGGTGAATGTTCGTGCCTCTGAAGAAACCGGGGTAATTCCGAATTGCAATTAGATAAATGAAGAAAGGTAATTTATTAACATAGAGCAACTGAAGCATGGAGTGGCTGAAGGAAAAATCATTGCTGTATGGTTTCCCCTTAAAAAATACAAGGTTTTGATCAGATCAGTGAGATTTGGATTGTTCAGTCAAAGAGCAGTCTCAGGGAGAATATGCTGAATGCTCCCCCCTACTGCAATATAAATGTGTGTAGAGCTTCCATCAACAGTAACTGATGTAGCATCTCCAACACTGGGAAAAGGTCAGATAGGTGTACAATGTCAACCACTGCCAAAACATAGTTGGGCAGACACTGTCTTACTTCGTAACTCACTCTCCAGGGTCCAGGGTAGGGGAGAATAGATAGACATTGTTACTTAGACTACGGGGAGACAGAGATAATCGGTCTGTCTTCCTCAAAATCCATTCCTTACAAAGTCCATCAGGTTGGGTGGAGCTTAATACCATCTTCAGCATTAACCCTTTCAGAACCACTAACTTATACCTGAGAAATGCTCCAAGGCACCTCACTGAGATGGGCTGAGACGGAGACAGGGTGAGTTCAGACAGGAGTACAGTAGGACCGAATTGTTCATTCGATCATACCGTAACATAAACAGAATTAACCTGTTTTTCTAATCGACCCCCTGTTCACAGTCTGGAGCAGGTGGAACCTGAATCCAGCCCTCCAGGTCCAGGAGTAGGGACACTACCACTGCACAAGACTGGCTGTGCGCATATTTTAAAGTTCTCGATCCTGTTTTCAAATCCCTTTATGGCCTTGTCCCCCCCTATCTCCATCATCTCCTCCAGCCCCCACACTCTCTCTCTATCTCTGTAACCTACTCCAGCCACTACACCCCCTCCCTATCTCTGTAACCCCCTCCAGCCCTACACCCCCTCCCTATCTCTGTAACCTCCTCCAACCCTACACCCCCCCATCTCTGTAACCCCCTCCCTATCTCTGTAACCCACACCAGCCCCTACACCCCCTCCCTATCTCTGTAACCCCCTCAAGCCCCTACACCTCCTCCCTATCTCTGTAACCCCCTCAAGCCCCTACACCCCCACCCTATCTCTGTAACCCCCTCCAGACCCTACACCCCCTCCCTATCTCTGTAACCTCCGCCAGCCCCTACACCCCCTCCCTATCTCTGTAACCGCCTCCAGCCCCTACACCCCTCCCTATCTCTGTAACCTCCTCCAGCCCCTACACCCCCTCCCTATCTCTGTATCCCCCCCGCCCCAACACCCCCTCCCCATCTCTGTAACCCCCTCCAGCTGCTACACCTCCTCCCTATCTCTGTAACCCCCTCCAGCCCCTACACCCCCTCCCTATCTCTGTAACCCTCTCCATCCCCGACACCCCCTCCCTATCTCTGTAACCCCCTCCAGCCCCTACACCCCCTCCCTATCTCTGTAACCCTCTCCATCCCCGACACCCCCTCCCTATCTCTGTAACCCCCTCCAGCTCCCCAACTCTGAGATGTTTCCTTCCCTACAGTCTGGTTCCTTGGTCATCACCAGCTTTTAAGTTCTTCACGTATCTGCCTTCAGATGTCTCGGCCTGCAGCTTTGGAATTCCCATCGTAAACCTCTCTGCTTTTGGATTCCTGTCTCCATGAACCCTGCAAAACCTCTAAAAGACCATCTCTGGCCAGGTATCCGATCCCCCCTCCTAATGTTTTCTATTTGACTCAGTGACATATTTTGAAGAGTTAAGATGCCTGTGAAGAACTTTGGGTCATTTAATAACTCTGAACTATGCTATAAAAATACAAGCATAGTTATTTCAACAATTGTTTAACGAAGGTCAACACATCTGAGGTTTTTGCCGTGAGATTACCATGTGTATGTGCACTCTCGATAACTCGTACCTTGCAAATGCAGATATTGCCTCTTTGCCTGGATTCATTCCCCATCTCGAGAAGGTTGCTTTGTTCAGTATTACTCTCCGTTCTCTAATTCTTGAAAAAGTCTCTGATGAAGGTGCAAGATTTTGTCTGGTCAAGTTGTTTGTAACATCTTAGAGTGAGAATACTGTGATTTTATTCATTTCTTATTGTTTTCAGACTGGAGGCCTGTGACCAGCGGTGTACTATAAGCATTGGTGCTGGGTCCACTGCTTTTCATCATTTATATACATGACTTGGATGTGAACATAGGAGGTATGTTTAGTAAGTTTGCAGATGACACCAAAATTGGAGATGTAGTGGACAGCCAAGTGGGTTATCTCAGAGTATAACAGGACCTTGATTAGATAGACCGATGGGCCAAGGAGTGGCAGATGGAGTTTAATTCAGATAAATGCGAGGTGCTGCATTTTGGGAAAGCAAATCTTAGCAGGGCTTATACACGTAATGGTAAGGTCCTAGGGAGTGTTGCTGAACAAAGAGACCTTGGAGTGCAGGTTCATAGCGCCTTGAAAGTGGAGTCACAGGTAGATAGGGTAGTGAAGAAGGCGTTTGGTATGCTTTCCTTTATTGGTCAGAGTATTGAGTACAGGAGTTGGGAGGTCATGTTGTGGCTGTACAGGACATTAGTTTTGGAATATCATGTACAATTCTGGTCTCCCTGTGATAGGAACGATGTTGTGAAACATGAAAGGGTTCAGAAAGGGTTTACAAGGATGTTACCAGGGTTGGAAGGTTTAAGCTACAGTGAGAGGCTGAGTAGGCTGGGGCTGTTTTTCCCTGAAGTGTCAGAGGCCAAGGGATGACCTTATAGAAGTTTATAAAATCATGAGGAGCATGGACAAAGTGAATAACTGATGTCTTTTTCAAAGGGTAGGGGAGTCCAGAACTAGAGGGCATAGGTTTAGGGTGAGAGGGGAAAGATATAAAAGCAACCTAAGGGGCTACTTTTTGACATAGAGGGTGGTGTATGTATGGAACAAGCTGCCAGAGGAAGTGGTTGAGGCTGGTACAATTACAACATTTAAAAGGCACCTGGATGGGTATATGGCCAAGTGCTGGCAATTGGGACTAGATTGGGTTGGAATATCTGGTCGGCATAGACGAGTTGGGCCGAAGGGTCCGTTTCCATGCTGTACATTTCTATGACTCTATGACTTAAGAACAGCACCACTAATTGTTATTAATTGTCAACTTTAAATCTGAAATTTTAATCTGAGATAAGCATATTTTTATTTAACAAGGTATTAAGGGATATAGGCCAAAGGCCGGTAGATGGAGTTATGCCATAGATTGGCCATGATCTCATTAACAGTGGAACAGGCCCAAGGAGCTGAATGGTCTAATCCTGTTCCTGAATTCCTAATTCAATATTAAACCTGGATGTAGGTTTGCTCGCTGAGCTGGAAGGTTCAGTTCCAGAAGTTTCGTCATCCAGTCGAAGTGGTGTCCTTCCTCATCCACCGTACATAAGGATACTAGTGAGAGAGGGTCATGTCGTTTCGTGGTGAGGAAAATCACCACTACTGTGTATTCAAAAAGAATGGGTACCCAATGAACACAGTCTGCCGATTTCTCAACAACAAACCCAAACAAGCAGACACAACACATCCAGAAACCCGAGCCACTCTCCCCTATATCAAAGGTATCTCAGAAATGACTGCCAGACTACTCAGCCCCTTGGCATCATGGTAGCCCACAAACCCACCAACACACTAAAACAGCAGCTAATGACCTTGAAAGACCCCATACAGACAACAAGCAAAACTAATGTCATTTACAAAATACCGTGCAAGAACTGTAACAAACACTATATTAGACAAACAGACAAAACACTAGCCACCAGGATACATGAACACCAGCTACCCACAAAATGACACCACTTCGACTGGGACAACACATCCATCTTAGGACAAGCCAAACGAAGACATGCACAAGAAACCGGGACTCTATCAACAAACACACTGAGTTAGACCCGATCTACCACCCCCTGAGAGAAAGAACATCAAGTAACTTCACCAGGAGAAAGTGAGGACTGCAGATGCTGGAGATCAGAGCTTAAAAATGTACTGCTGGAAAAGTGCAGCAGGTCAGGCAGCATCAAAGGAGCAGGAGAATTGACGTTTTGGGCATAAGCCCTTCTTCAGGAATTCCTGAAGAAGGCCTTATGCCCGAAACGTCGATTCTCCTGCTCCTTTGATGCTGCTTGACCTGCTGCACTTTTCCAGCAACACATTTTGAAGATCAAGTGACTTCATCACAGGAAATGACATCACCAACGCAAAGAAACCCAAACATATAAATAGAAAGCAGGAATTTTCAGCCTGAAGCCTACTGAAGATGTTACCTAGTATGGTGACGAAACGTCTGGAAATGAACCTTCCAGTTCAGTGAGCAAACCTATGTCCAGAACCTCAACCTGGGCTACAAATCTTCTCAAAGCTTGCCAATATTAAGTCATTAAACTAGTATTGCAATCAAGGTAACAAAGGTAAGACTTCCAAATACAAAGTACAAAAACCTCAGTGATCATCTAGAAATCAATTTACAAACAAGATGGTTCCCCAACCACAGGCACTCCCCGATGTCACCCATGGGTGTGGGATCCAAAATGCTATTGGGTGTTGCGCTCCATGGGCTCCCTGGTGAGCCAACACTACCCTGGTACTATACGGGGAGGCATCAGATATCAGCACCACCAGATGGCCAACACTTAGATGATGATAGCTGCTTTTTCATTTCCCTAAAGACTACTTACAGTCATAGAGTCTTAGAGATGTACAGATTGGAAACAGACCTTTCGGTTCAACCTGTCCATGCCGACCAGATATCCCAACCCAATCAAGTCCCACCTGCCAGCACCCGGCCCATACCTCTTCAAACCCTTCCTATTCATATACCCATCCAAATGCCTCTTAAATGTTGTAATTGTACCAGCCTCCACCACTTCCTCTGGCAGCTCATTCCATACACGTACCACCCTCTGTGTGAAAACGTTGCCCCTTGGGTCTCTTTTATATCTTTCCCCTCTCACCCTAAACCTATGCCCTCTAGTTCTGGACGCCCACTCCAGGAAAGAGACTTGGTCTATTTATCCTATCCATCCCCCTCATGAATTTATAAACTTCCATAAGGCCAATCCTCAGCTTCTCACGCTCCAGGGAAAACAGCCTGGAGTCTATTCAGCCTCTCCCTATAGCTCAAATCCTCCAACTCTGGCAACATCCTGGTAAATCTTATCTGAACCCTTTCAAGATTCACAACATCTTTCTGACAGGAAGGAGATCAGAATTGCGCGCAATATTCCAACAGTGGCCTAACCAATGTCCTGTACTTCAGCAACATGACCTCCCAACTCCTGTACTCAATACTCTGACCAATAAAGGAAAGCATACCAAACACCTTCTTCACTATCCTATCTACCTGCGACTTCACTTTCAAGGAGCTATGAACCTGCACTCCAAGGTCTCTCTGTTCAGCAACACTCCCTAGGACCTTACCATTAAGTGTATAAGTCCTGCTCAGATTTGCTTTCCCAAAATGCAGCACCTCGCATTTATCTGAATTAAACTCCAAGTGCCACTTCTCAGCCCATTGGCCCATTGGATCAAGATCCCATTGTAATCTAAGGTAACCTTCTTCGCTGTCCACTACACCTCCAATTTTGGTGTCATCTGCAAACTTACTAACTGTACCTCTTATGCTCACATCCAAATTATTTAAAGAAATGATGAAAAGTAGTGGATCTAGCACCGATCCTTGTGGCACTCCACTGGTCACAGGCCTCCAGGCTGAAAAACAACCCTCCACCACCACCCTCTGTCTTCTACCTTTCAGCCAGTTCTGTATCCAAATGGCTAGTTCTCCCTGTATTCCATGAGATCTAACCTTGCTAATCAGTCTCCCATGGGGAACCCTGTCGAACACCTTACTGAAGTCAATATAGATCATATCTACTGCTCTGCCTTCATTAATCCTCTTTGTTACTTCTTCAAAAAACTCAATCAAGTTTGTGAGACTTGATTTTTCACACACAAAGCCATGTTGAGTATCCTTAATCAGCCCTTGCCTTTCCAAATACATATACATCCTGTCCCTCAGGATTCCCTCCAGCAACATGCCCAACACCAACGCCAGGCTCACTGGTCTATAGTTCCCTGGCTTGTCATTACAACCTTTCTTAGACAGTGGCACCACGTTAGCCAACCTCCAGTCTACCAGCACCTAGCATGTCTTTGTTTACATGGGTGATAGCTCTCCTTCCAGGGCCCTGAATAAAGATGAAGAAGGTAGAGTCATACTATGTCTCTGAGTGTTTGCTTCATTGATACAGATATCTGAATAGGAAGAGTTTAGAGGGATAAGTGCTGGAAAATGGGACTCGATTAGGTTGGGATATATTCATCAGGACTGATGAAGGGCTTTTGCCTGAAACGTCGATTTTCCTGCTCCTCGGATGCTGCCTGACCGGCTGTGCTTTTCCAGCACCACTCTGATCTAGACTCTGGTTTCCGGCATCTGTGGGCCTCACTTTTGCCCAGTTGATTTTAACCTTACTGCAAATCCTCGTACAAGGATGCCTACCTTGAAGAAGTTCTCCTCCTCTCTCCAGAAGAATCTCAGTGACTCTCTCTCTCACTGCAACCCCCAGGTCATCTATCTCAGCAAGGGGCCCATCAATCACTTCTCTAGCTTCCCACAGAGATCAAGGGTACACCTGATCAGGTCCTGGGGATTTATCCGCCTTTGTGTGTTTCAAGACATCCAGCACTTCCTTCTCTGTAATAAGGACATTTTTCAAGATGTCACCATCTATTTCCCTACATTCTATATCTTCCATATCCTTTTCCACAGTAAACACTGATGCAAAATACTCACTCAGTATCTCTCCCATGTCCTACAGCTCCACACATAGGCTGCCTTGCTGATCTTTGAGGGGCCCTATTCTCTCCCTAGTTACCCTTTTGTCCTTAATGTATTTGTAAATTCCTTTTGGATTCTCCTTAACTCTATTTGCCAAAGCTATCTCATGTCCCCATTTTGCCCCCTTGATTTCCCTCTTAAGTATACTCCTACTTCCTTTATACTCTTCTAAGGATTCACTCGATCTATCCTGTCTATACCTGACATGTGCTTCCTTCTTTTTCTTAACCAAACCCTCGATTTCATTAGTCATCCAGCATTCCCTATCCCTATCCCTTTCACCCTGACAGGAATATTCTTTCTCTGGATTCTTGTTATC